>NW_006159645.1:390076-417339 GCF_000334495.1 Tupaia belangeri chinensis
AATGCCGTATTTGTGGCCTGTGACACGTTCACACTTCAACAACAAATGTCCAGGGAATCTTGTGTTCAAGGTGATTTTTCTAGCGGCTTATTATTTCAGTGCTGTGGTAGATCTCTTGATCCAGAATGATCACTAGGTAAGAATTGCTACAGACTCCCTCCTGTTCCCTCAGCTTTGTTAGGTGCTCAGGGGTGACATGCAAATGGAGTCAGGCCAGCTCAAGTGCACATGCTTTGGGTGATTTACATTCTGCTGAGTTGCCAGATGCCTGTCTTCTAACACAATCCTGAGCAGTTCCTCTTGAGGTGTGAAGTACGGGGAGCATTTCATCCTCTGTGGTTTAGATAGCATTGATAATGTCCAAGCCTCCTTAGTCTGAGAAAACTTCTAGAAGTTCTTGAAAAAGGCAAGAAAGCAAATTCTTCCCTAGAGGCTTCCAGAAGGAATCCAGCCCTGACAGCTTTGATTTTGGCTCAATGAAATCTGGTTTGAAATTCTGACTGCCATAACTTACAATAATAAATGTGTGAGTTGTTTGTTTGCTATAGGGCCGAAGTGCTTCATCAGAGAGAAATGGGGAGAGGGTGAAAGTGAGAAATCATTCCCACAAGGGAGTTGGCCATGCCATAATCCCTTCTTCTCCATTCTCATCTTGAGATTTGGGGCACGCACACACATGTGTCCAATATATTTCCAAGCTGCTGAGTCTGGGATTTGAACTGTGCAGTTGGCCATGTGGAATCCAGCCACCTTAACCTCCATGCCACCTGATAGCCCAAATGGGTGTAATACACTTAGCATCATGTCTTTCTGGATTTGGAGTTTTTTTTGTTTTTGTTTTTGTTTTCCCAGGAAGGGTCCCACCATGTTGTGACCTTCCTGCCTCAGCCTCCTGAGTAGCTGGGACAACAGGCATGTGACACCACACCTGGATTTTAGTGTGTGCAGGAATAGAACCCATGTGGCCTTAGCCTGCTACGTAGCAGCATCTGCCACTACTGTAACTACTATGGTTGGACATGGATATTGGTCATTTTAAATAAATCAGCTAATAGTATTTTCTGGGTATCCTGGCAGATGAATAGCTGTGCTGGGGTAATTAGAAAAGTATGGAGAAGTAGAATAAACCCATACTCCTTACCATTGTCCAGATACCTGCCTTCTCCATGGCTCCTGTATCTCCAGCCTTACCTGTGATCTTTCTCCACTCTCTTGGCTCTAACCCCTCCAGCTGTCTTTCAGTTCCTCAGACTTCCTACCTGGGGTCCGTGGCCCATACTGTCTCCTCTGCCTTAAATGCCCTTCTTGCAAGTCTTCCAACAGCTAACTATTTCCCACCCTCAGACCTCTGCTTGAGATTTTCCCCTTTGTTAGAATAGTCCAGGTACCATTACGTACAACCCCAAATCTTACTGGTTTTAAATAGTGAAATTCATTAGCCCTTCAAGTCATAATCCCATATGGTCAGGGCATGTTCGTGTATTAGGACCTGCTGTATTCCACGTGGGCACCAAGTCATTCCAGCTTGTGACTCCTGAGTCCCCTTGGGCCTTCTGGGAATTCCTGACAGGATCATCTGAATTCGCATGGTGAGAAGCAAGGACTGCGTGAAGGATTGTTTAAGCCAGGCCAGAAGTGGGAAACATAACTTGTGCCCACAATCCACATGACTTCACCTAGATGTGAGAGGCTGTGTGTCCAGGAAGAAGAGTCAGCAGTTGTGTGGATAATAACGCTATTCTGCTTCTTAGCCAGAGATCTCATAACCACCCTATGTAGGGCTATCTTCTTAGTCTTTGTCATGGTACCTTAGTTATTTCCTCCATAGCACTTTAAACTTAACAATTTGCCTCTTTGTTAATTGTGTTCCCCTGACCCAAGATCAAAGCTGCATGATGATAGGAACTTCTCTGTTTTGCTCATGACCATAGGCATAGACCTGGCAATGCCATGCCCTGCACAGAGTCTACTTAGGGCTGGCCCCATGGTCTAGTGGTTAAAGGAGCCAGATTCCACATAGGCAATTACAGTTCAAATCCTGATCCTGGCAACTTGAAAGACAAACCAAGCATACATGTATGCATGCCCCAAGTCCTGAAAGGATGGAAAAGTGGAGAAAAGATTGTGGTGTATCCACATTCCAATGAGAGGTGCTTTCTCCCTCTCCTTCTCCCTCTCTTTCTCTCTGTTTCTTATGAGTGCATGTGCCATTTGGCAATTAAAAAAATAATTAACGTGTGATGATTATTCATGTGATCACCCAATGAATAGAAAACGGATGAATAGAAAATGTAGACCTCGTTTAGACAATATCCACTGTTATAAGACAGAACAAACTAGATCATGATCCTTTATGAAAATAACTTTCAAGAAGCAACCAAAATCTTCCTGTGAGTTAAAATAATAGCAGTTGGGTTGGGGTTCAGAACGTGTTTGGAATGTCACTGCTCTTTTAGTTTTAGAATTTGAGTTGAGTCCTCCAGAGGAGCAGACTGGGAGGCACAGTGCTCTTTGGGTTGATGAATTCTTCTGTTATATTTCTGGGCTGGATATAGACCCTCTTCAGATAACTTCCTCTTCCCCACTCAGAGAAGCCAAACCATTTTTGCTTCTCTCCCCCTGTTTTGGTCATAGTGGCCCAGGTGACAGAAACATGCCTTCTGAATGTTCTTGCTTCTCCCTTTTCTTCCCATGGTCATTGTCCTTTGTGGCTTAGCATGTGCTGGTGACATGTGACAGCCTGACAACTAGGATGCCCAACCTGAGCACATGGTAAAGAGGGAGAGAAGTAATGCTTAATGGGATTCCAGCTGCAGAACTTGGGGGGTTCTGTTTGTTTATGGTTTGTCTATGGGTTCATTAAGATCAAGATCTCGAGAGCTTGTGGAAGCAGATTCCAGACTGTCACAGAGTAGAGTTTTCCCTGTGCTTTGTGCAGGGCACTGAGGAGGTTGTTTGGCTATCTTTCTGTGCAGGCTGGGCTGATGCCTCCATTCCCAGAAGTCGCCTGGAGATGGAGGTCTGTAGGGTTCATTTGCACTACTCTGGTTCTTGCGGGGATTCCCCACTGGTTGAGGCTCTGGGGAATGAGGGACCTGAAGGCCTATTCCCCCAAATCAGTGGTCAGGCAGGATTCCTTTACCTCAGATGGGTTTCTCCCACTGGCTCTGTCTTTCTTGGGCAGACAAACATTATCTCCTGGGTGGGGGAACAAAGACCTATGGTTGGGTGATTCCTGTGAAGAGCACAATACATGACATTTGTATTTACGTCCCTCGTTTCGATGTTGTTATGCAGATGAAATGCATTAGAACAAACACTAAAATCAAGGATGTGTGCAAAGATTTATCAAAAAGAATGTCCTTAATTGTGTTCCCCTGGCCCAAGACCAGAGCTTCATGATGTAGGAAAAATGGAAACAACTTAAATGTTCACATAAAGGAGTAGATAAAAATGAATTATGGTACATCCATAGAGTGAAGTACTTGAAAGTTATTAAAATTGATCATGTAGAAGAATATTAAATGGCATGTAATCATGTTCACATTTAATTCTTCAAATCAGGCTATAAAACGTTGGACACCATATGATTCCATTCTTGCAATGAAAAAATGCGTGACGTATAAACAACGGGAAGGAAAAAGATCAAAAGGTGGTGTTATCATGGCAAATGAAATGCTGAGCTATTTTTCTTTTATTTTTAGTGCCCAGTAATATTTTTTCAAATTTTCGATAACAAACACATATTTCTTTTGAAAAGGGGCATAAACATCTAAAACATTATTTTACAAATTAGGTAACTATCTTCATTTGTTCAGGCAGCTATAACACAAATACCATAAACTAGGCTAGTCAACAATAGAAATTGATTTCTCACAGCTCTAGAGACTGAGGAAGTGCAAGATCAAGGGCTGGCAGACTCCAAGTCTGGGTTTGTATTCCAGCCTATGTCCTGGTTCATACACGGGTCCTTCGCACTGTGTCCTTGCATGGCTGAAGGGGGAAGGAAGTGCTCCAGAATCTCTGTTATGAAGACACTAATGCCTTTCAAGAGGACTCTACCCTTGTGATCGAATCACCTCTCAAACACCCTACCTTCTTATACCATCTTCTTGGGGGTTAGGATTTCAACAGATGAATTTTGTGAGGACACAAATATTTAACCAGTAATATTACCTGCATCCAGAATGAACAGCTTGTTTATAAAATAACTTAGAATTTTTTAAAAAAATATTTGTTTTCTTACATTCATTCACGAGAGAGAAAGTATGTATGAGAGAGTACGTGAGACAGACCGAGAGACAGGTAGCCTTGACAGGGTCTCATCACACTGCAATCTCCACCTCCCAGCTCTCCAACTAGGCAGGATTTTGCACATGCACTGATGTGTTTCAGGTCAACTTGAGACCTAAACTGTGGCTGGCCATATGGCTTCCAGCACTGTAGATCATTAGACTACCACCTGTATCCCTACAACTGGACAAAAAAAAAAAAAAAAAAAACTATTGAAAGAAAACATAGAACAAAACTAGTCATTGAAGTTCAGTAAAAAACAAACAAACAAACAAAACAGTAACCTGTTTTTCTTGTATACTCCCCACCCTTTCTTTTCCTTTCCCTCCCGCCCTACACTTAATAAGCCACTGAACCCTGTAGATCCAATCTCCTGAGCATCTTTGTATCCATTCCCTCCATCATATTTTCACTGCCTCTGGCTAGCATCACTTGATGGGACTTCCTACCTCCTGGCCTTTGCTCACACCATGCAGTTGTGCCAGCCTGGCAAATGGGAACCCACTGGCAGAGGCTATGCTCAAGGATCCCATGTTCTCTTGGAGTTTTTCCTGATAGCCCCACTTCTGTCCCCAGAATTGACCTATATGCTCTAATAGAACCTTGAAATGTCTACTGACCTTCTTGGCACTTACTTTGCATCAGATGCTTTATACCTAACATTATACATTAATTAATTATACGTTAGTTAATTATACATTAGCTCATAATTCAAATTCTTGCAGCATCCCCATGACGGTTATAACTTCACTTTACAAATGAGAAAACTGAGGCACAGAGAGACTAAAGCAGCTTGCCAAGATATCACAGGTAGGGACTGGATGAGTTAGACTAGAGGGGACCAGTAGGTGACACAGTGGTTATGGTGCTGGACTCTCACATGGTCCACCATGGTTGGAGTCCTGGATCTGGCAGCCTGAAAATCACACGGGGCACTTGTGCATATGGGCCTAAAATCTCAGGAGGAGAGTGGAGGAGAAGGGATTGCATCTTGGCCATCCCCTCCCCGGCCGGGGGGAAACAGGGGTGATTTTTCACCTTCCCTCTCACTGTCTCTCTCTGGCAAGCGCACATGCCCTATGGCAAAAACTTTAGAAAAAAAAAAGAGAGAGAGAGAGAAACTCAAACCCAGGCAGCATGGCACCAACTTCTCTACATTTAGTATAGTTATTGCTGCTGCTTCTCATAATTATGAGTTTTTTCACATCTCTCTCCCCCTACCACATTGCAGAGGAAAAAATATCAGATCTTAATTTATCTGTGCCTTTTTAAAAGCTTATTTATTTTATTTATAATAGAAAACACATGCATTAAAAAAGAGACAGTGAGAGAGAGAAAGACAGGCAACTTTGACAAGGTCTTACCACACTACAATCCCCTTCTTCCAGCCTTCCTGCTCATCAGAGTCTTGGGCACCCATAGGTGTGTCCGATATGTTTCACGCAGACTGGGGGATCCACACCCCAGTCAGCCAGGTGGCAGCATTGCAGTTTGGTGCATTACTATGTGTGGCACCAAAGTTGGGCCTCTGTTGTTGTTGTTGTTGTTTTGGTACCCAGTCCAGGGACTGGCTTATGGAAATCTCATAATCAACATTGATTGAGTGGCTATTTCTGTAACAAGAGTCTATTGAGCACCTGCCATATGCCAAGCATTGTTTAAGCACCTAAATAACAAAACATCAAGAGTACTGCCCTCAGTGATGAGGAAGGGGATGACTTAGGTTCTAGTGAAAAGGTCAAGGGCAAGTTGGGTACCCGATTTAGGTATTACTCAGATGACATTTTTTTCTACAGATTTTTGCTATAGGACATAGATAATTAGACTACCACCTGTACCCCTACAACTGGACAAAAAAAAAAAAAAAAAAACTATTGAAAGAAAACATAGAACAAAACTAGTCATTGAAGTTCAGTAAAAAACAAACAAACAAACAAAACAGTAACCTGTTTTTCTTGTATACTCCCCACCCTTTCTTTTCCTTTCCCTCCCGCCCTACACTTAATAAGCCACTGAACCCTGTAGATCCAATCTCCTGAGCATCTTTGTATCCATTCCCTCCATCATATTTTCACTGCCTCTGGCTAGCATCACTTGATGGGACTTCCTACCTCCTGGCCTTTGCTCACACCATGCAGTTGTGCCAGCCTGGCAAATGGGAACCCACTGGCAGAGGCTATGCTCAAGGATCCCATGTTCTCTTGGAGTTTTTCCTGATAGCCCCACTTCTGTCCCCAGAATTGACCTATATGCTCTAATAGAACCTTGAAATGTCTACTGACCTTCTTGGCACTTACTTTGCATCAGATGCTTTATACCTAACATTATACATTAATTAATTATACGTTAGTTAATTATACATTAGCTCATAATTCAAATTCTTGCAGCATCCCCATGACGGTTATAACTTCACTTTACAAATGAGAAAACTGAGGCACAGAGAGACTAAAGCAGCTTGCCAAGATATCACAGGTAGGGACTGGATGAGTTAGACTAGAGGGGACCAGTAGGTGACACAGTGGTTATGGTGCTGGACTCTCACATGGTCCACCATGGTTGGAGTCCTGGATCTGGCAGCCTGAAAATCACACGGGGCACTTGTGCATATGGGCCTAAAATCTCAGGAGGAGAGTGGAGGAGAAGGGATTGCATCTTGGCCATCCCCTCCCCGGCCGGGGGGAAACAGGGGTGATTTTTCACCTTCCCTCTCACTGTCTCTCTCTGGCAAGCACACATGCCCTATGGCAACAACTTTAAAAAAAAAAGAGAGAGAGAGAGAAACTCAAACCCAGGCAGCATGGCACCAACTTCTCTACATTTAGTATAGTTATTGCTGCTGCTTCTCATAATTATGAGTTTTTTCACATCTCTCTCCCCCTACCACATTGCAGAGGAAAAAATATCAGATCTTAATTTATCTGTGCCTTTTTAAAAGCTTATTTATTTTATTTATAATAGAAAACACATGCATTAAAAAAGAGACAGTGAGAGAGAGAAAGACAGGCAACTTTGACAAGGTCTTACCACACTACAATCCCCTTCTTCCAGCCTTCCTGCTCATCAGAGTCTTGGGCACCCATAGGTGTGTCCGATATGTTTCACGCAGACTGGGGGATCCACACCCCAGTCAGCCAGGTGGCAGCATTGCAGTTTGGTGCATTACTATGTGTGGCAAAAAAGTTGGGCCTCTGTTGTTGTTGTTGTTGTTTTGGTACCCAGTCCAGGGACTGGCTTATGGAAATCTCATAATCAACATTGATTGAGTGGCTATTTCTGTAACAAGAGTCTATTGAGCACCTGCCATATGCCAAGCATTGTTTAAGCACCTAAATAACAAAACATCAAGAGTACTGCCCTCAGTGATGAGGAAGGGGATGACTTAGGTTCTAGTGAAAAGGTCAAGGGCAAGTTGGGTACCCGATTTAGGTATTACTCAGATGACATTTTTTTCTACAGATTTTTGCTATAGGACACATACACTCGTCAGAGAGAAAGAGAGAGAGAAAGTGAGAAATCACCCGCCAGGAAGGATGGCCATGCCGCAATCCCTATTCCTCCAGTCTCCTCTCAGAATTTTGGGCATGCATGCACATGTGCCCAGCATGAATTTTAAGCCACCAGGTCCAGGACTCGAACCACGGTTGACTACTTGGGAGTCCAGTGACATATCTGCTGGTCTCTCAGAAGACAGTTTTCCTCCTATATCCATGCTTCACTAGATTACATTATGATTCTCTTCATTTAAACTTTTGGTGTAGTTTGAAATAACCACAGTACTGCACATCACTATACATCCTTCGTTCGTCGTATTAGATCCCTGCAACTGACTGAATGTTAGTGCTGTTAGTGGTCAAATCATGACTGCCAAGTATTTCTCCATGTTTTGAAACATGTTTTGAAACTTCAGTGTGTAATCTCTTATTCTCACGCTATTCTTTTGCTCATCTTGCTCACTGCTTTCCACTTTTTCCTCCCATTTTCTCTAGAAATCATCTCAATGCTTTCTGTTGCCTCCTCCCTCATTCCCTGCCTTCCTTTCTTTCTAGTTTGCTTTTCTCTGTACCAAATTTGCACTTTTAAACAGGTAATCAAAAACTTTTTTAAAAAAAGAATTACTTAGTTCTATTATTTTAAAAAATATTTATTTAATTCCATTTTCTTCTTCTTCTTCTTCTTATTATTATTATTATTATTTTAGTTTGACCAGAGAGAAACAGAGGGAGAGAGAGAAAGGGAAAGTGAGAAAGCAAGCCAACAGGTTCGAGACTCAAACTGCAGCCGGCCTTGTAGGAATCCAGCACCTTTAACCACCATGCCACCTGCCAGCCCCGATGATTATTTTTATTTTGCTCTGGGGAACATGCACTCACCAGAGAAAGAGAGAGAGAGTGAGAAAGCAAGTCACCAGGTCCAAGACTTGGAACCACAGTCGGCCACATGGGAAGCCAGAGCCCCAACCACCTTGTTACTTGCTGACCCTGTAATCAAAAACTCTTAGAGCACAATAAAACTTTCTCTTTCACCCTATCCATAAAATAGAGAGGAATTAATCTGAACAGAATTTATACAACCAGGTACTATAGAGTTCATTTGTGAGGAGAGGAAAGGAAGGGAAGTTTAACATTTTTTAGAGGTCAAAGCAACCTTACAAGGTCGATATCATTTCTGTTTTATTAGTAGCAAGGCAGAGATTCAAAAGGATGAATTGCCTAAGGTCACCTGAGCAATAGCGACCATGTAGAAAGATTTGCTCTTCGACAGGATGTTGTTCACTACCTTATATAGAGTGGGGCACAGAAAAAAATTTTTCCTGCTTAAAGAATACATTTTTCAGGAGTTTCATTTATTAAAATGAAATTGAGGTATTAGGAAACTCAGCCTATTCCCAAATAATGGCATTATTTTAAAACAAATGGAGTCTTACAGGAATAGAAATAACCTATTATACTTGCAAAATACTAGCTTAAGAATGTACCACCAGGATGAACTATTTCTTTATTTTCACTTCCCCATACTTCTAGTCTTCCACATGGAAATCACTCATTTCTTAGATCCCATATTAAATTCTAATGGGCATAGAGAGACCACAGAAAGGCTCTGGATTTATCCATAGTTTCCCTGAATCTTGGGTAATCAGACAACCCAGATTTCCAGAACATACATTCTGTCTGTCAGAGTTTGTTCCAGAAATATAGCCAGTCTTTCTACAACCCTGTTAGTTCACTTTAGTCTTGAACCAGTTGCAGTTGGTGGTCAAGTCTCATTGAATCAGCTCAGAGGTCATATGACCTGTTACTGTCATGCCAAACTCCATCTGCCCTTGTCCTCCTAGGTGGGCTAAGTCTTTGTTCAGATCTTTGCCCAGGAATAAATTGTCCCATTATATAGAGGATTGGAGAAGTAAAAGCCAAGGCCCTGTGAACCCGCAGTGGGAGGATTCACCCAAGGTAGAGGCACCCTACAATAGTGAGCACATCTCCACAGAGCAGGTGGGCCAGATGATTTGCATTTTTAAAAAAGCATCTTCATATTTTGGGAAAAATAAAAAAGTTCTCTTCTGCATGAAGAATGCATTTTTCTGGGGCCTCATTTATAAAAACGAAATGTGGATATTAGAAAACCAGAGGTGCCAACGCACAGAAAAGTGCAAATGCTGCCCAGGCCCCACTTCGGCTCTTTGCTCCCTGAGTCCTCTGCTGAGTCCCCCACTGACTGCCAGGCAGCTCACCCCGGGAAAGCGTTTGGTTTAGACAAAGAATGGCCTTAGGGTCATGGTGTTTGGCCAAGCCAGGAACAAAGCTGAAGCCTCCTAACCCAGAAACATTGATCTCCGCAGCTCTCCACTTGGGGAAACTCCTCCAGAAACCTTTACCCATCTGTTGATTCGTGTTCTCCCCATCTTCCCCTCTGCCTCTTCACATGCTTACCCCTTATCCCCTCAAATGATAGGTGCTTTAAGGCAGTCAGTAGGGCACAATTCTCTGTGGGGAGTAGCGTCTTTAGAGGTTGTATACAGTGCGAGAACTCCCCAGAGTCACAGACTCAACATTCTGTGGGGCTGGGGAGTGGGAGAAGTGTGGGGGGTGCCACTCCCTATTCAATGCTAGAATCCATTCTGCCCGATGTATTCTTGGAATTTATTTATTTTTATTTTTATTATTTTTTTAATTTTTTTATTTTTTATCTTTTGTCCTTTATGCTTGCCAATATGTGCCCTGGCTAACATTACCCTGACATCATGGGGGCCAGCAGGTGTTGTGGTGGTTAAGGCGTTGGACTCCCACATGGCTAACCGTGGTTCAAATCCTGGATCTGGGGGTTTGCTGTTTAATTTTCCCTCTCTCTCTCTCTCTGTCTCTCTCTCTGGTGAGTGCACATGCCCTATCTCAAACTACAAATAATAATAATAAATAAAAGTTAATAAATCATTCTTTAAAAAGGAAATATTAGCCTGATACTGTATGATCCAGCTACTTCACTTCTGGGTATCCATCCGTAAGAATTAAGGGCAAGGTCTCAAAGAGATATGTACACCGTGTTCACAGCATCACTGGCAGCAGCCAAGGCGGAAGTAACCCAGGTGTCCACTGATAGATAAATAAACAATATGTGGGCTATACATGCAGTGAAAGATTACCGAGCCCCAGCAAAGGAAGGCAAGAAATTCTGACACACGCTACAACATGGATGAACCTCAGGGACGGTATGTTAAATAAAATAAGCTGGACCAGAAACAGACAATACTGTATGACTCCACTTACATGAGGAACCTAGAGTGGTCAAACGATTCGATACAAGAAGTAGCTGGGGTTTTCAGAGACGGAAGGGAGAGGGGAATGGGCGGTTGTTTAAAAGGTATAGTTTATGGCTTTAGTTTTGCATGATGAATAGAGGTCTAGAAAATGATTACATAACCGTGTGAATGTGCCAAAAGCTACTAAAACTGTACACTTAGAAACCATTGGGATGGTACATTTTATATTGTATGTATTTTATCACAATTAAAAATTAAATTAAATCTTAAAATACTTTAATCTAAAAAATGAATAGAAAAGTTGCATAGCACTCAACAAACAAACCAAAATTCTCTGTCACAAATATTTCTCAGTGGCCACTAGATATAATACACCTGAGCGGAGAGTCTAGAAGAATGGTAAAGATAAATACACGGTTTGTGTCCCAAAGGAGGTGTTGATTCAACCTGGAAGATGAGATATGCACAAAATATTAATTCAATGAAAATTCCAAGATGTGAAAATTCACTTAGGAGGGAGGCAGAGAACGTGTTCGCAATGACCATTTAAGGAACTGATAAGGACGGGTAGGGATCTAAAGTGAAATAGAAACACATATTTTTAATTACTTACACTTTTACTTAAGGGTAGATAACTAAGGCTTTGCTACCTTTTGTTTTTCTGGGGTCTTAGAAACCATTCTGGGATAGAATAATTCCAAGCATCCCCTCCATAGAGGGCCACTAAATTACATGAATATTTAGGGGCTTATGGGGTCGGGAGAGTTCCATGTGCCAATATATATATCCCTTAGAACCAACTCCAATGTAAACCTAGCAGGGTTCGTCCTAACTGAAATTTGTATTCACTTAGGAAAGTGTCATAAAGCTCCCTGAATGCTTATGAAATTATGATTTTTATCATATTCCTGGAAAACAGCCATATATTCATTTCTATTTTCCGGATTATCTTTCAAACAAGTAAATAAGATACCTGCTACCGTGTGTGTTTCTGACACCAGCATCTTCTTCTGCATCTGAAATGCATGATGGTCCTGTCTGAGAGAGACTATGACGAGATTACCTGGCCAAGCCTGCTGATGTTGATCTGCTCCAGCCTCCTAAGGATAGGCCGGCTAGGCAAAGATTGCAATTTCTCTGGGATGATCCTAGGAAGCAGACTGCTGAATCATAACAGTCCTAACTTCAGGTTGAAGGTGAAAGTAATTACTTTAGGGAGTAATGCATAGGTACAGTCTCCAGAATTAAGCTGATAAGACATGACATTGCATTAGGAGGTTACAATAATAGGATCACCTTAAATTAAGCTCTCGGAATGAATGAAATAAACCTATTACTCAGAGGTTCACCTCAGCCGTGTAAAATGCCTGCCACATCAGAGGTTCTGTAAAAACGTCAAATAGACACTATGAAAAATGAAGTATTCTGATAATGCAGTGATAGCTCTGAGGATTAGCATATGTGATTCGGTTTTTTTAAATTCAACAAATATTTCTTGACCCCTCATTTTAAACACTATTCTAGGTGATACAGCAATGAATTTAAAAAAAAAAAAAAAAAGTTTTGTCCCTAGCAGTCTTACCTGTGAATGGAAAGGACAGATCATTCAAAAGAGAACAATAAGATAAAAGCAAACTGAAAATGCCAAGAAGAAAAGAAGATGCTTATGCAGGGGGCTCTGGAATATCATCGTGAATGTTGAAGTATGAGATTGGATAGACCATATATATGTGAGTTTGGAATTTTTATGAAT
This sequence comes from Tupaia belangeri chinensis, assembly GCF_000334495.1. Taxonomy (NCBI): domain Eukaryota; kingdom Metazoa; phylum Chordata; class Mammalia; order Scandentia; family Tupaiidae; genus Tupaia; species Tupaia belangeri. The sequence goes on from NW_006159645.1 coordinate 402,877, forward strand.
TAGAACACACTAAAGATTATGGCATTCGGGCCAGCAGGTGGTGTGGGGTTAAGGCACTGGATTCCCACATGACCAATCACGGTTAGAGTCCTGGACCTGAGGGTTTTAATATCACACCAGTCACTTGTGTGTGCATGCCCACAATCACAAGAGGAGAATGGTAGAGAAATGACTGTGATGTGGCCATTCCTCCTGGTATGTGATTTTTATTATAACAGTTCCAGAAAGTTTAAGATCCTGAAACGTCTTCAGGATCACCGGGGGGGGGGGGGGATTTCTCTCTTTTCCTCTCTCTCTGGTCAGCATACACACCCTATGGAAAAAAACCTTTTTTAAAAAAAAAGAAAGAAAGGAGGAAAGAAAGACAGCATTTAATGTCATTCAATCAATAAAGCACAAAGGCCATTTGTGAGGCTTGAGGCAAACGGGGTTCTAGGCCTCGCTTGGCCACTGGTTCATAGAGCAAGTTATTCCTTGCCCTGGTTCAGCCTGCAGCTGCTGTGTGCATCTCAGACCCCGTGGGCCCCACGTCCTTTCCACTCTAAAATGCTGTGAGCATTAGTGCTTCTTTGATGATCTTGAAGACGCTTCAGGATCTTGAAATTTCTGGAGCTGTTAAAATAAAAAACAGTTACTATTAAGCACATTTTATTTGAGCTTATGGTCATTTAGAGTCTAGATAAATTTTTTGCCATACATAAAATGCATAATAAAATCAGTCTTCTAAGTTGTTTATCCGTTATAAAATCGCCATATCTTCATAATCATTTTCTTCTATAATTTTAGGTAAGGCAATTTGATTCTATTCATTAGAGATAAATACAGGGAGAGAGCAATTTACATGCGTTCGTTATAGTGCATTTTCCCACAATTTAGTAGTAAAAAAACCTGGTTAGGATCACATATGCACGATGACACCTATTTTCTGACACAATTCAGTATTATGTAGTTTCTTTAGAAATTGTCAGAGGAGATGTAATTAGCCAAAATACCGAAATCACCTGGTATGAACTAGCCTCCATGCTATGGATCCATGGCCTCGGTGTACTACAAAGCTGTCGCCCTCGACGTAGTATCTAAATTCACTGAACTCATACAAAGACGTGGGATTATTCCCCACAGTGTTACTTGCCAAAGCAAAGAGCCTTTATGGAGCGTGGAGTGCCTTCAGGTCACCTTGGTGTATTCTTCTCTTTTTGGTGAGAGTGAAGTAGGGTGAGTGAAGTAGGGTGGAGGAAGAATCACATGGTCTCTGGAATTCTGTAAGCCATTACTTGCTCTGCTGATAAAAAAAAAGGATTTTGTTGCTCTAAAAAGGGGTGTAGGTAGCCTGAAAATAGGTTTCGGTTTGGTCATTGTACTAGGGTTCTGGGAAAACACATTGTTCTTTTGAATTTCGGAACAATAATAATTTGTTTAAGACATTTGCACAATCATGATAAGTAACACATTTGGATCAGAAACCCTGGCCTTGACAGCATCTGCAGAAGAACCTCTACGCAAATAATGTGCACAGTTACGTGTAAATTAGGTTGAGCAGGTACAAGGGGTATAAGAAGACTGGGAAAGAAAACAGAATTGAAGCCACAAATAGTCCACGGCACAGAAATAATATGTGTAAGCTCTGCACATTTTAAAGTCATTTGGTGCCATCAACTATTTTATTAATTTCTATGGAGTTTGGAAGCAGCGCAAGTCATGATTTAATGAAATGACCATGGAAAGAAATCCACATATGCATCAACATTGGAGAAGAAATTTGTGTGTGAGCACTGTGAGACCAAAGGGTATTTCCTAGATCCTTGCTACTCGAAGCGTGGGCCACAGACGGACAGCATTCAACATCCTGGGAACTTGAGAGAACCGCAGAAACTCGGGTCCCATTGACTGATCAGGTTCAAATCTGCATTTAACAAATACTCCAGGTAATATACATACACATTGAAATTTAAGAAGCACTGCCCTAAAGTTGTAAAATTGATTCATTCACTCAACAGACATGTTTGGAGCTTCTTCCATATGTCAGGCGATTACATTAGACAACAGGATGGCGAGATAGGTACAAACAGGAGTGAGACGCTGTCCCTGTACTCAAGGAACCCATCACTGGGGTGGGACATAAGAGATATATTAAAAGTTGGGATTCATAGGATTTATCCTTGACTGGGGGTGCCAGGATAGGGAAGGCAGATGATGTCCCAGTGTTAGCCCATGAGTGTTGGTGCTATCTATGTTTACAGAAAACTAGGGCTAAGACAGAATATGTCTAACCTTGAAACACTGAGTTTTGAGGCAACTGCAGACTTTTCAAGAGACAGAGCTGCAAGGTCTGCAAATAACGATTGTGTAGATGAAATCCTGCCCCTCACTTGTTTTTGCAAATAAAGTTTTATTGGAACACAGCCACATTCATTGGCTTACATGTTGTCTCTGGCTGCTAGAAGGGCAGAATTGGGTAGGTAACAGAAACCGTGTGGCCCACAAAACCCAAAGTTGTTTCTGTCCAGCCATTCACTGGAAGTTTGCTGACACCGTTCCAGAGAGACATGGAGAGGTATGGGATGGAGATAGTTTTTTTGGAATTGACAGTGGACAAGGAGGTGGGTGAGCCCATCCTGGGAGGATGTGCAGGGAGAAGAAACAGGGCGAGCACAGGAACTTGAAGGTGTGCTTCCTGGGCTCGCTCTCCATGCCCGAGGGAGTTCCCCTGGCAACTCAAAATCGTTTTTCTCCCTGATATTTTTTTTGCAGCCATTATTTGATTTTTTTTTTTTAACCATGGCACTTACAAATTTATTAAGTCAAAAAATTTGTGGAAGTTCAGAGAACCATCCTATCTGTAATTTATGATCCTAACAATTTCAGAAATTCTGTATGGTGACAAGTAACTGTTACCTTTAAGTGAAAGCTTGCGAGTAACATATAGTTTGGGTCTAATAACAAAAGAATACAGTCATTTTTTAAATTTCGTTATGGATGTGTTTAAATTGACTCCTGTGACTGGCAGAGCTGTGCAGAGGTGCCTACACCGTCCCCTAAATACAGTCCCAGAGCAGTCAGTGACAGTCACAAGCTGTCCCACAGACGCATGGGAGAAACTAAGGCAGAGGGCAGCCGTGAGGGGAAACGGGATGCTCCTGCAGCTGGACATGGTTTAGTATCCCAAAATGAAGCAATACGTGTGAAATCTGCACATTTAAAAGCCATTTGGTGCCATAAACTCTTGTGTACTTCTCAGGAATTATGGAGAGGTCTTTGTGCTTAAAACATTTTAATGGAATCATCACACACACACACGCGCACCCACAAAAGGATTACACACACGCACACACACACACGCGCGCGCACCCACAAAAGATATAAGCATTGGTTCTTAGCTCAACCTTTGCTAGAAGAATAACGCAGTGTTATGTACTGGACTCTGAGGTGAGGCTGAGTGCTCTCCATGTGTCAAGGGGAGAAAGGAAGAGCAAAAGGTTGCAGGTAGAAGTCAGGAGAGCACTTTCGTGATTGGTGCAGAAGTTCAACTATCGCCTTATTTTTACACTACCATGAAGGTGTCCTTTTAATTCTCTTGTGTCTTCCCAGACATCCTCTAATGTCACATCCTTGTGGACACAATTTGTATATAACAGAGCTGCTGAAATTGTTGCTTTGGATTTGTTCTGAGAGATTCCAGGAGTTTTTTTGATCAACCCAAAGATAACACAAGGTTAGCACGAGATTGCATTGCCCGATGAGAGGTGCCAAGTCTGTCGGTACTTCCACCAAACTCCTTCATTTCCAGCACTTCTCTCCATGCCCTGTGAGGGCCCGAAGCTGTCTGTTCACAGTATGGCAGTGTTGGCATTGTCTTACAAGGCCACAGCTTATGTGGGCATCTGTTTACTCTGGAACTGCGTGGCACCAACCCCCTTTATCCTGTCTTGCTTGTCTGGGGTGAATGAGCCAGTGTTGCAATGCCTGGCTCCTTTGTGCATCCTGCCCTCCCCCCGTCCTCACTGGCCCCATCTTTCTGGCTATTCCTGCATTTTGATGACTCTCCACTAGAGGGTAAAGTAGACGATTGATGAATAGGATGATGATCATCAATACGTAATAGGAACCACTCTCGGTTACCCACATCAGCTCACTTAATCCTCCCAGTCCCCCAAGGGGCAAGTCCAGTAGATTTCACTATAGAAGAGAAAGCAACAGAGGTTTAGAGAAGTTAGGTAATTTGTCTAAGTGTCAAAGCCAGAAAGTAACAAAATCGGATTAAGAACCACATGTCCTCTGGTCAGACCAGAGCCCAATTGTTAACCACTGTGCAATTAATGGCAGGAACTTTAAATTCAAGATTTGCATCTGAGGGCCACCAGACTGTGGCTTCTGACTTTTGCAGTCTTTGCCTCAAGGAAAGACATTCCTTTGTCACCTTCCGTGCTGCCTTCCCCAGGGTTCAGACACATTGCAAACCAGGAGTGACAAACTCAATTCCCGTGGTTCTGAATGACGAGGGCATCTTTGCGAAGGTTTGCTAGCATCCTACAAATCTATGGCTTTTCATTTTCTGTGACTTTATTATAAAAAATTCTGCTTAGGAAGAAAGAGAACACCAAGTAAATATTAAAGAAACATCGAAACTGACAGAGAAACTCTAGGATACAGTAGCTTTCTTCACTGACTAGGTCTACCAGCCAGTCGGACCCCAAACTATAATAGGAATAGTCATATTCATGGCTGTGCTTAAATCTTACTTGTGACACTCTCCTGCTCACTTAGATGGCCATTTCCCTTGGGCTCTCTCTTTTGTCTCTTGCTCCCACTGTTCAATTTGTTCCTTCCAGGCTAAGGGAAGACCCTCTATTGGGTGGTTGTCCTTTGGTCATTTCCCTCCGGGCTTCTGATTTAAGTCTTCTTTCTTCCATCTCGAATCCTGTTTGCAGAGGGAGATCTGCTACAGGTTCAGAGGCCACAATTCTCCTTTCCTTATTGTTCTTAAACACTGGAATCTAAGCCACTTAAAAGTAAGCCCAATGCTTGAAGCAAATGAGATAAATTTGTCCCTCGTGGGACATTTACAAGTGGCTCCATTTAATAAAACTTCCTCCAGGATGACATTTCTTCAAAACATCACCATCTCTTCTACAAAATAGTCTAGAATAATCTTTATAGATCGTTAGCAATTGTAGCACAAAGCTTCATTGTGGGGAATATTATCTTCCAAATTGGATTTCTGTGTTATCTGTGCATTTCACTTATGTGTGTTTTCTGAATATTAGCTGTTTGGTCTCAATAACCCAAGGCCTATTGTGGGTGAACAGAGACCGGGCTGATTTCAGTCACCACGCTGAGGGCTAACTGTATTCAGTAATCGATAGACAGTGCATTGATACTGCAGACTAATGCGATAAAGAAGTACCAGGGGCCAGGCACCCATGGATGAACTGATCTGTTCTTCACAGTTGTCTTCTGAGGGGGCTATACTTTAACAACCCCCATTGTATAGATGGGGAAATCAGGCCCAGAACGGGTGATCGACTTGCCCAAGGTAACACAGCTCAGACATGTTAGAGGCCCACGGTAACACAGCTCAGACATGCTAGAGGCCCAAGGTAACACAGCTCAGACATGCTAGAGCTGGGATCTAAACTCAGGCTGCCAGGTTTCAGAGACTGGTCATACCCACTCTTCCATTCCTCCTGACACAAGAACAAGGAAGGCTTAGCTTTTTTTTTTTTTTTTTTCAAAGCTCTTACGGACTAGTCAGAGAGACATTTGCCAAACTAATTTAAGGCATACTGTGTTAAATACCACAGTAGAAACTTAAAATAGAGTACTTCGGAGCCCTGGATATCTTCATGTGATGTTAAAAGCCATTTTGGATCTGCTTCCCATCCCAGAGAATTATCAACCCCTCAGATAATTGAAGAAAACGAGGTCATGTGAGTCGAGGTGCCTATCCGAGCTATCTTTTCCTTGTCAGTCACCACTAATGAGGGTCAAATGGCTTCTCTCACTGTTTCCTGAGAGCTCTGTTTGTCTCTGCCAGCCGACCCCTGCTTTGCTTGGAACCCAAAGTCCTAGCTCCTCCATTCTGTTGCTTTCAAATGCTTCCTAAAAAGACAATAACCTGCGGAAAGGTAGAATGTAGCCTTTCCCCCATCACTGTTGATATTAGTAAAGAATTAGATTATAAATTCCAAACTCCAGCTTCCTGTCACAGGGACCAGGCTTTGCCAAATCTCCTAAGCTTCTCCATTTACAAATGGACAAAATAAAACTTGCTTTCTCTGCCTCCTCCTCCTCACCTAGTGGGAGTATTGTGAAGATAAAAAGCAATAATTGGTGTGAAAATGCCCTGAGCACCACAGATGAAAGCGCTCTCTAATCCCAGCGTATCATTAGCGGGGCTTTATTAGGATTTCATTACGGTTCTGTGGTTCGTGGAAGTAGCTCTTTCAGCTGTTAGTATGGAAGCCCCCTCCTTATCTGCAGGGAACATGTCCTAAGACCCTCTTCCCCAGATGCTCGAAACTATGGACAGCACCAAGCCCTATATGTACTATGAATTTTGATACACATACACAGCTAATGATAGTTTCACTTATAAATCAGGCCCAGTTAGAGATCAACAATAAATATAGAAGAGCTGTAACAATATACTGTAAAAAATTTTTGCTCTCTCTCCCCCAAAATATTATATTACAATCACCTGTTTGTTTCACATTTGTTTGTTTTGGTGCTAAAGTGTGTATGCATTCACTGGAGAGAAAGAGGGAAAGTGAAAAAGACTCTCCATGGGGCATGGTCACACCACAATCCCTTCTTCTCCATGTCTCTCTCCTTTCAGGATTTTATGCACTCATACACACAGGTCTGTCGTGTTTTTCAAGCCACCGGGCCCAAGACTTGAACCACACAGTAGGCCGAGTGGTCCAGCCACCTTAACCACCAGTCCCTGAGCTGGCCTGCCACTTATTTTCACACTGCGTTTGATGGCAAGTAACTGAAACCATTGAAAGGGAAAATGTGGAGAAGAGGGCACTACTCTATGAAGCCCTAGGTCTTCATTCCAGAACGGAATTATTAGCTGGAAGGATAGTCAAGTTAAAGGGTCAGGGAGTTAGAGGACAGACTTACCCCCACTGCAGTGCACTGTCTAGCCAGGCTGGAAAGGGTCCTGTGATGGGGCTCACCTCCTGAAGCAGCCACTGGGGACTGTTAGGAAGTGCTTCCTTGTGTCAGCGATTCTGTTTCTTTGCAGCCATGGGCTCCTCCAAACATGCCCACGTGTGGCCCCTCAGCTGTTTGAAGATGTACACCATGCCCACTCGGAGACATTACTAGTCACTGCTAACTCAACTTGCTTCAACTACATCACACATCATGAGGTTTCAAATCCTCTCATTTTCATTCTCCTCCAGACATACGCCAGTCCTTCTCTAACGTCTCAGAGTGTGGCCCCGAGAACGACACACAACACAACACTCCGGGGGTCTGGCCACAGCCGCTGGCTATTGCATTATCCTGCTAGTGTAGTCTAAGATCACCAAATTATCTAGTAGCTTTGTCATACTCTTGACTAGTACTGAATGACCTCAACATGTGTATTATAAGTCCTCCTGCTAGGTTGCATTTCCCCTGGCATTTCTTTTTTTTTTTTTTCAAGATTCTTGACAAAAAGTTACATTACTCTCTCTTAAATGAAAATGTTGTCAAATTGGGTGTCAGACTACTCGGATCTTTTTGAATCTGTATTTTGCCATGTAGTTGATTACTTATCCTCTCCCAGATGGCAATCTAAGCTTCTGGGTCCTTATTCCAAGAAGGGTAAAGGGCTTCTTTTCTGCAAATATGTGAGGTTTCGTTTGACCCATTGTGCATGGACAGTTTGATAAGAATGTTCTCTGGTTAGATGTGCTTGGGATAAACTAGATTTTTTTTTTATCAGCTAATTAATGTCCTGTGTTAATAGTCAGCCATTGAGCGACTCCTCCACTTACTAGTTTGTTGGGGAAGTCGTGACGTGTTTTTCTGTTTTTCTACGCAAAAATGTGCCATGACTTTCCCAACGACCCCACAGTTGTACTTATCTCTACCCTGTGTTTTCTAACTGTGTCCAAAATGCTTTGCTGAGGTCTGCCCTGTCTGCTTCACTTTCTCTGATCCCCCAGTTCTGTGACTTTACCCTGAAAAGAAACGACTGGCATTACTACAACTCAGGTTGTTCTCAGTGAGACAGGACTGGCCTCTCGGGAAGCACCATTCTCAGGCCCACTTACGCTCCACCCCATCTCTGATTCCTGGGATCAATTTCCAGCTCATCCACCTCTATCCTAGAGAATTCTAGATTTTTTTCCCTTAAGAAAAATGAAGACATTGGCCCAATTTGTAGATTTGTCTCCCCACTCATGATCGGGGTTCCTCAGAGGCCTCTGCCAGCTATTTGATCTTCTCATGTGAAGGCTTCCTCTGAGATCATGGTGCAGTTTGTTCAAGTGGGAGATGTGAACTCAGTGGGAGCAGTTAGATGTTCTGGTCCTCTCCAGTTCCTCGTGTCTTGGCTTCTGTTTCCTTTTTCCATTTTTTGTTTTGTCCTTTGCAATCCAAGGGCTGTTATAGGCAAGGAGGCCAATGGCAACTGGAAAAGAAATTGCATCCTCTTTTTGACACCCGTTGGCATCACATTATGGATGCCAGTTACTGACTCAAGCCTTCCTTAATGTTCTCCTCGTTCTGAATCTCACTAAGTTCTTTTAAATGCTACTTTCAGTACTTAAGAGACCCTTATTAAATCTGACTCCCTTTGAGAGGTGTTATACTTTGAAATATAAAATAACAAACGAGGTACTAACATGTTTGCAACACATATCTCTGACTCAGCCTATGCAACTGTAGGGATTTTTTTTTTCTTAATTGTGTCAGCAGGCATGTGCGCTTGCCAGAGAGATGGAGAGAGCAAGAGGGGAAAGGCGAGAAAGCACACTCCCTCCCAAGGGAATGGTCATGCCACAATCCCTTCTCTTCCATTCCTCCCTCCTTTGGGAATTTTGGACGTGCATGCACACATACCCATTGTGTTTTTCTTTTTTTTGGAGAGATTTTCACTATAGGGCACGTGCGCTCACCAGACAGACAGAGACATAGAGACAGAAAGCGAGAAATCACCCCCCAGGATGGATGGTCACGCCGCAATCCCTTCTCCTCCATTCTCCTCTCTGGATCTTGGGCACGCACGCACACGTGCCCGGCATGAGTTTTAAGCCACCGGGCCCTGGACGCGAACCTCCGTCGACTACGTGGGAGTCCAGCGACATAGCCATTACGCTATCTGCTGGTTCCCGCCCATTGTGTTTTTCAAGTCATCAGGTCTGGGACTCAACTACATTGTCAGCCACATGGGATCCAGCCGCCTTAACCATTATACCATGGGCTGGGTCATGGGTGGGTTTTAAAAGAAGACATTTAATTGTTGAATTGCTCATTTATGCCTGGGCTGAAACATTCTACCTTCCTAGGATGCTGCGCCTAGTGCCACTGAGTAGAGGAAAATGAAAACCTGCTTCATTTTGGGGGGAAAGCTCCATTTTGGAGTCTTTGTAGAAACTAAAGGGGGAAGGGGTATAGCAGAAAAAAACTTGGATTGAGTTAGGAAAGTCGGACCATATTTTCAGGATCTGCATCTAAATAGGGTCTGAGAATTCCACATTCTTCTCTATGAAATGAGAAAGGAGGATCAACTTTAATCATCAGCAAAGACATTTTCAACCTGTGACCCTTCATTCTAGTCTTATCCCACCTTTACTATTATAGCTGGCTCTGTGCCCCAAATACAAGTTGTATCATCTCTCTTGGGTCTTCATTTCCTTGATGTTAAAGAGAGAGGAATGACTAGGCTGTGGTTTTCTAAATGAGCAGGCTCCACTGAAGCCTGGAGGGAGGTAGGGTGGGGTGTGGAGGGGAGACGTCCTGTCCTCCCCACTTCCTGTTCAACCAGAGCAACTCAATATGTACCTATTGGCCTTCTGCAGGAGCAAAAAGAGAAGTTTTGCTGTTGCATTGTCTTCTTTTTGCCTGTGAATGGACTGTATCTCAGTTCCTGCTCATAGTATGCAAAAACGCACCATGACTTTTCCAGTGACCCAGTAGATGAATCTGACACCCTCATCTAGCTCCCCCTGTGTCACCACTGTACTAGTACCTGATCCCAATAATGACAATTATCAATGAACTTTTATTACATGCCAGGCATTTCCTGCTCTAATGGGTTACCTCAGTTAACCCTTAAATTAAACCTACAGGCTAATGTTTAATATTTGTTTTGTCCCCATTTTACAGACCATGATGGAGGTATTAAGACTTGAGTTGCATGGATAGCAACTGGATAGACTGGATTGATGGAAAAGTCATGACGCATTTTTGCTTAGAACAACAGAAAAAACATGTCATGAGTTTTTGACAACCCAGTATGTCAGAACTGAGGTGCTTAATCACCTTGTTGAATGACTTCATTTCTGCCTATGGGACATAGACTAAGGTCAGAGGATGAGGATGCTGGGAAGCAAGGCCAACAGAAAGGAGAATATCGATCTGAAATAACACCTGGATAGAGAGAGAGGGCTGATTCCAAAGTGTATGAGAAAGGGCTTCTCCACTCATGGGAAGTGGAAGGTCAATTCAGTGGAAGTGAGCTTCTCAACCCACCAGCATTGGCATAACCTGGGAGCGTTTTAGAACTGGGCATTCCCATCTCAGATGTCCTGAATTACAAAAGATGGAGGTAAGGCCCAGGAGTTTGTATTTTAATGAGCCAGCACTCCAGCAGATTCCAGTGCAGGCTAATATTTGAGAAGCTCTGCTGTGGACCAACTTACTCGATTAAGTTTTGCCTCTGTAAGATGGTGAGGCATCCCCTTTTCTCACTGTTGGAATAAAGTATTAAATCTACACTAAAATTTAACTCTTTGATATTTCAAAGAGAGGGCTGGACAAGATGTTTGCTTCAACTGAGAGACTCTTAAGTATCAAATTCCCTCTCTCTACCTTCTGTTTAGTCTGTAACCTGAGGCCCATCACTTAACTCCTGATTCTTTGCCTGTAAAATGTGGTTAATGACGCTGCACTCTCTTATTGGGATAGGGAGAGAAATGTCTAATTAGTGGTTACGAAGCAGCTGGAGCCCAGAGTGCCATATAAATACTGTAGGATAATAACCAGTTTATGGCCTTCAATGCCGCCTACGACTTGACACATTTAAAATTTCTTCCCTGACTTGCAAAGTTTAAAGTTAATTTAACAGTTCGGTATTTGCATTTATTTTTTATTCACCCTGTATCCTGATATATATATATTTTTTTTCCTTTGTGCTACCTTCAGCTTTCCAGAGAAAGTGGGTAAGAAAACAAAATTTTAAAAATCAGGACCTTCTGAGCAAATAACCTCTCCAAAGTATGTTTGATTGTCAAACAGGGTTTCTGCAGGCGCTTTGAGCAGAAAGGTGAGCTAAACTCCACAGGCACAGAGCTGGTGTGTGTCTGAGATTTCAGGCTGGGAAACTTGTGCAATGTCTTTTATTTCCACTCCACTTTGTAGCACTGCCTCTCCTCCTATACTGAGGCTGAGAAATCTGAATAGTATTTTCCACATGGTCATTCTTTATTCAACTTAGGGGAACACTGCCTTTTTCAAGCAAGACCGCTTGCCCTACGATAGACTTACAAGAGTACGTGCTAGTTCATTTTACTCTACTGCAGAGTACACCCCAAATCCTAAGCAGATGAGTGGCCCAAAAAGACCCAGATGAAGCTACAGCAAAAGCATTTCTTTTAAGAGTTTGACTAGGCCTGAATTTATATGAACAATGCAAATGTGGTGAGATAATCAAAAATAAGTGGATCAAAGAAGCCTTTAAGCCGACTCTGTGGTATGAAGAAAACATTTTAAAATGCTATATAACCATAGTTTTTATTTTATATATTGTGACTTTAATATTGGCACAAATTACTGGGCAGGAAAAAACCTCCATCTTTTTATTACCATTTCCTGACATTTTAAATTACACACTATTACTGAATTGGGGAAAAAAAAAAAAAAAAAGAACAGCAGAATAAGGATCATCCAGACCCTGAATCAACACACTAATTTATAAACTAAGTCTTGAGTAAACAGGCATGTTTCTCCCACTGCCTTATGCTATGGGTCAAACGCTTACAATAGCCTAAAATAACAAGTTGAAACATGTTTTTGTAATTGGAAATAAAAAAAAGAGATTCTGCCATCTGCTAATGAAAAGAAAAGTTTTGCAGTAACCCGCTAACGGCTGCTGTCATTTCTGAAGAAACATCTCTAAATTCTGCAGAAGACCAGAACGGTGCTCATGACAGCTAAAAAATATTCAGGGTGTCATGAACTGATTACGAATTACCTAGGAAATCATGCTTGTACTTAGAAGGGCCACATGAGATCTTTCTAGCAGTTGGTCCAACTTTATCGACTTTATCACTGTCTGGGGTTATTCATTGCAGACTGAAAAGCGTTTACTTTGCAAGTCCAAGTATGTCTAAATGAATTGGACAAGAGATAGGTTGTAAGAGAAAAAGGAGGAGGGAAAAGAAATTTTAGCCCAACTTTGGTGATACAAGCAAGAACATACCAATCTGCACTGCTGTAAACCACAGGGATTATCATGAGTTCGGATCCCCAGTCCACCTGACACACAGGTACGCCCAGGATCCTGATTGGCAAAAGGGCCGGAGCATGACTAGACTCTATCAAAGAGTGCCTATCTCTCTCTCTCTCTTTCATGAAATAAATCAATAAGCTTAAAAGAAAAAAAAAATTAGATCAGTCCTTAAAATGAACTGGAGGTTGATACAGCTAAAACAAACATTTTAAAAAATATGAACACACAAACCAAACTCTAACCCCCTCCCTTTGAAGAGCACCAGCTGAAGCCAAGAATGGTTTTTGTTCCTGCCAGACTTAATGGCAATTTGTTAAGCACTGCAGTGAAACGGAATAGTAGTATATCTGGCAGATGATGAGGGTTGACAGCGAACAGAAAGGAAGAGTTGAAGTCCTCTGCATCTTGCACGCCAGCATTCAGCCTTCCGATAAGGCAAGAAAAATGACCAACCATTGGGATAGTGTGCCCTTCATAATAGGATGCTGTCCAGCCAGAGATATTTTCTCATTTTTCTGATCACCTATCTTCTCTCTGAGCCTGTCTTTTCTTATCAGGTGTAAATTATTTGTTTGCAACGTTTCTGAAATTGCTCTAGGAAGATCAATAGAAAAGTGGTGAGGAAAGAGAATATAATTTCACCTCCTTCACTTCTCCGAAAACCAGCTTTCTCGAATAGTGTGTACTTCCTGCCAGCTTGGTAATAATTAATGTATAGCGTGCACTTAATCTGCAGAAACTTACCAAGAAATAAGTGCATTTAATCATTGTTTGGATGATCCTACAGCAATTTAATATTACAGTGTTTAGTGGGCAGACATTACAGTAAAGAAAACATGTTTGATTTAATTAAGTAATGTAAAGTTTTCTCCCGCCATTTTAAAAATAGAAACTATTGTTTTTAAGACAAAAAAAAAATTCTCTGGAGGAATCGGCATGGCAGTTTGCTGTGGTTTCTCTTTTTTTTTTGACTGCCAGAGCTCTGACTGAGTGGACTATTCATTTCTCATCTTTCAGTGTCTACTTTTATGCACTATTAATTCTCTTTTTATGCTCTAACTTGACCAGACTAAAAACTCCTTGAAGGGAAACCCTAACTTCTAGGTTTCCTTATTTTTCAAAGTGCCTAACTCAATAACATGGCAGTTGTAATGAAATATTTACACATACATGATCACATTTAATGATCTAACTCATTTCTTTCTTTTTTGGAGAGGTTTTTTTTTTTTTTTTTTGCCATAGGACGCGTGATCGCCAGACAGACAGAGAGAGAGAGACAGAGAGACAGAAAGCAAGAAATCACCCCCCAGGGGGGATGGTCACACCGCAATCCCTTCTCCTCCATTCTCCTCTCGGGATCTTGGGCACGCACGCACATGCGCCCAGCGTGAGTTTTAAGCCACAGGGTCCGCGAACTGCGGTCGACTACATGGGAGTCCAGCGACATAGCCATTACGCTAACTGCTGGTCCCCAAATGATCTTACTCATTTCTTATGAAAATAGTGAATCCCCTGTCATCCTATTTCATGTCGTAGAGTCATCTTGAAATGTCAGTCTGTTTTCTGTAATCACTGTGGTCTCATTCAGCACAGTGGTCCATAACAGAGCACTTTAGCACTGAACTCTGGAGGTATGAGACAGCCTGGATATATATGTAATAAAACCCATTTCAACCAATCTTACTGGATTGAATGAGCTTCATCTTAGACTGGATCATTGCCTTGTGATTATAATTGGGAACTTTTGTTACCACTCTGAGAGCCTTACTTGATCAGAGAACATAAGAAAGAAAGAG
>NW_006159645.1:417370-418892 GCF_000334495.1 Tupaia belangeri chinensis
TTCAATGGCTAGTTATTGATTGCAATTAACCAAGGTTTAATGAAGGTGGCCTTTATCAAACTCGTTCTTGGAATTTAATTTGGGCCCCTGACTGACCTCCGTGAGACAAATTCATGTTCTTGGCTGCTGCGTGTCTGTGTGTATTTGCATGTGTGTTTTAGAAAAACAAAGGAATCATTTAGCATCTAAGACATGTCATTTAAATTCTTAGAAACCCCCTAATTGCAGATTTGCGGCATGCACATTATATGAACAAAAGAAAACCCACTAAACTTTGAGGCTTTGCTAATGCTCAGAATACATCATAGAAGAATAAAGGGGAGCGTGTCCGTAGTGGTGATTTTATTTTTAGACACGGTGAGAGCTCAGATAAGAGTCTCCTTATATACCTCGTCAATTTGGAAGTGGTGTATGGCATAGCATGGGTAGTTTATTGCAGATGTGAAATTATGCACTACGTAGCAAGGATAAATGTTTATTCATATTCTAAATTTAACCCACCAACATTTAGACGTGCAGTTGGAAGTGAATCTGCTGTTTTGGCTTGTGGGCTTAAAATTCTCCCTCCACTGCCATATGGAACAGAGACAGAGCTATGGAAAATGGGGAAGGATAGCCAAGACCCCTCCTCTCCTTTTGGACAACACATTTGACTACAGTTTATAAAAAAGTGAGTCAAAAATCACTGCACAAATAAATGACCTTAGTCATATTCAGGTCTCGTTTAGCCTTTCCCATGATCCAGGGGGTCACAGAGGAATTTCTGTCAAGGTTCTACAGGGGACAGAGGCACGGTCAGCTGGGATGTTGATGTTAATGAAGGGGCTATCAACAGAGATGATAGAAGGTCAAGAGAACCAACAGATTCTGAAGCATCCAGGGGCAGCCAGTGGTGGAGAGCTGTTCTCACCCACAGAGACAACAGAAGGAAATAGTGTTGCTGGACCCTGGGGACAGCTGGGGCCACAGGGAATTGGGACAGTGGTAGTCATGGAGACTCTCATCTGCTGCCTGATTGCAGCCAGAGCAGGGAAGAGAACCCCTGGCCTTCCCCTCCTGACCTCCCATTCATTCCTGCCCTTGCCTCACATCCACTGAAGTCGGCTAGAACCAGAGGGAAGACTGTCTAGCTGAAGCAATGCAGTCACAGAGGTCAATTCCCTGGCTCTCGGGGACTCCTGTGAAAGCAGAGACCTCCCCTGTGATCAGAGAGTCAGTTCTTCCCTTCAAAGCTGGGGGTCACGGGATCAGCAGTTAGCGTAATGGCTATGTAGCTGGACTCCCACGTTGTCGACCGCGGTTCGCCTCCCGGACCCGGTGGCTTAAAACTCATGCTGGGCGCGTGTGCGTGCATGCCCAAGATCCCGAGAGAAGAACGGAGAAGGGATTGCGGTGGCCATCCCTCCTTGGGGGTGATCTCTCACTTTCTGTCTCTCTGTCTCTCTCTGTCTGTCTGGCAAGCACATGTGCCCTATAGCAAAAACCTCTCTCAAAATAAATAAATAAATAAATAAATAAATAA
>NW_006159645.1:418909-421543 GCF_000334495.1 Tupaia belangeri chinensis
GTTATGTTTCTCCCATTGGATGGGCTGGGAGATAAGGTACACAAAGGGTGGTTAAAAGAAGGGAAATGAGGGACCAGCAGGTGGTGTAGTGGTTAAGGTGCTAGACTCCCACATGGCTAACTATGGTTCAAGTCCTGGACCTGGTGGCCTGAAACTCATGCTGGGAGCCTGTGCATGCATGCCAAAAAATCCTGAGAGGAGAATGGAGGAGAAGGGATTGCTGCATGGTCATCTGCCCCAGGGAGTGAGTTCTTGCTTTCTGTCTGTCTCTCTGGGGAGCGCACGTGCTCTATGACAAAAATCTCTCTTTCAAAAATTTTTAAAAAAAAAGGGAAATGAAATGTCAGGGCAGATTTGGGGCAAAAGTTTGACTTATATGACCTAAAAACAAAAAGACAAATATTATAATATGATTTCTATCCATAAAAAGGAGAACTAAGCAAAGAGACACTTGCACTGAAGTTCCACCCAAGCTTGGTCCCTGGCCAGCAGGGCTCTCTGGGGCAGTTTTCTTTCTGAAGCTTTCTTTGCTCATTTCTAAAGGAGGGATAATGATGATGCCTACCCTGTGGGGTTCTTGAGAGGCTGAAATAAGAGATAATTGATCAGGGCTTGGCTTGGGACGTAGTCAACTCTCAGTAAATATAGCTGCTCACTGTGCAGAGAGGCAGGCTCAGTCTCGGCTTGTGGCCCTGTCTCAGGAGAGGTTTCCTCTCGGCATAGGGAGTCAGGAAGTGGGTGAAGAGAAGGGCAGGAGGGGTTTATGTTTATTACAAGGAAACATGGGCTGTGGTAGGCCGAGAAGCACCTGCTCTCCCTTCCCTGCTCACAGCCTGGTGAGAGCTAGCATGTCTCTCCCATGTTGGTGGCCTGTAGGGCTGGAAAGGAGGAAGAGGAGAGACCCACTAAAGAACGGTGTGGAACTAGGGACTTACCAGGACAGGGCAGGGGCTAGAGGGTACAGTGCGACAGCACACGAGGGGAGGAACACCCTACTCTGGGTTCACATTCTTCAGTGTCGCTTGTCCCCACCAGCAAGGACCAGACCACCAGGCCCGGAGCCCCTTCTGCCATCATGCCACGGCTGCTGTTGAAGGGTGTCTCAGGGGCCTGAGTAGAATCCTATCCTGAGAAAATGACCACTGTTTGCTCAGGAGATGACAGTGAGTGGGAGAGAAACAGATGGCCGAGAGCAGATCAGGAGGAAACTGGGGTCTTTTGAGAAAAAAAGGTCCAGGGACCAGCAGTTAGCATAATGGCTATGTCGCTGGACTCCCACATAGTCGACCACGGTTCAAGTCCAGGACCCGGCAGCTTAAACTCATACCGGGCACGTGTGCATGCATGCCCAAGATCCCAAGAGGAGAATGGAGGAGAAGGGATTGTGGCATGGCCATCCCCCCGGGGGTGATTTCTCACTTTCTGTCTCTCTGTCTCTCTCTGTCTTTCTGGCGAACACACGCGCCCTATAGCAAAAACAAAAAGAAAAAAAGGTCCAATAAAAGAACTACAGATGGAGTTGAGTCCTTCCAGTTAGTGCATTTTATGTGCATAGTTTTTTAAGTAAGAACTCAAATCGGGTTAGATGAACATAATGACACTAGCAGACTTGGGAGTCAGGGCAGAATTCTCTACTGTTGTCCTGAGGTCCCGGCATGGTTTCCGGTTGCACACGCTCTATTCTGGCCACTGGCATTTTCCGGGCTGATTTTTTCTCCAGCCCTAGATTTCTTCCTGGTTTTACAACGTGGGCCCCACCCCAACCCCAGCCCGCCCACAAGTGAGCAGCCGCCAGAGGCTACATCTTTTGTAGGAGTTTTTTCTGGCTTTTCAGCAGTAATGGGTAAGAGTCCGGGACTTGATGTTGCACTGGGGTCTAGCAGCCCTTGACATTCTGAGGTTGACCTGGCCTTGGACAATCAGTAGATTTGACCACCCTGCTCTAAGAGAGGATTGAAATACATCAATAAAAAGCCAAATGATAAATAAATTTAATTTTATAGTGACTTGCACACCACACAAGATGAGTGTAGAAAATTCTGACAGATAGAGTCACGGTTTGACATCACAAAGGCACATGAGTGAGAAATTAGAAACATTCTTCTAGTAATTCTCTTTGGGAAAAAATGGTTTTAGAAAACGTCCATCAGGTTTCATGTTTGTCACATCTCTGTCCCTTGAGGAGGGGACTGTGAGTGAAGTGAGAAGTCAATGCAGAAACACCCCCGTGTGGGGGGGCAGGCGAGCCATCACGGTGTGTCTGCACGCACAGTGCCGGTGGTGTTTCTAAGGCATTGTCAACCTCTGGGATGAGTCATCGCTAAGTGTGAGAGGAAAGTAGTGGGCACCTTTAGAATAGGTGGAGTGCAATAGTTTTGAAAATATTGGTGACACAAAATGCATTCAGAAAGGCATCTGAAATACTAAATGGTTCAGCTGCAGTCAAGAACAGAGTATGCCTTCTTTCCGGAACCATCTATCTGATGGAGGGGTACTCCCAGGCGCAGAACGATGTGGAATCACTCGTGCATCCTCCGTCGCTGTGGTGGGCTGTAACAGATTCATCCTGAAAATAGAATTGGTTCTAAAAAGCCAAAGGTTGTGTATGAAAAGCCTACAAACCACTCCTGCTGA
>NW_006159645.1:421729-440572 GCF_000334495.1 Tupaia belangeri chinensis
CGCCTGCTGAAGTCTGAGTCTCTGACCTCACACATTGGAGACAAGCGGCTTGTTCCATCCCAGCAAGGCATACCCACTTCCTGCTGGACAGTATGAAGCCCTGGCCCAGGAAGCTCCCAGGAATTCAGACAGGAGACAAGGGACTGTTCACTGTGTGCTTTAAGGGTCCCAAAGCTAGTCATTGCATTTCCTTTGCATTTCCTTTTTTTTTCTTTTTTGCATTTTCTTTTTTCAGTGTTGGAGTTTTGACAGCCAGGCCCCAGCCCTACTAGTTAGTCGTCTATATTGGAGCCTGCATGCGTCGGTCAAGGGACTTTGCAAATCCTGGATGGCAAGGAGATGTCCAATGAGCTTGATTGTTCTTCTCCTTCTTTATCAGTCCACCAGCGTGTGACCGACCAGTGGCACTGGCGGTGTGAACGGCGGAGATCATTGGCTGCACTGAAAATGCAGGGCTGATGGCTGATGCTTTCCTCCGCGACCGTAGTGGTCACCCCTTGGTCAATCACACAACATATATTGGGTGCCCTTATTGCTGCGCTTTGCCTTGGAAGGGGCCGAAGAGAGTAACACTGCAGTGGAGGACTGAGTTTGGGGATATGCACACAGCTCCTCTAGGATGGCTTTCTGTGGGATTCACTTCTTGAAGTCCTTGTATTGAAAGCCAGAGGACACTCACTCGGAGTAGTCACGGGGGCTATGTCATGAGCAGTAAGAGTTACATAATAAGAGGCACTTCACCCACAAAACGCGAGACAGCAGGTTCCTCCTGAAGATTTTCCCTGTGACCCTCTTCCTCCCCTTGGCAGATTGCAAACAGCCTTTCTCTTGGAAGGTTGCCTGAGCATCCCCCCCCATACTTGCCTTTGTAGTGCAGGCTAGGAGAGATGGTTTTGTTTAGCACATAAGCTCCTTGTGGAAATGGTTAACTAGGCTTTGTGAGAAAATATTCCTTAATCAGAATACTTACTGGACCAGCTGGTCGTGCAGTGGTTAAGGTGACTGCATCCCACAGTTCGAGGCCCAGACCTGGCAGCTTGAGAAGCATGCTTGGCATGTATGTATGTATGTGTGTCCAAACTCCTGAAAGGAGGAAGAGATGGAGGAGACGGGATTGTGGTGTGACCATCCCCTATAGAGGGTGCTTTCTCACTTTCCCTTTCTCTCTGTTTCTGTGTTTCTGGTGAGCTCACACACCCTCTGATCAAATTTAAAAAAAAAGAAAAAAACAAGTGCTCACCATGTAAACCTTTTCTCCTCAAAAAGTTCAACTGAAAACAACCTCCCAATCCTTTCCTATCCCTCCCCATGACACACAACCTAGCAAACTTCTAATCCCTCACCACCCACCTCCTCTCTGAAGGCTCCCTCATCACCCTCCCGCACAGGGGCCTGGCTCCTGCCCTCAGGTCCTCAAGGCACTCACACACATCCCTCCCGTAGACTCTTGTCACCTCCATCCCCTCTAGAAGTAGGAGCTGCTTGAGGGAAAGGACTTTGTCAGGCTTGTGTACCCAGGGCCTAGCGCGGGGTCAGGAACAGAGTGGTCAGTAAACGGTTATTAAATAGACATGTTAGGAAATGAACAGTGGCCTTTTAGAAAGGCACAGGTGTGCAAATATACAATTCCTTCTCGTGACAGTGCTGCCGGAAGTAGATCAACAGAGGTTCACAGTGCAAACAGCCTCAGACAGCAGCTAGCTATTAAGAAAAGGTTTGTTTTAATCTTTGGTTTCAGATTCTGGTAGTGGAAGCAGGAACTTTCACATGCTGAGATTAGGAAGACAAATGTCCCACTGTGCAAACAGCAGGAGGATGTGACTGTGCTGCCAGCACGCGGTACAGCTGTCCCAAGCCGCACGAAGACATGCGACACTGGCGGTGGGGGGCAGAGCGGGGTCTGTTCTTACTGTTATATAATGTAAATACTTTCTATTGGGACCACTTGTCCGCCTGCTTGTTAACCCTTTCATTACAGAGGGCTGATGCTGTCTCACGCTCAGCCTGCAGGTGACAGGAAGGCTTTCCTTCTTGCGTACATTTGGCCCGGCAGTGATAAATCCATGCTCACGTGGCATTTAATGTGGAGCTTTAGGTGGCATCTTGCAAGTCCCTAGAATTGCTTCAGCTGTTGGGGCCTCCATCGTGTTTTCTTTTTCCTATGCATCACAGACAGGCTTCCTGTGCAGTTTTCGTTGCTCTGTGGTAAGGTCGATGAGGTGTCTGAAGTGTTGCTGCTGCATGTGTTTGTGATCTTTAGAAAAATTTTCTCAGCAAGAAGTTATTTTTAAAGCAAGTGATAAGAAACCACAGAGCACTGAAACTCAGGAGACAAGCAAAACCTGAGCCTCCACATCTAGGAGGGAGGCTTCAAGTGTCAGCACTGACTACTGCCCCGCTAGACAGCCCGCCTGGGCCCCATCCATTTTTACCTGTCTTACAGTAACAAGCCAAGTTATAGGATGGGCATAGAGGAAGAGAGACTTGCTACACTCCGAGAGAGACTCCAGTAACAGGTCTAATGTGGTGAAGTAAGTGTATTAATGTTTTTGTAAGTTTATTTATTCATTTCTTTCCTGAGGAGCAAGAGAGAAGTTCCCCCCAACAGAGTCCTAACACTGGGATCTACCCCCCAGTCTCAGGCAGCCCTCAGTCTCATGGGCATGGAAGCACTCACCCAGCATGCTCAGGGAGGGAGGTCTCGGGGCATAGACCCAGGACCTTTGGCATGTGGGTCCAGTGGTGTTACTGTCATGCCACCACTTGGTCCTAGTGTATTCAAATTTTATAATAAAATATGATAAACCAGTCTTCCTACGATGACCACTGGGGACACACAATACTAGCCATAGTTTATTCTTTTGGTATACTCAGGAGTTGGCCAGCTTCGGACAAGGTACAGTCCTCTTTGAGCCTTGAGTTCCATATCTGTATTATCCCAATTACAGAGAAGAAGCCTGAGGCAATTTGGAAATCTAGCATAGTATTAATATATGTGAAGTCCCGGGACATCACAGGGTTCATATAAGAAGCAGGATTTTTAAAAGCTTGGGTTTCAGTGGACAAAGCAAGCTTTGAATACTCAGTTCGATTACTACTTAACTATGTGACTCTGAGTAACCTCTGCATTCCTCAGTTTACTCACCAGGACAATGGGATTAATAACCTGTTTTACAGGATATTATGAGGATTAAATAAAGTGTATGTGAAACATCTAACAACGTAAAGTAACGAAAGGCTGTCAGTAAAGGTTAAACTGGGGCCTGCAGATGGCATGGAGGTTAAGATACTGGATTCCACAATGGCCAGCTTCACAGTTCAAGCCCCAGAACCAGTGGCTTGAGAATCATGCTAGGTGCTTATGCTTTCATGTACAAAACCCAAGAGGAGAGTGGCAGAGAAGGGATTACGGTGTGGCCATCCCCCCTGGAGAGTGATTTCTCACTTTCTCTTTCTCTCTCTCTGGTGAGTGCACCTGCCTTATAGCAAAAACAAACAAACAAAAAAGTTAAACTGTCTAGATCTGTATTATCTATGCTTTAAAGTATCTCCCAGGAAGGAAGTGTTTTCTTAAGAAATTTTACTTTACACAAAGACTCTCATACTATTGGATTACTCAGTTACTTAATTTTGAGCCCCCAATTACTTTCTAGAAAAGACTCAGTAGACCCAAGATTAACTTAAAGGTAGTTTTGTCTTTGCCCTTGTAGAGGCCACTTAATGGAATCATTTAAAAAAGAAGAAAAGAAAAGGAAAGGAAAGAAAAGAGAAGAGAAAAGAAAAAAGAGATAAAAGGAAGCTAGAAAATTTAACCCAGCTAGAATCACAGTTATAAGTTCGAAGTGTACTTATAAACAACTTTTCAAAAGTTTCATTTTAAAAATTTGTATGATATAAAAAGGTACAGAGTAGTCCCCATATCTACGGAGAATAGATTCCAAGACCTCCAGTGAATGCCTGAAACAGCAGATGGTACCAAATCCTAAGGACTTCAAGAAGTCCATGGAAGGGACTGACAGATGGTGCAATGGTTATGTTGCTGGACTCCCACATGGCCAAGCGCAGTTCGAGTCTTGGCCCTGGTGGCTTGAAACTCATGCCATGTGTGTGTGTGTGTGTGTGTGTGTGTGTGTGTGTTTGTGTGTGTCCAAAATTCTTAGAGAAGAGTGGAGAAGGGATTGTGGCATGGCCATCCCTCATGGGAGGTAATTTTTCACTTTCTGTCTCTGTTTCTTCAGTGAGCACACATGCCCTATAGCAAAAATCTCTCTAAAGAAAAGAAAAAAAATTCATGGAAAATAAAATTAAAGTACAAGTTCATTTTGGTGCAAAAAGTTTAGAACTCATGCATAATTTTTTTTTTTTTTTGGAGAGGTTTTTGCTATAGAGCACGTGTGCTCGCCAGAAAGATAGAAAGCAAGAAATCACCCCCCCGGGGGTTGGCCATGCTGCAATCCTTTCTCCTCCATTCTCCTCTCAGGATCTTGGGCACACACGCACACATGCCTGGCGTGAGTTTAAGCCACTGGGTCCAGAACTCGAACTGCGGTCCGCTACATGGGAGTTCAGCGACATAGCCGTTACGCTAACTGCTGGTCCCCATGCAAAATTTTTTCTTAACACAAATTTTCCATGAACTTTTGAAGACCCCTTATATAACTGTACTCTGATTCTCTGATTTTTCCTATACATTCATACCTGTGACTGTTTCATTTCCAAACTCAACACATTAGTACATTTTTTTTCTTTTTTTTTTTGGAGAGGTTTTTGCTATAGGGCACGTGCACTCGCCAGAAAGACAGAGAGAGACTTAGAGATAGAAAGCGAGAAATCACCCCCCAGGGGGGATGGCCACGCCACAGTCCCTTCTCCTCCATTCTCCTCTTGGGATCTTGGGCATGCACACACACGCACCTGGCATGAGTTTAAGCCACCGGGTCTGGGACTCGAACCACAGTCAATTACATGAGAGTCCAGCGACATAGCCATTACACTAACTGCTGGTCCCCACATTAGTAGATTAACATCAATAACTGATAATAAAATAGAACAATTGCGACAATGTACTGTCGTAAAATTTATATGAACATTGTCCCTGTCTCTCTCAAAATATCTTATTGTACTACAGTGATTTCAAGGCACATGAAGGCTCCACTCGTGCCCCAAAGGCAGGAAAGATGGCTTCCCAGAACTGCTGGCACCAGACTGCTGCCCTCAGTCAGCTGTGTCAGAGTGTCCAGAGTAGAAGCAATGAGCAGCTCTATGACTACAAATTTAAGGAGTTGTGGAATTTTCTACTAGAAGAGCACATACAGGCGTCTAGTGTAATCTCGGTCTTCAGGATGTTTTCGGATCTGAAACTGGAAGTCAGCAGGTGACATGGAGTTTAAAGCACTGGATCCCACGCGGCCTACTGCACAGTTTGAGTCCTGGATGCAGTGTATGCATGCCCAAAATTCTGAGAGGAGAATGGAGAAGGGATTATGGCATGGCCATGGGACGGGCGGGGGGGGGGGGAGGGCGTGATTTCTCGCTTTACCTCTTTCTCTTTCTCCGGTGAGCACATGTGCCCTGTAGCAAAAATAAATAAATAAATACAATGTGAAAACGGAGACCATCTGAGTCAAGGCTGAGGGAGTAGCCAATTATCACCCAGTCAGCTGTGAGTGGAGCTGGGACAAGAAACCAACTGCTACCAGGCTTCCGACTGGCTCGTTGACGCGAGGGCACAGTTCCAGCACTGTGGTACTGACGTTCACGTGCGAAAGTCATCCACGGCGACTGGTTCTGTTTTCAGCCTGTGAGACAGTGTTCTGGCAAACACGGGGCAGAGTGAGGGGCTGCTGCCATGCTGATGCCTGATATGAATTATTTCAATGATCTCAACCTCGCCAACTGTAATGGACGGTGCCAGTGGGGAAGATCGGCGGTGCTAAATCAGAGAGCTGTTTGTAGCCAGACTGGTATTGGGCCGATAGGCCAGGCCTAGTCCTGGGCGGAGCACCTCTATTGATATGGACTCTGGGGAAGAGCCACACACAGTACCTGACATGTAGAGGGTCCTTGAGCAGAGAGGGAGGGATGGATAGGCAGATAGTTGGATGGATGAGTGGATGGATTTTAGGACAGAAGGAGACAGAAGGGGATTTGAGTTAGAGAGATTTCACTTATTGTTCTAAAAGGTGGCAGAAAATCACATAATGCATTAGTCTTCCAACCTCTCTAATGCTGTTTTCTTCAAAGTTTAAACCATTTTATATTACAGGGACAGATCAGAAATATGAAAGAACCAACAATTTCACTTTAGCATCTGTACTGCCAATTCTCCTATGGGACTAAGGCCATGGGAGAAAAAGCAGAAGGTGCTGAATCAAAACAGATCTGGATTCAAATTCTACTTTTTCACTAACCATGTTACCATGAGAAAATGACTAAATCTCTTTGAGTTTCAGTTTCCTCATCTCTAAGAGGAAAAAAAAAAAAAAAAACTTACCTTATGGGTCCTCTACTATATACTTTTATTTTTCATAAAATTCTTCCTTTTTTTTTGTTTTTGCCATACAGTGCATGTGCTCACCAGACAGAGACAGAGGGAAAGTAAGACATTACGCCCTAGGGAAGATGGCCATGTCACAATCCCTTCTCCTCCTGAAATTTTGGGCACGTACACACATTGTGCAAGGTGTGATTTTCAAGCCATCAGGTCTTGAACTGGACTTGAACTGGAGTCAACCAGGTGGGAGTTCAGCACCTTAACCACTACACCACCTGCTGACCCCTGTCATAGCATTCTTTACAGAATGAATTGTTTCATGTCTGTTTGCTGTTGTTGCTGGACTGAGGCACCTTGAAAACAGGGATTGGGTTTGCCTCACTCCTGGCTGTTTTACCATGTACCTACCAGGGACTGGTACACAGTATTTGCAGAAAGGATGGGTGAGATGATGAGTGGATGGACACTTAGAAGGGTGGGTGGATGGGTGGGTGAGTAGATGGTTGGATGAATGGTAAGATGGATGAGTAAGTAGAGATAAGATTTGGAGAAGTGTTAAAATTTGAGATTATTTATGTATGGGCCTATCCCACAGTCTAAAATATGCCAGGCACTTAAAAATTCCTCTCCCAACCAGATGGTGCAATTGGACCCCAAAGAGAAGGCCCCAGGTTTCCATCCTGGGGACTTCCTGCACACTAGGCTGGCTGAGGCTAGGGGTAGATCATGGTGTGAAGACCCCATTAAAGGTACCTGGCTCTATCTCACTCAACTCTCTCTCATGGAAGAGATAAGTAAACTTTAAGAAAAAAATTTCCACCTTTGGTGAAGGCCCACCTCCTTTTCTACTTTCTTATTTAGGACTATTTGACTCTGAATGTAATATGGCCAAAACCTTTTTATTTTTTTTGCTTGCCAGTAGTAACATTGCCTGGGCTGTGATTTCTGGATTACTTTCATGAGAATTTAGTCTATCACTACCACAGCCATTATACATCCAGAGAGGTACAAATGCCCACTGTAAACTGAGGACACACAGGAAGATATGATAATAGGAGAAAAAGTTGGCTTTTCTAAGTGGCAGAGAGGGAGCACTGTCTGGCAATGCATCTATCAATAAATTGTCTCTCTAAGTGCTGATGTCTCTAGGAAGGAGATGAATAAAAGAATAATTACCAAGAAGTGACTGAGTAAAACCATTTCTTCCTTCTCCATTCCAAGAGCACTTGAGGTCTAATCTTGCTCTGTAATAAGCCATTTTTTGCCTGGTGTTATGGTGGCACATACGTGTGCCCAGAGCCCAGATGCCCAGCAGGCAGGCAGTGTCGTGCTTGTTGAATGAATGAATGAGCTGATGTCTAATTTCATCACCTGATTCCTCATGGCCAGCTTCTGCATCTTGCCTTGTTATCTGCACCCAGGTCTAGTGCAATATTTTGTGCCAAGGAGGCCATAAGCTTTAGGTAAATATTTGTTGGATGAAGAAATGAATGTCCAAAAGGGCTTCTGGAAGAAAGCCAGGAAGACATTCTTCTGATGAAAGGAATTTATAAAAAGGCAGGCGACTGCTGCAAGGAAATCCATCTGAGGGAAGAGACAAGTCTTTAGGCTGAATGAAGTACTGATTGTGGGGTTGACTCTAAAGAAACAGCAGGGAAAGAAGTGGGTGAAGGAGAAAGGGGGGAATTATCCACTAGGAATGCAGCTCTGTCATGCAGGGAGAAATCTGCATTTTGTGGAAACTTAGAACCAGTAAGTAGGGAGCAGGTCCTGGGAGAGAGGGAGACGGGGATGAAGCAAGTGGTTTGGCAAGAGGTAAGGATGATGGTAACCCAAATGGAGCACTGATGACCTTGACCTCGCTCCTTTTAGTACCACTATTTGCTTCCATGTCACTGCCACACCCCACCCACAAGTTCTATTTTCTCAATTTTCACTTACCTTTCATCTCACTTGACTGTGGCTTCTACCCACATGTTATTGCCAAATCATCAGAAACCCCCTTGCTGCACCAATGGGTCCTCCGCACGCTTATCTCCCTGGAACACCTTCTGATATTGTTGACCACTTCCCGCTGTTTAAATGTCTCTTACTTTGTCGTTGGTGTCATCCTATCTCATGGTTTCTCTCTTATCTCTGCTCATTCTCCTCCTCTCTCCCTCCCCTCAATGTTGCTGCTCCTTGAGGGTTCTGTCAAAGGCCTTCTCTCCGTACTCTGAGTCTTCATTCTAGGTCATGTTTTCTACTGTAGTGGCTACAGCCACCATGACATGTCAGGGCTACTCTTAGATCTCCAGCCCAGGTACCTTTGCTGAACTCTGAGCGTCTTCGATATGTTCACTTGACTATCCCACAGCCATCTCCTTCCAACAGGGAAAAGTCGAGTGCATCACCATCTGCCAAACCTGCTTCTCCTCTGATCTGCCCATTTCTTTGAATGGCATCTCCATTCATCCAGTTGCTTGAAATGACTTCTGCCCAGGCCAGAAGTCATTTTCCTTCTCTCCTTCCATGTTCAAACCCAACACACCACTAAGCCCTACAGATTCTAACTTCTCAACATTTTTCTAATCTATCCCATTTTCTCCATATGCGCTGCCACAGTTTGAATTCAGATCGTTAGTGTGACCTACGTAGGTTACTGGCCAGTCCCTTGATTGGTGTCCCTGCCTCTTTTCTCCCCTTTAGCCCATCTTCTTTTCCTTCAAGTCAGTTTCATACTGCAGTTGGAGTAACCTTTCTAACCTACACAGTTGGATCCTCTCTGCTTACATTTTCCTTCCATCTAGAGCAAAGGTAAGCACTTAGCATAGTTTAAAGCCTTTAGTTGTTTGAGCCCTCCTTACTTCTCTAATTTAATCTCTAGCCACTCTGAAATACCTCTCCACCCACCCATTTGCCTACGCACCACAAATGCACGTGCGCACACACACACACACGCGCACACACCACAGTCTGTTTCAGCCAGCAAGTTGAACCACTTCTAGGTCTATTGCCATGTCCTATCTTGCCTCTGATCCTGGCAGGACCACACCTTGGTCTGGTGTCTGATGCTCCATGAGCCCATTTGTCCACAGAGACAGTTTGTGCTGGAGGCACAGATGTCTGGGTAACTGAATATCTCTTTGGACGGATTTAATGGGCCCGAAGTTACCCATTCTCCTCTTTGTCTTTGGGTAACTCAGATCTTGCTGTTAGATTCCATTCCTCTGAGACTGCTTGTAAAGAAACCCTGTAGGGCTACTCAAGACCAGAGGTGATTTCTCAAGGCATAGAGAAGGACCTAACTACCACAGCTCTGTCCAACAGAAACTTCAATTGAAAAGTTTTACCATAGAAGAATTATTATTATTATTATTATTATTTAGGTTTTTGCTATAGGGCATGTGTACTCGCTGGAGAGACAGAGTCAGGGAGAGGGAAAGTGAGAAATCACTCCCAGGGGGATGGCAATGTTGCAGTCCCTTCTCCTCCACTCTCCTCCTGGCATGCATACACACGCGCCTGGTGTGAGTTTCAAGCTTCTGGGTCTGGGACTCAAACCACAGTTGGCCACATGGGAGTCCAGCACCATGTCATTTGCTGGCTCTACCATAGACATTCTTACACATCCTCTTGCTGTGTTACAATTGCCTCTTATTTGTAACCTCTAAGAGAATGCAAGGTTTGAGTTTCAGTCTGTCTTACACTATCCAGCCCTTTATGGGGCACCTACTGTATCTGGAATTCAGCAGTCAGGGCCGTTTCACTTGCGCCATTTGTGCCCAGCTGAGGAGATGAGTTGGGGCTGACTCTCCCCTGGACTCTCCCCTTAAGCCTCATGTTCTAGCTCAGGTCTGTGTCCCTCAGAGGAAGCATCTTCTCACACACAAGCACTAGCCAGTTGCCGGTTACCTGAAAGGACACCTTTCTCTAATTCCCAAAGGTCACCAGGGGGTTAGGAGGTGACCAGTTACCAGAAAACAAGGTAAATGCTGCTCTTGCTTCCACAGTGCTGTCTATCCACCATGAGGAGACAAAACATAAACAAGAAATCCACAAGCACACAGTACAAATTTTCAGAGAGTGTAAAGGCTCTGTAGAATATTAAAGTACTGGGAAACCACCTTACAGTGGATGGTCTAAGAAGCCCTTTTTGAGGACCCAGAACATTTAAGTTGAGTCCCAGGCCATAAGGAAGTTGGCCATGTGGAGACCAGAGAGAAGAGACTGTGTAAAATCTTGAAGACTGGGATGATCTTAATATACTAAAGGACTGAAAGAAAGGCCAGAGTGGTTGAGGATGAGGGCAAGAGGAGAGACAGGTGAGTGACCAGGCTGGGGTTGTCAAGGTGGCAACCTGCAGCTTCCCAAGCCCTCCCTGCCTTGTTCACCTCCGCTTGTCCCTACTTGCCTTGTTGTATTAATTCAACAAACACCTGTCAAATGGGAGGATCACATCATGCCCCCATGGACAGGATTAATGGCCCAGGATGGTAGGATCGAACCTCCTTGGGGCTTCAGTGCCCTCTAGTGACCACAAATTCCAGCCCTATTTCTAGGCTTCATCATCTTTAGAAAAATCTCTGCCTCGCCTTATCCTGGGGCCCAGCCCGAGGATCCAGCAACAGCTCCTGGAATTTGTCTTATTAACTAGTTTCTGCAAGGAGGATGCAATTGGTTACAAAAACCCCCGATATGAGAGCCACAGTCAGATGAACACAGACCTTCATCCCTTACCCAAGCAGTTTGCAGAGAGAATACATGGATGCCTAATTTCTCAGGGGATGGCAGAGAACTGTGCAGGTGATCAGCACCAGCAGGAGAGCTCCCTAAGAGCCTTCACATCTCAATACTTTGCAGCAGTTAGGATGATCTCTAGGTAATCTTGCACCATTGGGCTGCAATGGTCTGACAAGACCTTAGCCACAGGCTGCACACTCCAGTCCCTCACACACTTCTGATGACCCGGGGGTGGGCCTGTGTATGTGGAAGACATATTGCAGGGTGTGCACAGACACAACTTACTACTCCTGCTGTTGTTTGATTTCATTTGGATCCCACCCCATTCTGGGCCCATTAAACTAATCACCCAACAAATTCTGAACTGTTCTCTCATTGTGAGGCTGTTTCCATGCCCAATTGGAAAACCTGTTTTCACCCAACTTCCCTGGAAAAAACCCACTGCAGCCCATTTGCAAATGTGTGCATCAATAAATCAAAACTGACAGCAGAGATCGGGCTGTTGCAGGAGAGGGGATAGCAGAGGGAGGGACCCAGTCCTTTCTTCCTCCATTTTCCAAATGATCCCCCTGAAGCAAAATGGGCAGCTTTACTCGAAATAGCCTAAAGGATAGATCGACTCCGGCTCCCTTGGTAGGTCATTGTCTACATCAGGGAATCTTTTCATCGTGCTCCTTTTCCAAAGCCTTTGCATGTGTTTTTCTAAGAGTCTAGTCATCCTCCACTGAGCCACGCAAAGGAATCTGGCTCTCCTTGTTGTTTGCTCTTCACTTGTCACTTATCCAAGTGAAACACATGTGTTCTTTAATTTTTCTTCATTAATCAGTCCCCGAATTCCTTTACACTTGCTCCTCAGGTGATTCCATCAAGGCAACATATTTCTGGAGCTAAAAATGCCTGGAAGAATAAAGCCTTCCAGCTGCAGCTAGCAAAATGTGTGGGAATTGTGCATTTCCACCTCACTCCACGGCCATATGCTTCCACAGGTGTCCCGGGAGCATTCTATCCTGCAAATGTGTAGACTTAGTCTCCTCTGTGAATTTCCTAGTTGAGTCATAAAGAGATGTCAAAAATTAGGATGGTAAGGGATGGCGTGAAGGAATAGGTATTCTCGTACGTACTGCTGACGGTTCCAATTCTGGCATAACTTTTTTGAAGACCATTGTAACAATAGCTTTAAAAATAAAAAAAAATACACAGATCCTTCACTTACTAGTTCAGTTTCTCCAAATCAGTATTATATATGTAACATATCACTGCAGCAGGGCTTATAGCAGCAAAAAAATGGAAAACAGCCTCTGGGTTCCTCAGCTGGAAATTATTACATAAATAAATTGAATACATCTTGGTATATTCATAGAGTAGAAGATCAAGCAGCAGTTTAAATAAACCTAACAGACATATGGCACAGTTATAGTGGCACAGGCAGTAGGGCTCTGATCTGCAATGCTGGAGCCACACAGGAGGCCCTGGTTCGGATCCTGGGTCAACCTGAAACATGCTGATTGCATCTGTGTTCACGGCTGCCTGGAAGGCTAAGGAGGGGATCCTACAATAGCATGAGGAGATTCTGTCAAAAGTACCTTATTTTATAAATAAACTTAAAAAAACACATAGGTTTGTGTGTATTGATATGAAAAAATGCCTAAAAATCATTAAATTCAAAAAGCAAATTGCAAAATAGAAAGTGTGATATGAGATCATTTTCATAAATTTTTATTCGACCTATTTATAGGACAAAATCTGGAAGTATTCTCACAAATCTCTCTTTTTTTAAAAAAAATTATTTATTTAATTTTATTATTATTATTACTATTATTATTTAATTTGCTACAGGGCTTGTGCGCTTACCTGGAAGAGACAGAGAGAGAGAGAGAGTTAGAAAAAAAGAAAGCAAATCACCAGGTCCAGGACTTGAACTGTTGTCAGCCAGGTAGGAGTCTAGCACTTTAATCATTATGCCACCTATTGACCTTACACAGAAATCTCTTAATGGTACTTTTTTTCCTGAAGTAGGAGACTTTCTAAAATATACATTTAAAAATTATTGGTCTCTCTCTGTTTTTTTCAACAGTAAGTATTTGTAAGTTTTGTTACTAACAAGTTTAGTAAAAATAACAAAGGCATATTTCCTTATTTTTGCCAGGTTCTTGTTTTTTTTTTTTTTTTTTTTGAGAGATTTTCACTTGAGGCGCGTGCGCTCGCCAGGCAGACAGAGAGAGACATAGAGACAGAAAGTGAGAAATCACCCCCCAGGGGGGATGGTCACGCCGCAATCCCTTCTCCTCCATTCTCCTCTCAGGATCTTGGGCACACATGCACACGCGCCCAGCGTGAGTTTTAAGCCCCCGGGTCCGGGACACGAACCGCGGTCGACTATGTGGGAGTCCAGCGACATAGCCATTACACTAACTGCTGGTTCCCTTTTTGCCATGTTCTTTTATAACACACACTTTCTCTTGCCCCCATTTTTCTCGCAGTCTGTATCAGACACTGAAGAACTTTCTTTGAGCTAATGCTAAAATTCACTGTCTTTCCTCAAAGACCAGAATGGCAAGGTGACCTTTTCAGGGTTTACTTACTTGAGAATGTAAGGTTTTCTCAGAGTTTCTTTCCAGTTTTAACCTGTACATCTGTACCCTTTAAACCAGCTTTTCTTTTCTTCTCCTTTTTTTCTTCTTGTTCAATGTATTCAGATTAATTATGGATTGTGTGAATCATTTAAGTGGTATATATACCTATTTTCATAAGGTTTTGATCATTTTCCAAGCATTTCAGTGATCATTTTTTTCACTTTTCCCACTCTATGAGAGGAGTAACCTGTTTCCGCCTTTCTTATTAACATTTATTTCATAGATTTAAAAAAAAAAAAACAAAAAAAAAGGTCAAGGAAATTGGGCACGACCTTTTGCTACAGAAGTAACTGTCTCTTCTGTTGCCTTCCACCTTAGCTTTGCCTGCACTAAATTGTACATGCTGCATGTGTGACTGTAAGAATTATTTTTGTTGGGATATTTTATTTTATTTTATTTTATTTTATTTTTGAGAGGTTTTTGCTAGAGGGCACATAAGTTCACCAGACAGACAGAGACAGAGAGATAGAAAGTGAGAAATCACCCCCCAGGGTGTATGGCCACGCCACAATCCCTTCCCCTCCATTCTCCTCTCGGGATCTTGGGCACGCACGCACACGCACCCAGCATGAGTTTAAGCCACTGGATCCAGGACTCGAACCGCAGTCGACTACATGGGAGTCCAGCGACATAGCCATTATGCTAACTGCTGGTCCCATCTACTTTATTTTTAAGGTGAATATTTATTTAAATAATGTGTTTTCAAAAAAAACCTTAGAGCTACACAAATTGATTTCTAATTTTTAAAAATTCATATACCGTAGGTACAGAAGAGTATAAAATACAAGTAAGTGAAAGTTTATTTAGTTATTTCTTCCATGAGTGAGAGAGAGAGCAATGGAGAGACAGAGACAGCCAGCCCTAACCGTCGTTCTTGACTCGGTGATTCTCCCTCACCTCAGTCAGCCCCAGACCATGCTCAGGAGGTACGTAGTTGTGAACCCAGAAGCATCCCATGGGGTCAGGCTCACAGAGCATTACATTTTACCGCCATATCACCGCCATATCACCATCTTTTTGACCTCATACCTTTTCTTCTCTTTTTTCTTTTTTTGGAGAGGTTTTTGCTACAGGCTGCGTGTGCTCACCAGGAAGACAGAGAGAGACAGAGAGACAGAAAGCAAGAAATCACAAACCGGGGGTCTGGCCACACCACAATCCCTTCTCCTCCATTCTCCTCTCAGGATCTTGGGCACGCACACACGCGCCTAGCATGAGTTTAAGCCCCCAGGTCGGGGACTCAAACTGCGGTCGACTACATGGGAGTCCAGTGACATAGTCACTATGCTAACTGCTGGTCCCAGACCTCATAGCTTTTCTTAAAAACTGGATCATGGACCAACAGGTGATGGTTAAGGCACTGGACTCCTACATCACTGACTGTGGTTCGAGTCCCAGACCCAGTAGCTTGAAAATCAAGCCACGCTCATGTGCTTGTCAGCTCAAAATCCTAGGAGAAAAATGGAGAAGGGATTGCAGCATGGTCATTCCTCCTGGTGTGTGTCTGTGTGTGGGGGGGTGATTTCTCACTTCCCCTCTTTCTGTCTATTACACCTTTTATTTGGTAAAGGCTCTCTTTCTTTCTCTTTTTTTTTTTTCTGTTAGTCTCTTTATTTCTCTCTCTCTTTTAAATTTGCTATAGGGTGTGTATGTTCACCAGAGAGAAACAAAAGGGGAGAGAGATGGCCACACTGCAGTCCCTTCTCTTCCATTCTCCTCTTAGGATTTGGGCACACACGCACACGTGTCCAATGTGTCTTTTAAGCAGCCAGGTCCAAGGCTCGAACCATGCAATGAACCATGAGGGATCCAGTCGCCTTAACCACAGCGGCACCAACTGGTCTGTCACTTCTTTCTTAGCGTTCTCTTATACCTGGCTATATTAAAATGAAGCATATTTGTTATTTTCTCTTAACAAACTAAGCATTTTGTACATATTAACCCATCTAGTCCTCACCACAATGTTGGATAGTATTAATTCTCTCAATTTATAGATTAAAAAACAAAAAACTGATAACTTGTCCAAAGTCACACAAATAGTGAGTGACAGAGCTGGGTCTCGAACCTAGGCAATCTAGCATCAGAGGCTGTGCACCTAGTCACAAAGCTGTCACCCAAACCCTCATTTTCATGGCTAAGTATATTTTAACTTAACTGCTCTCTTCTTTCTTTGTTTTTAGGTTCACTATTCTACACAGAGCAGCAATGAATACCTTGCTTATATACATATCTTTGTACAAGGGGATGTTTAAAATTCATCAAAAAATAGAATTAAAGTACAAGTTCATTTTGGTGCGAAATCCATTTTTTTGGAATCCACGGATAGTTGTTTCAAATGTTCATTTTCCATGTGTTAAATGTTTATAATTTTTATACGTGTTAAATTTCTATCTGAGACTAAATTCTCATGATGGAATTTCTGAGTCAAGGACTCAAACAGTTTTGAAAGTTCAGGTCCACGTTCATTAATGGTTCTAAGTGCTATACTTTTTTTGGGGGGGTGGGGGGATAGATTTTTGCCATAGGTTGCTTGCACTCACAGGAGTGAAAAAGAGAGGGAAAGTGAGAAATCACTCTCTGGAGAGGATTTCTATGCCACAATCCCATCTCCTTTCCGGATTTTGGGCACGCACGCACATGCACACAGTGTGTTTTTCAAGCCCCTAGTCCTGGAGTCAGGCAGTGGAACCGGCCATGGCGACACCTTAACCACCACGCAGCCTGCTGGCCCAGTGTACTTTCTAAGCATCTTTGATCCTTTCTAAAAATATGTCACTATCTTCTGCGTTCAATGAGTTGTTCATTCTTTCTCCCCCACCCCCCTTATTTCTTAATGTGGAACTTCTTGTGCTACTTCCATTCCCTTTCTTCTGCATTGTATTTATTTCTGTAAAATGTTTAACCAATAATACATTTTCAAAGGCGATATGCCTGTGTCGTCAGTACGCCAGGCAACCTGCAACCCCTGGACTGTAATAGTTAGGTGGATGTGTGCACAGATAAAATCCTCTCCGATCATTTGCGTTAATGGCAATTTTTCATACTACTCATTTTCTTCTTTTCTCTGTTTTATTTCTTTCTTTCAAGCTTCATAAGAATTGAAGTAACAAATCTGTTACATAATAATGTTGTTTTCTTGGATATGTAAATTAGGAGAACTGCCTGGCAAGGATGAATGATGTCTCAGAGGTCTGGAAGACCAAGCTCCCCCGTCTGCCCTCTCACTTGTTTTATGACCTTGAAGAAACCACTTCATCATTCTATTTCATTTTCCTCATTTGCCAAATGACAAAAGTGAACTAAGTAACCTTGAAAACCTATTTTGGGACTAAAGAAAATGTCAGGCTACCCAAAAAAGAGGTTCTTTGAAAAGTACTGTGTGAAATTGGGGTAGCCTGCGTACGTTGGTGGGGTGGTGCTGGAGGCAACTAACCATTTGTTTCAACATATTAAAAATATTTTGTGCTGTGTTGCTTGACCAACACCTCCTAACATGGGCTTTAGGGGTTTGTGAAACGTGTCTCCAAGGCCCCCGTAATTATAGTTGTTCTACTAAAGCCTGACAAATGGCCTCTCACTTTGAATTCTTTTATGGTAAAGAAAAACCTCCCTGACAACAGCACTGGAGCTTAATTACAGGCTTCCAATATGGCGGCAAGAATACTGATGAGAAAAGACAGGGAGGCGTGGGCCCACCTGGGAAGAACCAGGACAGAGTCACTAATTCCAACACATTGGTGGGGCTTTATTGAGAACTCGTTATAATGTTTGCCGGGCATTGTCTCAAGAACTTTGTATCCATTCTCATTTAATTCCCACAATAGCCCTAAGAGATAGGTTATGAAATGGGTACTTTTATTTTTTCTGTTTACGAAGATGAATATTGGAGGGTTCTAAAAGAAAATGGATACCTACTTCAGGTTATTCAGCCATTAGTTGTCAGAGGTAAATTTGATTCCTGAGGGTTAATTTATTTACTATATTTTTGTTTTGTTTTGTTTTGTTTTGTTTTGTTTTTGTTTTGAATGCTAGTCATCCTTCTAAGGGCTGGTGATGAAATAGTGAATGAGGCAAAATTCCTGCTTTTATGGAATTTGGCTGATGGTAGGATGAGACCAGCCATAATATACCAAGTAATGAGAAATAGTTTCAGGTTATAATAAATACAATGAAGAAAAATAAGCAGTATGTAAGAAAAGTGACTGGATAGTGGGAGGCTACTTTTCTTAAGGCTAACAGGCAAAGCTCCAAGGAGGTGACTTCAAACAAATCAACATATTGTACATACTTAGGAGGGTCCAGTGTGGTGTTTTGATACATGAATATAATGTATGATGATCAAATCAAGGCAATTAGTATATTTATAACCATAAACATTTATCATTTCTTTGTGCTGAGAATATTCAAAGTCCTGTCTTCTAGCTATTTCATTCATCTGTTGTTAGACACTTACATGATTCTACATGTGGCTGTTGTGAATAGCACTGCAGTGGACACAGGAATGCAGATATCGCTCCTGCATACTAATTTTTGCTGTTGACTATATACCCAATAGTGGAGCATGCTGGATCATATGGTAGTTCTGTTTTTAGTTTTTTGAGGAACCTCCATATTGTTCTCCATAGTGACTGCACGAATTTACATGCTCAGCACCGTGTAAGAGTTCCCTTTCCTCTGCATCCTTGCTAACATTTGTTATTTTTTGTCTTTTTAGAAGCTAGCCACTTTTTTTTTTTTTTTTTTTTAAGAATTTAGCCATTATAATTAAGATGAGATGATATCTCATTGTGGTTTTGATTTGCATTTCCCTGATAATTAGGGATAGTGAACATTTTTTCACATACTTCTTGACTCTTTTTAGGACTTCTTCTGAAAAATATGTCTATTTACTGGGTCGTTGGGAAAGTTGTGAGATGTTTTTGCATAAAAAAAGCATAGAAAAATACATCATTACTTTCCTAATGACCTAATAGAAAACTTGCCCATTTTAAATTG
>NW_006159645.1:440590-454338 GCF_000334495.1 Tupaia belangeri chinensis
GCTGAATTATTTGAGTTATTTGTATATTTTTGGATATTAATCCCTTATTGATGAAAACTTTGCAAGTATTTTCACCCATTCCATAGATTGTCTCTTTACTCTGTGGATTGTTCTCTTTGCTGAATAAAATCTTTTTAGTGTGATATAACCCCATCTGTCTTTGTTTTTGTTGCCTGTGCTTTTGAGGCCACATCCAAAACTTTTTGCCCAGACCAAATTCCAAAAGCATTTTCCCTGTGTTTTCTTCTAGTAGTTTTATAGTTTGGTGTCTTATATTTGAGTTTTTCATCCGTTTTGAGTTGACTTTTGTATATGGTGAGAGATTATGGTCTAGTTTCATTCTTCTTTACATGGATATTCAATTTTCTTGGAGGTAGCATTTGAGCTGAGCCCTGTGTGATGAGCAAGTGAGCCATGCCGAGATCTACTGGAGACGTTTTACATGGAGAGTCCAAAACAGCATAAGCTAAGAAACTCAAAAGAGCCTGGCCTGCTCTAGAAACAGAGGGAAGGCCAGTATGGTTAGAAGATAAATGACAAAAGGGAACAATATCTGCAGTAGTGTCAAGGAAGTGGCCAGGCACCGGATGACACAGGACTATTTAGGCCACAGTAAGATGTTTGTATTTTATCCCATATGCAGAGGAAAGATACTGGAGATTTTATGCAAGGGAATTAGATCTCCAGTCTCTGTAGGCAACTTTCTCCACCTTTATATTATATTGCCGATAAGGAGCAACTAAAAAGGGATAATTGTTTATGTAACATGCAGAACAGCCTATATGAAGGTTAAGTGAGGAGTCAATTTTTCAGGTTAAACAAAATTTTAGGTTTTTCATAGTGTAGGACTGAAATGTGCAGAAGAATTCATCTAGCCTAAACTTCCACTTTGTAGGTCCAAGTTCAGCATCTAGGTTATATTTAAAGACTTGAATAAAAAGACTACTTTTTCTGTCATGGGGTCTTCATTCAGTACGTCAAAGGTGGTGCTCAGAAATGCATATATTGGGGAACCAGCAGTTAGCGTAATGGCTATGTCGCTGGACTCCCACGTAGTCAACTGCGGTTCGCATCCCGGACCCAGTGGCTTAAAACTCACGCAGGGTGCATGTGCGTGTGTGCCCAAGATCCCAAGAGGAGAAGGGAGGAGAAGGGATTGCGGCGTGACCATCCCCTCTGGGGGGTGATTTCTCGCTTTCTGTCTCTATGTCTCTCTCTGTCTGTCTGGCGCGCACACGCGCCCTATAGTGAAAAACCTCTCAAAAAAAAAAAAAAGGAAATGCATGTATTGCTTCTGCATCCTGAATATTCTTGACTACTTCTTGATTTGGAGGTTGTGCTTACCTCATAGAAAAAATGCCGTATGAACTAATAAGACATTATAGCTGTGAATGTGTAGCATCTTGGGCATTCACAGTTCCATGCAATGCGGAGTGTGTGTGTGTGTGTGTGTGTGTGTGTGTGTGTGTTGTTTTTTATTTTTATTTATCCTTGGAAACCTAGTTGAAGATAGCATCAATGTATGAACACACAGTAGGTCCAAGTTCAGCATCTAGGTTATATTTAAAGACTTGAATAAAAAGACTACTTTTTCTGTCATGGGGTCTTCATTCAGTACGTCAAAGGTGGTGCTCAGAAATGCATATATTGGGGAACCAGCAGTTAGCGTAATGGCTATGTCGCTGGACTCCCACGTAGTCAACTGCGGTTCGCATCCCGGACCCAGTGGCTTAAAACTCACGCAGGGTGCATGTGCGTGTGTGCCCAAGATCCCAAGAGGAGAATGGAGGAGAAGGGATTGCGGCGTGACCATCCCCTCTGGGGGGTGATTTCTCGCTTTCTGTCTCTATGTCTCTCTCTGTCTGTCTGGCGCGCACACGCGCCCTATAGTGAAAAATCTCTCCAAAAAAAAAAAAAAGGAAATGCATGTATTGCTTCTGCATCCTGAATATTCTTGACTACTTCTTGATTTGGAGGTTGTGCTTACCTCATAGAAAAAATGCCGTATGAACTAATAAGACATTATAGCTGTGAATGTGTAGCATCTTGGGCATTCACAGTTCCATGCAATGCGGAGTGTGTGTGTGTGTGTGTGTGTGTGTGTGTGTGTGTGTGTGTTGATTTTTATTTATCCTTGGAAACCTAGTTTTGAAGAGAGCATCAATGTATGAACACACAGGACTTGGCTTTTCTGATGGGGTAGCAAAATGGTTTTAGAATTTTATTATAAACTCAGCAAGTTGGTTTATCTTATATGAATGCTGTTTATAAAGTCACGTTAACCCATTAAAATTGCTTTATGTCACATATAGGATGAAATTCATTCATTGTTTAGGTTAAATACTCACGATTATAAGAGACTTTCATGTTAAAACATGTAGGAGTTAATGCTCATATTTATCCAGCAATTAAGTTTGAATAATGACATAAGCCATCGTTGGTGCACTGTGTATGGGCGTACGCCTATGTAGCTGAGTATCCATGTACAGCTTCCTGATGATGTAGGCATACCTGTACAGTTTTGTTCAAATGAAATGAATGACCTCTGGAGGCATTTAGTTGAGCACTATGATACAGTGGAGAACAGGGAGCTAGATACTTAATCGTAGATGAATTTCATTTCAACTATACATGTATAATAGAGGAGGATTTGGGAAAGTTTACCACTCTCGAGTTTGTTTTTATTTATTAAATAGCATATTTGTATCAGGGAGAAAAGAATTCTCCGACATTCTTACTGCATGAGTTCAGGAAAGTTCTAAGAAGACAAAAGTAAGAGGATGAGAACAAAATAAAAACAGGCTCTGTGTAGCCTCAGAGTGTAGCACCACACAAATAGTGTTTCTTTACCTAAAGGTATTGAACACTTAAGATGCTCCCAGATCAACATTTCTGTGATTGAGAAAAGGGATTTTTTTCCTCTGGTTGTGTAAGCTAGCGGGTGTTTTAGCAAGGCCCAGTGACTATGAGCTCAGGAAGACTCTAATAACTGTGTCAGAATTATACATTCAGCCGACAGCACTTGGGATTGTTGAGTCGACTGAACAAGCAGCTTTTCTCCCATTGTCTGTTTTCTAGATTGATGAATAACAATTTTGTCCTCTCCATTTTGTTGTAACTCTTTCACTCTGACACTTCTGATTGCTGAGAGGTTTCTGGAAATTTTCTAAACCACCCATTGGAGTTAATTCAAGGAGATAATGCAATTGCAATTGAATCATCAGCGTTTCTGCTGTCAGATCTAGTGCTTTAGGAGTTCAGTTGGTTGAATTGCACAACTTTCCAGATTTAATATTACATAGTTGCCACTTTGCGTCTTGCCCTCAAGTCTTAATAAATGGGCTAAAGGTCTGATTGGAAACTGTGAGGTAAATTATATGTTTATTATGCCAAGTTAAGTAAATACTGCTTGAAAGGATTACTAGAGGGTACAATCAAGTTAATTGCTTTAAAAATCTTTTTTGATTTACTGGGCTCTGTGAAAATTGTTGAGCAATTGGTTGTGTCACAGTAAGTGATCAGAAGAGTAGCGCTGGGTCCCTGAGGTTTCTATGCACATTCCTTCCCTCATGCTTGAACAG
Organism: Tupaia belangeri chinensis; assembly: GCF_000334495.1. NCBI lineage: Eukaryota > Metazoa > Chordata > Mammalia > Scandentia > Tupaiidae > Tupaia > Tupaia belangeri. The sequence goes on from NW_006159645.1 coordinate 444,172, forward strand.
TCCCATATCTGAGTGCAGCGCCCCCTGGGACCGAATGCAAGTACTGCTGACACTGTTGTTCCTCCGGGGAAGACACATGCTGGCAATTTGACCATCAGACTGACAGACTGATTTCTTTCTTTTTATTCTAGATGCTGAAGAATACCAGCCTCCGATATGGAAATCATACTGTGAGTACTTCTGACGAATCTGTCCAGAGTCTTTAGCAGGCCTGCCTTTTTGAACAGATCTTGTCACTGGTGTAGTGCCCACAGCCGTCTCGCAGCATGGTGCTGAAAACCCGGAACTTTCTTCTTCTTCCACTCAAGAAAGATATTATTATAGATCAAGAGGACTAACTCAGCACCTCTTCCCTGACCAAGACCTCCAAGATCCAACTGCCTAGGACCCACTTCCGGAGTGCTTAGAAAAGGGAGGTGTACATTCTGACTCACTGGCTTTCAATTCTGGGCTTTATTTTCATTTCATTTTCTTGCACAGTTGGTCGGCAAGGGTAATGTGTTGATTTGCATGAATTATGTTCTTGGCCGATCATCCTGAGGCTGTAATGTCATATGATTTCAACTGCTAAAAAATTAACAGATAGCAAAGAATAATGTTTGGTTACTAAGGGTGACTCCTTAGAAACGGAGATTGTGTCTTGTCGTTAGTCATTCAGCTCCCCTCACGAAGATAGGCAGTTGTCAGTACCTCAAACTCACTTCTCTCTCCTACTATCATAGGCCTGGCTCAGCAATTCTCAAGGGAGACAGGGAAGGACTGTGGTGGGTGGAAACTCACCAAGCTGAGATCCAGGGACAGGTCCTCATTCAGGCTAGACAATGACCTTCTAGGCGATAATTAGTACGATCCTACTGATGGTGCCATTGTTCCTACTGCCAGTTGAGAATCTGCAGTGTGCCAGTCTCTGCAATAAGCAACTGAATCTCAGATTCTCATGAAAGCCCTAAACATGGGGACTGTTATCATCTCCATTTTACATAGAAGAAAAACATGGCTCATGGAGCCATGTAATTTAGTGAAACCTTAGGTTTCACAAAGAGTGATGAGGTTGCCTTTAGAGGGAAACCCAGAAGCAAGCCTGACCCAGCCCCTGCAAGAATCTGACTTTTAACTTTTTGCTTAAAAAAATTTTTACACACAGGGACCAGCAGTTAGCGTAATGGCTATGTCGCTGGACTCCCATGTAGTCTTAAACTCACGCAGGCCGTGTGTGGGTGCGTGCGTGCCCAAGATTCCGAGAGGAGACTGGAGGAGAAGGGACTGTGGCGTGGCCATCCCCCCCACCCCCGGTGGGGGGTGATTTCTCACTTTCTGTCTCTCTGCCTCTCTCTGTCTGGCTGGTGAGTGCATGTACCCTATAGCAAAAACCTCTCAAAAAATTTTTTTTGCACACATGTATTTTTAGATATATTCGGTTATTGGAAAAGTCATGATGCATATTTGCATATAAAAATACTTCATGACTTTTCCTACGACCCATTACGTACAGGTATGTATTAGATCATCTTCAAAAGGTTCATGGAAAATGTGTATTCAATAAAAAGTATGCATAGATTTCAAAATTATTTGCATCAAAAAACTTTAATTCTATTTTCTATTATCTTTTTAAAAAGTTTATTTGGTTATTTTTTTCCATGAGAGAGATGGGGGCGGGGGGACATAAGCAATATGCCCCAACAGAGACTTCACCCCACAATCCACTCCATCTCAACTGGCCCGGATCATGGGCACAAGCACACCCAGTGTACTCAGGGAGGCGCCAGGACAAACATTTCCCACGTGGGTCCGGATGCTCCAACACTGCTAGCATCTGGCCCTCCATGAACTTTTTGAAGCTCTCCTCCCTCCCATACAAAAGCAATACAAAGCTGCATCAAAGATAAATGTTAGATGGGACCAGCAGTTAGCGTAATGGCTATGTCGCTGGACTCCCATGTAGTCGACCGCAGTTCGAGTCCCAGACCCGGTGGCTTAAACTCACGCCCAGCGCGTGTGCGTGCGTGCCCAAGATCCCGAGAGGAGAATGGAGGAGAAGGGATTGCGGCGTGGCCATCCCCCCCTGGGGGATGATTTCTCACTTTCTGTCTCTCTGTCTCTCTCTGTCTGTCTGGCGAGAGCACGTCCCCTATAGCAAAAACCTCTCCAAAAAAATAAATAAATAAATAAAGGATAAACGTTAGAGAAATACAGCTAGCCAAGAGTAAAAAATTCTCATACTCCGCAAACTGGAAAATGGAGTCTTACCCCGAATTCCAGTTCTCCCTCTTTTCAAATAACTGAACTCTGTAGATTTTGGAAGACATAGCCTTCCAATTGTTTAAAAAACACAGTCTTTATATTGAGGCAGTTTTTGTTGTTCTGTTTTGTGAAAATGGCTTTATGCTGTACGTGGTGTCCTTCAACTTGTTTGTTTCACTTTACAAATATCATGTTTTCCATATCAGCAGCCTCAGAGTCACCTCATTCTTTATTACATGAGTCTGTTCTTCCATCTGTGAAATAAAGGGGTTGTGCTGGGTCTCCAAGGGCCCTTCCAATCTAATGCTCTGCAATCCGATCTTCTATTTTAAAAGGCAGTGCTAATGACTTAGTAATTGGATGTTTTTGTTTGTTTGTTTCCTAATGGAGTGTGAAGTGCTCTGACAGTAAATCAACAAAATATCTGTAGTGAGCAGTATTGGGTGTCCCATGACTTACTGCGCCTTGCACACTGCCATGCACACAGCCTTGCATATATTAACTACCCAATAAATATTTGTTGAGTGAATGCCACCACAGAGAGCTCTACTGAGGTGGAAAGACGACACTGGCTTAAATTCATGTCTCCTTTTTCTAAGAGACCTTGGGCCACCTATACATCTCTTTAAAGCACATCTGTGTCCTAAGGAATCTGGAAAAAGCATTGCTAATTACATGTTCATGGTATCAGTTTTACCCTAGTGTATTGGTTTTAATTTTGAATTTTGTATCAAGCCAAGTTGTGTGTGTGTCTTGTTTTAAATTTGCTCTGGAATCATAAAACTTTACTTACAAAAGGGGTGGTTGAAGCCATTAATACAAACCTAATGGCATAGATGAAGCTCTTTTTTTATTAGACCCAGCTAATACTCCTCCAGACTCTACTGGAGGGCTCTGGTGATGTGGAACTCCAAAAACAAAGGAAATATACCATGCAAAGCATTAAAACCTGTTGACAAAGACTTGAAGAACACTAAGGACTCTCTTTGAATGTTTCTGGAACCATGAATCTTTGAGTTTGAGTGTTAGGCCACTTAAAAATGTACCTCACAATATTATTATCAAGTTGATGCTACTCCATTATATTCTCAAGACTGGCTTCCATTTACTTAGTCTTTGTTTTTTTCCCCCCTAAGGCGTCTGAGAGCCTTTCAGATCTTCGTAAAATACTCTAAAAAAATCCAAATATGCTAAAACTTTAACATTTTCCTGATCTGAAAATCCAATAAAGCGGTCTGTATATTACATTTATTTTATTTTAAATAACCTGTTGGTAAACCCATTATGAATGTTAGAAATCATTTCGCCTCTCTTCAAAATGCTCACAAGTCATCATTTGAGATATTACTTTTAGAAACTGATATCGAATTCTTTAAGACATCATTTACAGAATCCATAGTCTTTGATTACAGATTTTAACCCTAACTCTAGCAATCATGTGATACTACCAAATCTCTCCTGTATGACCCACTGCATCCCACTTTTGCCATAGGACAAGAGATTCAAAAATTTTTGAGATATATACCTATATCTTTGCATACACTTTGTCTATTATTGTGCTGTTGACAGACATACCTGAGACTGGGTGCTTTATAAAGAAATAGAGGTTTATTCGACTTGTGATATGGTGGCTCGAATGCCCAAAAGGGGAAGACTGGCATCAGGTGAGCCGTGTCACAGCTTGGCTGACATGAGCAGAGAAGATGGTGTGTGTGAAAACTTACGCCTTCTCAGGAGTGATAGAACTCACTCAGTCTCTTACAGTATAGCATTAATAAATTCATGAGACCAGTGCCTCCGCAATCCAATTTTCATGATCCAGTAACCAGTCACTAGGACCAAATTCCAAAAACATGAACCTTTGTGACACAAACCACTACTCAAACCACAACAGTAACTATTGTTGGTTATAATGTAGACTTATTAATGTCAGGTTCTTGTTATGAAGACTAGTAGAAAACTAGTTTACTTCCAGTGATTCATTTTAATCATCTGTTTCTAAGTTTTAACACTAATCGCAATGCCCTTGGCTGCAAGTAACAGAATACTTCACCCAATCACACTCATTGACTTAAGTAAAAAGTTCAAAGGCACTGACTTAGGCATTACTTGTTCCAGCCACTCAAACAGCATTACCAAAGCAAAGTTTGTATCCCTTTCTTCCTTGGCTCCACTTTCCTGAGCTTAGCTCTACTCTTCTTCCCTTGCGATCCCCAAATATTAGGTCATCAGGAAAGTTATGATATATTTTTCTCTTTTTCTATGTAAAAATATGTCATGACTCTTTTGATGACCCAATAGTTACCAACAATACCATTGGTTCCTCACTCAAGAGTAGGTGGCAAAAGAACAGTCTACCTTCTTGGCATGTCAAGCAAAGTCTCACAAGTGAGTATTAGCTCTGATTGACTTCAGTTATCCATTTCTGACTTCATCACTCTGGTCACAGAGTTGGGATGCTAGCTGCCCTGAACCAAGAATGACCCACCACTGGAACTCAGGGAAGGATCCATCCTATATAACTTCCCATGACTGGGAAATTTGGAGTAAAGCTGGGAGAGGGAAGATGAAAATAGTGGTTCCGGGACCCCAGATGTCTGATTTAGAAATTTGGAAGAGTAAGGAACCTTAGAAATCAGTACTTGAGTATTTTATATATGATATAATGTTTATTAATTTATTCATTCATTTGGAAAATGTATATTAAGTCTGTGCCCTAAGCCACGCACTGTTCTTGGAGTTGTGAGACCATGGGCATGGATAAGATTGGGTCTTGACTCAAAGATCCACAATGTCGATGATGACCCTTAAATTCCTGCCCTCTCTGCTCCTCCCCTTTTCTTAGAAGCTAATGCTATCACTTACTGAACTATTTCCATAGAATAATCTTATCCCAAAGTTCATATGGACATTGGCAGCTAATTCTTCTTCTTCTTTTTTTTTTTGGAGAGGGTTTTGCTATAGGGTGTGTGCGATCGCCAGAAAGACAGAGAGAGACAGAGAGACAGAAAGCGAGAAATCACCCCCCAGGGGGGATGGCCATGCTGCAGTCTCTTCTCCTCCATTCTCCTTTCAGAATCTTGGGGATGCACGCACACGTGCCTGGAGTGAGTTTAAGCCACTGGGTCCAGGACTCGAACCGCGGTCGACTACGTGGGAGTCCAGCGACATAGCTATTACGCCAACTGCTGGTCCCCGTTGGCAGCTAATTCTTAATTCTCAAGACCAGACCCCAAAATATTAATGACTTCACTGACAAGCTTTGGTTTTAGTGCCCTAAAAGAAAAGCTGCTTTTAAGTTCATTTTAAAAAGTGATAAAGCCATATTCTCAACTTTAAGTCAGAACTGTATGAACTGCATGCCCAAAGCAGACAAGTTCAAAGGCCAACCACCAGCGGTATACTCTGAGAGATTTTCTTTTTTAAGAGGCCAAGTGCCAATTAGGCAGCAGATGCTGTGGCTGACAGCGCTCCCAGGAGACTCTGCCAGGCAGTCACAGATTGTGCCTGTTTTTCAAAATAGATGCTTGGCTCCTCAAAACTTTGACCTGCAGACTCCCTGCATTAGAATTGCCTAGGAAGAATATTTATAAAAAATCATACCTCAGCTCCGCTCCAGATTGCTGAATCAGAAAAGCGGGGAGATCTGCAATTTATCCAACCTCACAGGTTCCTCTTATTCATATTTATGCCCAAACCCCCTGTGGTTTGAGGCTACACAAGCCTCTCCTCTGGTTTTTTGTAGTGATGTTAGACAAGAGAAGATGTAAATTGCATTAAGACTTGACATTCTGTGAGCAAGGCAAGGCTTTCCCATGGTAGGCTGGAGGGTAAGGTCGAGCCAGCAAAACACTTACAAGTCCCTGCTCACACCTGTGAGTTTTTTCCATGAAAATTGGGAAGAAATGGGGAGTGAGTACGGAGATACTGGCTCAATGTCATAACCAAGTGGCTGGATTTGACTCCTGGGTCCACATGCCCGCTTTAGAAAGAAGTAAGGCCAGCAGGTGTGGTGATTAAGGTTCTGGACTCCAACATGGCTGACTGTGGTCTGAGTTCTGGACCTGATGGCTTGCTTTCTCACTTTCCTGCACTCTCTGGTAAGTACCCTTGTCCTATAGCAATTAATAACAATAATGATGATAATGATAAATAAGATTAAATAAATAATAAATAATTTTAAAAAATAAAGAAAGAAAGGAAAAGGTAGACTCTTAGAGGCCATCTCTGTGGGTCTCTTAGGAACTGATGAGTCTACCCTGGGCTTCAGCATCACCCAGGCAATGGGGCTTTCACGTGTCACCAATATAGAGCAGGTTGATTCTGTTCCCAAAGGAGGTAGAGTCAAGTTTTCTTACTGAAGAAAAAGTAAAACATTCTCTCAGTGAGCTTTGGATTTTTCGGTATGCTTTAGGTTTCTGGGGACAGTGGATCACTTCTGTGGTCCCCAGTGACCACCACCACTACCAAACAGCTTGTTCCAGGGCTCAGAATTCTCTCCTGTGGTATGGAGGGCCCAGGGCTTGGGCACTGATGTAGAAGCAAATTCATCATATCACTTCTTGACTCACAGAACCATGCAAGAAGTGACATATATTATTGCATTTTGCTTGTGAACTGTGTTTGCTGAGCAAAGAAAAATTCAAGAAGCCACAATTTTAGATCGTGTGGCATGTTTCAGTTATGTTAAATGCACCTTGGAGATTTTTATCATGGATGTTTGTTCTGTTAGAGAACCTTCAGAATGATGGGTAGACTCTTGTTTGAAGCTAAGACGGTAGTTTGGGCCCTGTCTTTGTACAGTGTACCGGTACCATTGCAGTTGGCTGCCCTCTCAATGTTTTTACAGATAGACACGTAGCCCAGAGAGCAACTAGACTTCTGAGCCTATTTGTCCACTTCTGTTGCTTGGAGGATCATACAAGAGGTCTTGCAGATTCTGAGACCTGCTCACTGAGAAATCAGGTATTGATTAATAACCACTGCTGATCAGGAAGGAGAGGTGGCAGCCCTGGATTGAGGTGTTTGCAGAAGCCTTCTCCCTTTGTTCTTCCATGGCATCCCCTGCCCGGATTGTGAGTCTGGTGAGCTACTGCATTTCTCTTTACTAAAACTCAGAGGGTCTCTAGAGGACACCGCGGTGGGAGTTAGCCTGTTGGCATAGAAAAAGAACTGTCCAAAAATGTCCCACTGCCTGCATCTCTCATTTCTGTTCATGGCATCTCGATCTCTCATTCACTCAGGGTACCAAGCTATATTAATTCTCTCTTGCAATCAATTCACCTTCTCATCTGCATTTCCACCAGTGCTCCCTTCTCCTCCATTCTCCTCTTGGGATCTTGGGCATGCATGCACATGCGCCCAGTGTGAGTTTAAGCCACTGGGCCTGGGACTCAAACCGTGATCAACTACGTGAGAGTCCAGCAACATAGCCATTAGGCTAACTACTGGTCCCCCACCAGTGCTCTCTTAACTCACACTTTCATAATCTCTTTTGCATGTAAGTAAAATGCTGTTTACTCTCACTTCCCTGCTTCCAAAGTTTTCCCTTTTTAATCCTTTATTCTGCAGGCAAGAGACAGTGGCCCTGCTTCTGGATATCCATTAGAGTCTTCTGAAGAGCTTTAATTAAAAACAAAACAAAACAAAACAAAATAGCAGACTTTGAGGCCCCTTGCAGAGTGAGGATTCTCAGACATGGAGTCTGGGCCTCTGTATTTTGTAACAGCTTCTCTAGATTCTAATATGAGCACTGGACATAGGAACTCTCCACCATCTCCTTTAGGGAGCCACTGGCTGACAGTGAAAACTATAGGTTGGGGGTCTGGAAGCCCAGGATTGAATCTTGATTTCATCCTGTTCTCTGTGTGACCCTGAGTATCTTCAAAGTTGGCCAGTATCTCTACTAGTTTATCATTGAGGGAGAATAAGGTACCTTGGAAGATTTGGGGGAGAACACTCAATGAGAAGATGCACATAAGGAACGTCCTGAAAATGGCAGCTTCTATTTTCTGAACAGTCTTTTCCTGAATTATTATTATTTAATTGATAGAGGGTGAATGTACTCACCAGAGAGAAATGGGGAGACAGAGAAGTAGAGAGATAGAGCACGCCCCCCAGTGGGGTACAGTCATGCCACAATCCCTTCTCTCGTTCTCCGTCCTGTGTAGGTGTTAGGCACACATGCACATCCACCCAGCATGTTTTTCAAGCCTCTGGACCAGGATTTGACCCATGGTCAGCCATCTGGAGTCTGGCTTCCCTAACCACTAGGCTATAGAGATGATCCTCTGTTATTCTAAAACAGACATATCATGTCCCCTCCCTACTCAGAAGACACGACTACCTCTAGACTGTGCTCCTTAGCATGACTTTCAAGGCCTAGCTCCAGAAGGCCATCCATGCATCCCACTGCTAGGGGCAGCAGCCAATCAGCACATTACTTCCCTTCCTACTGTGGCTCTGTCTTCCACCTGTTGCCCTCTTTCTTGTCTCTACCTGCAGAAACTCTTCCAATCCATCCAGGAGAGTTCCATGCTTCTCTCCTGGTACGCCATCCTGGCCACCCAAGTAAATTGAATGGCTTCTTCCTTTCCCCCCTCATAAAAGAACTTGGCCCACCTTGCTTTTGTTTCTCCAGGTGTGTCCTTTTCATTAGACCGAAGTCTCCTTGAAGGCACAAATTGTGACCATGGGCCCTTAGATGCAGTCTGTTCATTCACCAAGTATTCACTAAACATCTACTGTGAGCCAAGCACTGATCTAGGTGCTGAGAATATGCAGGGGCCAGAACAAAGTCCTACCCTCAAAGAGCTTACTTAGTGAAGGGAGGTAGTATACAAAATAAATACATTTTAAAAATATTAATGATGTAGTGATCCATGCTATAAAAAAAAAATTTCAGAGAGACATTGTATGTCTCCACTTAATATATACCGACTGCACTCTATGGTAGAGACTGAAAGTCTGGAGGACATGAAAGCATTAAAAACTGTTATGGACACTAGAGACAAAGTGGAAGGAGAATGTGGGAGGGGAAGAGCATAGGAAAGGAAATTTGAGGGAAAAAATAGAGAGGCAAGACATTTGTGGGACACAGATACAGTTTATTAGCTATTGATGAGGATGTGTATAATAATCTTGACTGGGTTGGATTGAGGTGTATATTATGCTGAGTAAAGTCTCTTTACAATCTAAATGATGTTTAGTGATTGAATGTATAAATAATAATAACAATAAAGAAAAATAAATACAAATTTAGGTATTTTTAAATAAATTAAAATATATTATATAAAATATATATATAAAAAAAAAAAAACAAAAAAATCTCACTTGGTGTTAGAGTGTGGAGTAGAGGGGTGGTGAGTCAGTGAAGGTCACCCTGATAAGGCAAGATTTAGGAAGAGACCTGGGTAACGGGAGAGAGTGAGTCATAAGGATATCTCAGGAAAGACCAGTCTAGGTGGAGGAAACAGCAAGAGCAAAGCCCTGACACTTAGGAAAAATAATCAGGCCTTTGAAATTATAAAGGAGACGTTTTAATTGGATAATCTGGGGCAAATGTTTAATTGAGCACTTCTCCCTGCACTTGCTTTCTTTTCTGGAAAATGGGAATATAATCATTCAGCATTATCTGGAACATGGGAGTAATAATGATACATTGTATTTTCTGTGTTCTTATATATTTCATTTCTTTCTTTCTTTTCTTTTCTTTGTTTTTTTTTTCTTTTTTGGAGAGGTTTTCGCTATAGGGCCTGTGCACTCACCAGAAAGACAGAGAGAGACAGAGAGACAGAAAGCGAGAAATCACCCTCCAGGGGGGATGGCCACGCTGCAATCCTTTCTCCTCCAGTCTCTTCTCGGGATCTTGGGCATGCATGCACAAGCACCCGGTGTGAGTTTAAGCCACTGCTGAGCCGAACCACA
>NW_006159645.1:454450-457254 GCF_000334495.1 Tupaia belangeri chinensis
TTTCCCTGCCTCTCCATTCATCTTCGAAGCCTCCACATAATGATGACTAGGCTATCTGGCATATAGCAGATGCCCACGTATTTTTGGATATGAATTGCAAAGGAGCACTTAGCTAAAAATGGTCTCTTTTATAGCAGGCATACTTCCTCTGCCACCACCGTCAAAAATGCTATTTACAAAGTCATTCCAGACAGCTCCCCCACTCCTGTTTTAATTGTTGGCTTCAAGGGGCATTAACAGTGGGAAGAGTAGGGTGAATAAGATTCTCTGCATGTGGAGTTTGCAACTGTACTTAGATCTAAAACTGTGACTCTAGGAACAGACCCGTTAGCTCCCAATACACTCACCAAGAGCAGCACCCTGCTAAAAAGCAGCTGAGGATGGGACCAGCAGTTAGCCTAATGGCTATGTTGCTGGACTCCCATGTAGTCGACCGCGGTTTGAGTCCCGGACCCGGTGGCTTGGACTCACGCTGGGCACGTGTGCGTGCGTGCCCAAGATCCTGAGAGGAGAATGGAGGAGAAGGGATTGCGGTGTGGTCATCCCCCTGGCGGGGGGGGATTTCTTGCTTTCTGTCTCTCTGTCTCTCTCTGTCTTTCTGGTGAGCACACATGCTCTATAGCAAAAACCTCTCCAAAAAAAAAAAAAAAGCAGCTGAGTAGTGTTGGGCCAATTTGAGAGAAGTAAAAGCACCCCAGGCAGTCCCTGGTGATTCTAGGAAGACACGGGCAGTGCTGGGATGACCACTGGAAAGTCCACAATCACTTCTCTCCCTCGGATTGACCAACTCCTCCTTACAGGAGGACTTCTCTGACTCCATCTTCCGTAGTCTTTTCGTTTCTTGTTTTGAGTATCATGCATACATGTGATTCAATAGTCAAAACAGTAGAGGAGGGTATACATCAGGAAGTCTTTCTCCCATTCCTGTCCCCGTCTTTCTTTTCACCCCCTGAAGGTAATTGCTTTTATTGCTTCGTTGTTCCTTCCAGAATTTATTTTTTTCTATAGACACAAACAAAAATGAATATATATTATTATTTTATTCTCTTTTCTTAAAATGTAAGTCTGTGTACTATGTGTCTGTGTGCGTGTGTGTGTGCATGTGTGTGTGTGTCCATATGTGTGTCCGTGTGTGTGTCCGTGCATGTGTGTGTGTGTGTGTGTGTGTGTGTGAACCTTGCTTTTTAAACCTAACAGAATATTCTCAATGTCTTTCCATGTCAGTATACAGAGAGCTTTCTTCATCTTTATTACGGGAGCACAATACCTGCTGGAAGATTTTCCATAGTTTATGTAATTATTTCTTTCCAACAGATGTTGGTAACCCTCAGCCTTAAACAGTTGCCAGCTTCTGTATTTACTGTGCTGTTTCATAAAAATATTTGTAACTTCCGAGTCTCCCCCAAAAGCTGATAGTAGAGGCTGTGTTTTATTTATATTTCTATCACTGCACCCAAGAAATACTGGAGGTACAAGACTTAAAAAAATAAAAATTAAAAGAAAAAAACAGACAAACAAACATGATCCCTTCTCTCATGAAGGGCCTTCCAACATGGGAGGAGAAAGATCATGGTTTTTAGAATGCAGACCAATAAATACTGGATTCCAATCACGGTAAATTACAGAAAGGAAAGTACAGGAACTTATTAGAGCTGAGTAGAAATAGATCTTTGAGTCTAGTGTGAACAATGTCAAGAAAGACTCCTGCACAAGGTTGGTATTTAAACTGAGGCTAAGACGAGGAGGGGCAGATAACTAGAGGTGGAGAGGAAGGATGGGCGGATATCATAGACAGAAGAGAGAGTATCTGCAAAGGCCCAGAGCTGAAGGGAACACCAGGCACATAGGGAAGGGGAGGAGACCAATGTGGCTGAGCCTAGAGCCTGATACATGCTGAGGCTGCAGACGTAGACAGACGGCAGGACAGAGTACCATGCTAGAGGCTCTTTGTCCAAAAACTAATTGGAACTCAGTGAGAGGCCATGACAAGCTTTGAAGCAGGGGAGGAATTAACAATCTGATTAATATTCTAAAACAATATTAACTCTGGCCACCAAACAGAATAGACTGGAGGCTAAGAGTCTAGAACTTGGATAGGTATTGACAATGATGGGGAAGAGTGGGCAGATTTGCAGGACCTTTATAAACCAAAGTGGACAGGCCCAGTGATGAACTGGCCATAAAGTGTCACCATTGACTTCCAGGATGCTAGATGGAGAAATAGATTGGATGGTGGCCCTTTTGCTGATACCAGGATTCCTGGAAAGCATACGTTTGGAGGAAATGATCCGAGTCAGCTTTTGACATGTTGAAATTGAGGTCCTTTTGCAAAATTCAGGAGAAATCTCTAGGAATCAATTAGATATACAGCCTGGAGCTTAGAGGAGGGTTCCGAGTAGAAATATAGGAGCCTTTTATATGTAGATGATAAATGTGATGTTAGAAGGAGATTCCTTAGGGAGAAGAAAGAGAACGGGACCTGAAGAGGAGCTAAAATAAACCCTGGAGATCACCTACGATCAATGTGGAAGTAGAGGAGTTGTGAGCAACAGGCAAGGGAAAGGCAATCCAAGATAGAAAGAGGAAAAGCAAGAGGGTGTGGTCCACGGAATCTGAACAACATGTGCGAACTGATTAGTGAGCTCGCATGCAAGGTGCCTTACCCTTTTACCACCCAGACCCATTTTCCAAACATCAGTGCATTAGAATCTGCTGCTCTTTCACAAGGAGGCAAGTGTTCGGAGGCCTCCTTTTAATCTGTCCATCATTTTTGGTGTCCTTTGGAGCCAGAGGGCTCTGCTGAA
>NW_006159645.1:457338-468226 GCF_000334495.1 Tupaia belangeri chinensis
TGAACCTTGCTTTCTTTTCATACATAGGTACGGTTTTCCTTAAGTGACATATGCATCTCATTAGCATTTGTAACCCATGCTTAGAAATGTGGCAGTTGACAACATCTTTAAGAGGGTTAGGTCTCTCCCCCTCTGTGTCAAAGCTGGGTAGTCTACACTTAATGAGGTAAGAAAATCACTACATTGAGCTGAAGGCACCAGGGAGACATTTTTACAAAGCATATTCCATCATTTTCATCTCTGTTTCCATATGGCTGCCTGCCCGTCAATTAATTTTTTTTTAGACCTAGGACTAAATCAGATATTTGTACTTGTCTTATTACATTTTCTAGAGAGACTTTATATGATTGAGTTTTTAACTTTTTATAGATTTATTCCATCTGAAATTAACTCTCTCTTCAAGATACTGAAGAAAGCATTCACTTGGTTTGTTGTAAACCTCTATTTTCACAGAAATAGGATCCCAAGGTGCCTGCATAGGGTAGTTCTTCCCTCAAAGAGAAATAATCAGACTAGCTGAAACAGTAGAAAAATCACTTGTTACAGTCTGAAAAATTACAAATAATAGTCTGATAAGTTGTGTTTTATAAAACTACCTTCATGTCCAAGCCTAAATGTCTCTCTTTAGAGAAGGGTAGAAGACAGTTATTGTTCTCTAAAATGGAAAAAGACCCAAGAAAGAAGAGTGACAAAGGGTGAAAAGTAGTCAAATGGATGAGAATTCATGAGATAGGCCAGGAAAAAAATGGAGAAAAAAAGAAGGGAGAGAAATGACATGGTGTTTCACTCACTGGCAGAATCAGTTGCATCTTTATACATAACCGTAACATTTCAGAGTGTGACATTCCTCCTTCTTCAAATGCCAGTTCTTTCCTGGGATGTCAAGAAACATTATTGGCATTTAAATTCAAGATCTTGCTACTCAGGTACACACAAGTAAAATTTCATCTCTAAAACAGTCCAAAGAATTTTAGCCGTATCTAGTCTTCCAAGAAATCTATAAGATGAACAATGCCAGTAATAATTATGTAACTAAATTGGCCTTATAAGAATAAAAAAAAATCAATTTTGCCAGTTTACACTCAGGGTAACTCATTTCCATATAAATGATCTGGCTGTATCCAGCCTAAAAAATGTACGTGTATCCCCTTTGTTTTTTATATTTGCAATTCCTGAGATGCACTTCGGTGGAAATATTTGAAATCATGTTGGTGTTGCACTTTTCTAATTATAATTATCTGTTTTTCTCTCTCTTTTTTGGCAGTGTATCAGTTACAGCAAGAGGCACCTCGTCCCAAGAGGATCATTTGTCCTCGGGAGGTCAGTGCTCAGCTATTTCCAATACACCTTGTTAAATATGATGTATTATCAGCATTATGTTGATATCGGAGGGATTTCAGGTTTCCTGGGAGTTGATTTTTATTAACGTTTTGCTACAATGTCACCTAATTTAACATCTTCATCGTCTATACTTTTGAATCAGACGTTATTTTAAAAATGCTAACTTGGAATCAGAAAAGTGTCATGTTGTTAACCATTGCAGAGACAAAATAACATCCCTTGTCAACTCCCTAGTAAAGGATATTATGGTTGTTTTCTTTGTTACTATTGTTTTGATTCTTTTATGTATGTTTGATTATGTATTATGATTATGAAATGTTTCCAGCAGAAAAAGTATAGAGAATGATACAAACAACTGGGTACTTTCTAGCAAACCCTTTTCTTTGTCATATTTACTTGCTATTTTCAAATAGTGAAGCCTTATCATGAAAGTGACTGTGTTTTTCTTCTTGGAGTTAACTTAAAAATATATCAACTCCTAAAATGTCGACAAGCCCAGCCCAAAGACCTTTCTGTACCCTGCTTTACTCACCAGTTCTCTGACAGCTGGCGATGCTAGCAAGGCTTGAAAGCCAGGATTAACGCTCTGTTTTCTATTTTTATTCTAAACAGTTTCTTTAATTGTCAAACCAATATACTCCAAACCAAAGACCCAGAAGCCCTTGCTTATTTTTGTTATTACACTTTGATTAAATATAGAGGAGCAGATAGCTTTTAAAGCACTCTCTGTGTCTTATCAGCAAGAAAAGTCTCCAATTCCAGCACTCCTGAGATTCATCGTGGAACGTCAGTACTTTCTGATCTTGGTTTTGAACCTGTTTCAAAGGCTTAGATATATACATATCCATGCTCAGAGCCATCTTATCATGGCTTAATAAATTTTTCTACATAAAATTTTACTTCTTTGAAAGGCATTGAAATTCACCAAGTAATCTTGATTTTAATACAGAGTAGGCTTTTTCTCATCCCAGGAATATCGCTAGAGAGGAGAAAATGGCTGATGCTTCAGAAAGAAATCCAGGATGAGTTCTGAGTTATTTGGTAGTCTGATCTTGTCCTGTTCCTAATTCTGCAATCTGTTGTCCTTCAGATATTCCACAATATTCAAATAAGAAAAGAATACAGAAATATACATGTTTAAGTGAGGTACAGTGACTAAGGTTATTTTCACTGAGAATTAAGAAACAAGTTGCTGACCATCTCCACACTCCTTTTTAGTTAGTGTCTCTCTCAATCAAAACTCCTATAACCAGTGTGGAGTGATGGGGGAGTTTAAATATTTAGTAAAAAGAACATGTGTAAAATTAGAATGCAACTAAGGAGCGATATTAATAAAAAGTCACTAGGTAAGGTCTCTTGAAAACCCACAGATAATACATCATCATTCACTTGTTCATTTATTCAGCAAATAGATGAGAGGACTTCAAAATGTATATTAGAAAATGGAATTAAAGTACAAGTTTATCGTGGTGTAAAATTTTTTGAAATCCATGTGCAGTTTTTTTGCAATATGCATTGTCCATGAAGTTTGGTTCTGTTGTGTTTTTGGATGATTTTGACTTAGGGTGCATGCACTTTCCAGGGAGAGAAAGACAGACAGAAACAGTGAGTGGGAAAGTTGAGAAATCACCCCCAGGGGGGATGGCCATGCTACAGTGCCTTCTCCTCCATTCTTCTCCTGGTATCTTGGGCATACATGCACACATGCCTGGCATGAGTTTCAAGATACCATGTCCAGGACCCAAACCGAATTGACCACCTGAGTGTCCAGTGATCGCTATGCCATCTGCTGACCCCACCCGTGAAGTTTTTGAAGACTCCTTATATATGGAGAACCCGTACTGTTTCAGATTTGGTCTAAGTAATGAGAATACAGCTGAGAACTTGGCTATTGACATTTTGAGTGTCATAATCAAAGAAGACAAAATTAAGATGTACTTAAATATAGATGTACTTAAATATATATTTAAGATTTTATGTGTGTGTGTCTGTGTGTGTATAAAGGAGACAGAGAAAGAGAGCATGTATGCATGTCTTTGTCTCTCAAGGTCTTTGGAGCCATATCAGTTGTCTTTTAAGTCAGTGCAGTGTTGGCTAGGTGCATTTGGATTGTCTTCCCGGAAATTCTTCCTAGGGTCCAGATGAAACTTCAGACATCCAGTGGGCTGAGGTCCACCGTGTGTGTGTCTATTTAACATGG
This sequence comes from Tupaia belangeri chinensis, assembly GCF_000334495.1. Classification (NCBI taxonomy): domain Eukaryota; kingdom Metazoa; phylum Chordata; class Mammalia; order Scandentia; family Tupaiidae; genus Tupaia; species Tupaia belangeri. Next base: position 460,880 of record NW_006159645.1, read on the forward strand.
TACACCATCACCACCTGCTACAACTAAAAGACATGATGTGTGTCTAGCTTTTCTTTCCCTCTTGTCTTTTAAACCAAGCTTTTCACCTTTGCACCTGTACCAGTCTGATTCATTCATAAGTGATGCTTGGTCCATAGGTAACTTGCCCCTAGAAATTCCATTTCTCATTTCTGCCATAAGAGCTAAAATGCAATGGATATTCATCAGTTCCATCCCTCTGCAGGCAGCATGGGGCCCAGCCAGCCAGGCAGGTGTCGGGTGATAAAGGGTCGAGTTTGCTGGAAGAACAGGTGCTGCTCAGATGAGTGCCAGCAGGGGTAGCTTCGTTTGCTTTGTCCTCTAGTGCGATGTTAACTGCAAATGACTCCTGCCCAAATGGCCGGGCTTCCCAGGACTCGGCCTCCCAGAAGCAAAGGCGCTGCTTCCTCTCCAATGCTGGTGAAACCATTGCTCTGGCTACAGCATTTAGTCACATGCCTCTTTGCCTCATAACACACCTGCACACTAGGGGGACATGCCTAATGAAGACAGAAAGCCTTTCCATTGGAGTAAGTGGCCAGAGATGCTGAGGCTGGAATAATCCCTTTACATAAAACCATCAAGGCTGTTTCTTTTGAACAGTGGTTACAGTTTTTGTCAAATTTATTTTATACACAATAGAGAACACAAGTGCATACACATGTACACACATGTGAGAGAGAGAGACAGAAAGAGAGAGAGACACACACACACTCAACAGAGCCTGGTCACACCATGATCCTCTTTCCTCAACTCTCTAGCTTATCAGGGTCTCAGGCACATGGACACACAGGCAGCCAGCATATTTCGGTCAGCTCGACTGGGAATCTGAACCTGCACTTGGCCACGTGGCTTCCTGCAGAGTAGTTCAGTATGCTCCCAACCGTGCCACAGTGGTTGAGTGACAATGTTTTTCTGTGTGTATTTTTCTATTTCACCTCGTCTCTAAGCTAGCTCCTACAGTCATCTTCTTTTTATACACAGCTCTGTTGGCCCCCGCCCCCCACCCCCAGTCTCTGGCTCACCTCCTGCGGACCACCTCTCCCCTGGTCCCTGGCTGGGCTGTTCCAATGCCCTGCTTCTCTGTTATGTCTCTGATGATGAATACCTTCTGGAGCCCTGGGCCTCTCTCAAGTTAGGATCCTTTGTTTGGCATGGTAAATACCTACATTAGAGCAGCAATGAGAAGTCTGTATACAGTTATAGAGACCTCGAATGCTGTCACTCTGGGCCACAGACACAGTCAACCGAACTTGACGCATGGTTACTACCAACATATATCAACCACCACAGGGACTTGACTGGGGAGCTAGGTGAGTCAAGGTATAGGCTGACTCAGCAGGCAAAATCCAAGGAGCTCAGCAAACCCGAGAAGGCGGGGTGCTCAGCTGCAGGGTCAGCCTGGAATTGTTTAGAGATCTTATTCTGTCACTGTCTAGCCATCTCCCTTGGAGCCAACCATACACCTTCTCAGGGGGATTAAGGCCTAACCTGAGGATAAGCACCTACCTGGCATGTTGCTCTAAATGGAATATGTGTCAAGTGTCTGCTATGGTGCCTGACACATAATAGGTCCTCAGTTAATGCCCGTGATTCATGGCAGATTCAGAACCCTGTGCAGAGCAGTCAGTCATCAGGGACAGCATCAGAGCAATGGCAATGAACGTGAGAGCAATTCCCTGAATGTGAAGCCAACAAGACAGTGATGAGAACAAAGCAAGATGCTGGATTAGGAACTAAGCCAACAAGAAAAAAAAAGGTCCCAAGGATGAGGGACAGAAGGAACAAGCAGCCGAATAACAGCTCTGGCGCCAGTTAAGTCATGCAGGGTCAGCTACAGAAATTACGGTTCATTGCTTCCTTGAGATTCAGCACTGGAAATTAATACTTATTGAGCAGCCGTGGCACCTGGTGCTCTCCTGGCATTTCCTGAATGCCCCTTGCCAAGAGATTCAAAACACCTTCCAATATCCACAATTCTCACTGGTCCTTTCCATTAGTTGCCGGTTGGGCATTCCATAAGTATTTATTAATCACCGAATGTGTGCCTGGGTGGTCTGCCAGGAACTGCACAGAATGTTGACTCTCAAATTTCTGTCTCTGGCTAAGACCTCTCTCCTGGGCTCCAAACACCTCTACCCATCTGTCCACTTGACCGCTTCAGGCAGATGACTCGTGGGCCATCGCCAGCCTAATGTTCCAAACGGCACTGGCCCCACTCCATTAAAGAGCACCTAGCTTTGCAGGAACCAGCAGTTAACGTAATGGCTATGTTGCTGGACTCCCACGTAGTCGACCGCGGTTCGTGTCCCGGACCCGGTGGCTTAAAACTCACGCCGGGCGTGTGTGCGTGCGTGCCCAAGATCCCGAGAGGAGAATGGAGGAGAAGGGATTGCGGCGTGACCATTCCCCCTGGGGGGTGATTTCTCGCTTTCTGTCTCTATGTCTCTCTCTGTCTGTCTGGCGAGCGCACGCGCCCTACAGTGAAAATCTCTCCAAAAAAAAAACAAAATAGAGCACCTAGCTTTGCAAACCCAGACTTCTCTCCCTCCCATCCTCACCCTTTCTCTCTAATCTTAGCAAGCGTCAGCTTTACCCCCAAATAGATCTTGAATTTGACCACTTTCCTCCACCTCTATTATGTGGTTTGGGCCCTCATCATTTCTACCTCCATTGTTGCAGGTCGGCAGCCTCCTGCCTAGTTCCCCCTGCTTCTGCTCTTAGCACCCTCCCCACATCACACATTTACTTTCTCTCTCTCTCTCTCTCTCTCTCTCTCTTTTTGAGGACAAATTTTTGCTATAGGGTGCGCATGTTCTCCAGAGAGACAGAGAGATAGAAAGCGAGAAATCACCCCCCAGAGGGGATAGCCATGCTGCAACCCCCTCTTCTCCATTCTCCCCTCGGGATCTTGGGCACGCATGCACATGTGCCAGTGTGAGTTTTGAGTCGCTGGGTCACGGTCAACTACATGGGAGTCTAGTGATGTAATCTTTATGCCCTCTGTTAGTTCCCCTCCACACACTCTTACTTCGTTTGCCTGAAAGGCCCCAAATCTTCATTGTTAACTATAACTCAGGCCCTTTCATTGCTTCCCTTTACTGTTAGAATAAAAGCAAACTTCCCATGATGTCTATGGCCATGGTGAACCTCCTGCCATTGTCACCTCCCTGTCTGCATCATTTCTCTTGGAGGTCACTGCCTTCCAGCCCCACTAGCCTTCAGTCCTATCCATCAAACCGTAGTGTTCTCACCACAGGGCCTTGCCTGGAATTTCCATCCACAGGTTCTCTACAGGTCCAGATAGCAGATCAAATATCTCATAACAGAGGCCCTCCCTGGACTCCATGGAAATTAGCACCTCCTCAAGCCCCATGTCTTCCCCGTCATATCACTCTGTTTATTTTGTCTGCAGAGCTCCATGCATTCTCCAATATGCTTTTCTAGCATGCTTGTTGACTTGTCGCTCGCATATCCCTCTATGAGGGAAAACACGTTCCAGAGACTTCAGCAGTCTTAATGGTAGGTATGTCCATTGAAGGTAGCCAGGCAACAGTGGGCAGCCCATACATACACAGCAAGAGGATGAGACAAGGGACAGAGGTGGCCAACGTCAGGAATTTCAAATTCTCAGGGAATTACTAATAGCGTATCAGATTTATTCTACGCTGTTATTAGGGTGGCGAGTTGGGCTTTTGGCAGTGGTGAAGGTACCGACTTAAACACAGACTGATATTTTTTCCTGGAAGAATCTAAGCTTCTTTTTGGTCTTTCCCAAAGGCCAGAATGTCAAGATGTACATGCATGACTAATTGAAAGTCAAGTTCCACTAGAATTATCGTAAAAATACGCCAAATCAGCAGAAACTCTTTTGTGATCATAAATGATTTGGTGCCATTTGTCTTTTCTGAAATTGCTGTAGTCAATATGGGATTATAAAAAGCAATTTCACAAAAGGAAATAAAATTACATTCTATTATTTCAAATTGTTCTCCATTTTATTCAGCTTCATTTCCCTTGCCATAGAATAATCTTTTTTGGAAAACTATTTTTTTAAAATGCAAACGTGTATTGGAGAACTGAGGTTTTTAGCATTCATATCAGAATCAGCGTTTTTCTTGATCGTCAGAGATTAGACCAAGTAGAAAAGACAAGAGCGGGTCTTAAATTGCAGCAGTAACTCACTGCTTTATTTTACCTTTCAGTGAACTGTACTCACTTTACTCACTTTCTTTTTTCTTTTTAATTGCCAAATGGTGTGGGCACTCTTCACAGAGAGACAGGGAAACAGATAGGAGGGAGTACCCCAAGTGATATGTAATCTCCCCCAGTGCTTTTTCCTCCGTATCTCTTTCCCGTCAGGACTTGGGGGATGCACACACACGTAATCTCCCCCAGTGCTTTTTCCTCCGTATCGCTTTCCCGTCAGGGCTTGGGGGATGCACACACATGCACCTGGCATATTTTCCAAGGTGCTGGGGCCAATATTGGAACCGTGGTCAGCCATGTGGGATCTGGCTCCCTTAGCCACTAGGGCCAGCCCCATACTCACTTTTTAAACACTACTCTCAGGAGCCGGCAGGTGGCATGGAGGCTAAGTCAGGTAGATCCCACTTGGCCAACTGTGCAACTCAAGTCTCTGACTTGACGGCTCGAAAAACAAAATCCCAAAAAGGAGACTGGAGGAGAAGGGGTTGCATCATGGAGGGGAGAGGGGGTGGTCTCTTGGGCAAGTTCAAGTAAAAAAATTAATAATAATTAAATTAAATTAAATTAATTTGAAACATTAATATTTTTTTCTGGGGCCAGCAGGTGGCATGGTGGTTAAGATGCTGGACTCCAACATGGGTAACCATTGCTCGAGTCTCAGACTTGGCAGCTTAAAAATCACCAGGCATGGGACCAGCAGTTAGCGTTATGGCTATGTCGCTAGACTCCCATGAAGTCGACAGCAGTTCGCGTCCCAGACCTGGTGGCTTAAAAACTCACACCAGGCGCGTGTGCGTGCATGCCCAAGATCCCGAGAGGAGAACAGAGGAGAAGGGATTGTGGCGTGGCCATACCTCCTGGGGGGGGGGTGATTTTTCGCTTTTTATCTCTGTCTCTCTCTGTCTGGCGAGCGTACATGCCATATAGCAAAAACCTCTCCAAAAAAAGGGAAAAAAGTCACCAGGCACACGTGTGTGTCCCAAATCTGAGAAAAAGAATGGAGAAGGATTGAAGCATGGCTATACTCCTAGGGGAAGTAGAAGTGATTCCCCACTTCTTTTTCTGTCTCTGTCTCTTTCTTGCAGGTGCATATACCCTACGGCAAAAACCTTTTAAAAAATTCCTTTTCTGTTTTATTTTTTGGTGTTCCTAACTACCTATGTCACCCAATTTTTGCAAATAAATATAAAACTCTTAACTCGGTACTCAAACCACAGCACAAATCCATATGTGTTCGCTCTCACTACTGGGAAAAGACTGACAGCTAGTAAACAGGTCGTATCATTTAGGGCAGTCATTGAAATTGGAATTGTCTGAAATTGCGTGATCCACTTTTTTCTGATTTTTGTTTTCAAAAATTGTTTTTAAGCCACAAAAGCATTTCATTTTTTATTATGCTTTTTAATTTTTAATTATTATTATTTTTAATGTGTGTGAGAGAGAGAGAACAAAGGAAATGAAAAGACAGGTGTTTCTGATCACACTGCCATCTTCCTCCCCCATCCTCCTCGTAAGCTATTACAGGCATGCATTGCTGTGCGCAGCCTGTTTAGGTGGATCCGGAGTCCGAATCCTGGCCTTCCATGTGGCTCCTGCATCACACAGTGGCATCTTACCTTCTGGACCAATGGGGCTAGGCCTTGTTATGCTTTTAAAATGTTATTAATCACACCTAGACATCACAGTCTTATAGCTTTGGGCATCTATCTTGTCTTAGGCTTGTCTGGAGGATCTTAACAAGCCTTATTGATTGACCATGTCATTTTCAACTAACTCAATACATTTTTGAATCACAGATTTTAAGTAAACTCAGAGAAGTTTTCAACCATTCTCCTTTTCTTCTTTTATTCATTGAAAATAAACGTTTAAAAACAAAATGCATTTGGGGGAATATGAAAACGCTACTGATTCAAGATATCCAGACAAAGTAGGTCTCTAAAGAGATTGATTCTCCAGGCCACAAACAAAAATCAATCTCATTACCTTTTAATTGGCTTTATGTGTAGTAATCAGAAGACTACTTCTTCTGTAGTAAGGAACATTTCTATGCTTTTCATCCTAGACTTTCTCCACTGGTCTCCCCCCCCCCAATATTGACACAACCAAGAATGAAAGCCTTTCCCATCATTATTCCTTGCAGGCTTTCATCTCACTCACTAATGCAGTCAGGTTTGTTTGTTTGTTTTTTCCCGATTCAGGTTTGTCCTGAGCTAGATATGCTTTGGTTTTAGACCTGCTCTAGTCTAGAAATATATAGTACATTATATACATAGTATAGCAGGAAAGCCTCCTAGTAAAACCAATGTTAGGGGAAAACAATTGACATGTGAGATTTCTTTTCCCCCTGAAGATAGAACCAAATGTTGTGTGCTTTTTGAAAATCAAACCCATTTATTGGCAAATACTGTGATCTACCAAAATGTATACCTTCCGCCTAAAAGAATTCACTCTCTCTGGAATACTTTGAGCTTCTTCCAAGATAATACAGACCCTGCAGGTATGTGCCAATAACACAGTTACACGTTTCCAAGATGCAGGCATAAGTCATGCGTAAGGGCTCCGGAGGCCAAGCGGCTACGGAGTTCAGAGGCTCAGAGCCCAGGGACACAGGTAGAATGAGCTAACGTCGCTATGGAACAGTAGAGACACTAAAACATAAACTGAAACAAAACTGGAATAAGGACAATGAGAGGAGAGGGACTGATGCTAGACAAAATGTCCATCGTAGGTCTGCTCTGTGACTCAGAGATCAGGCCCAACAAGATTTTAGGTGTTTTTAGAGTTGGGGGTGGGGTGGGGAAAAGCAGGTGCACAGCGTCAGGTGAACCAGTGAGGTTTAAAAGTCATGCTTCACAATTTGGCACACGGGTTAAACTGTAACTGAGAAATAATGTTGATAAAGGCAATTGCACTTTGCCCCAGAGAAGCAGTGTCAGCTAGGGAACGTGGCCTGGCTAACCAAACACAAGATGTTTTAAGAGAGGACCAGCAGTTAGCATAATGGCTATGTCGCTGGACTCCCACATAGTCAACTGCGGTTCGTGTCCTGGACCCGGTGGCTTAAAACTCTCGCCGGGTGTGTGTGTGCATGCGTGCCCAAGATCCCAAGAGGAGAATGGA
>NW_006159645.1:468356-475228 GCF_000334495.1 Tupaia belangeri chinensis
AAAAAAAAACCCCCAAAAAAAAAAAAAAAAAAAAAAAAACCTTCTCTCTAAAAAAAAAAAAAAAAATGCTTTAAAAGAGATTTCTAATTTCAACTCTATTTTCCATCAGGAAAAAAAAAAAAAGAAAGAAAGAAAGGGATCGCACAATTTCAGGCACTCCCAATTTTAATATGACTGCCCTAAATGATACTGCGTAAGTATTTACTCGTCAATCTTTTAATAGTAGCAAGGGCAAGCACATATGGGGTTCATGCTGTGCCCTGAGCACTGGATTCAGTTTTACATTTGTTCTTCCTCTCCACAATCCCACAGGGACTGTCATGCCTCCGGTTACACAGGAGGAAATGAGATAAACACACAACAGGGGCAAGGGCTAGATTCCAACCCAGATCATCCAAATCCAGCCCTGAGCTTCTAACTCAGTGATTCTCAAAGTATGGCCAGGACCAGCCGCCAGGACATCACCTGGGAACTTGTCAGAAAGGCAGATTCTCTGGCCCTCCTCAGACCTCTTCTATTAGAAACTCTGGAACGGGGGGCCCAGCAATCTGTTTTCACAAGCTCTCAGAAGATCCCAGTGCTCACCCCTGTGCGACCCCCACTGTCCTGATGACTGTCCTGCTCGTCCCTGCTTTCAATTTCCTCCTCCCTTCTTCCCTTTGGATACCTTGAAGAATCAAGATCCCCTTGCCTCCCCATAAGGCTTACTGTCTGCCCAGCACAGTGCTAGGTTTTTCACGCATTTCAAAGTAGATGCCACGCCATCCCATAGCCTTCTTATTTGTGTCTAGGTGTACTTCCTCCTAGATGTTATTTTCCACCCTTTCAAAATATTTTGACCTCCTGCTCTGCTGCGTCTCATTTTCCCACACTCTTTTAAGTTGCAGAAACCAAATATGAATGTTTCTTGCAAGAGGCTGGTCAGTGCCTAATTTAGCCTGATCTGCTACCTCCCTCCTCCCGGTTGCCTAGACTTATACTTCTAATGTTATGTTTGTGTTACTAATTACCAAAGCTATTCATAGTCCGTTCTAATAAGATGATGCATATGCATGTTTATTCATATTTGGCATACACTATTATGCATGCGAGCTCTTTGGGGATGTTTAGGATGTTTTCCTTGTCTGTGACTATGCACAAATTCTTGCTAATTTTTTCCTGGTTTTGGTGGATCTTTGCATTAATACAAACACTAAGTCCATTATCATTATATCAGAACTGTATTTCTATTTTCCAAGGAAGTTCCTTCGCTCAATCCATCATCTGTGTACTTAATAAGCACTTCTCAATATAGGATTTAAGGGGTGGATTTGCTAATAAAAGCTAGTCTAGAGCTGATATTGTCCTAGCCCTGCCTCCTTGCCTCAGTCTCCTCTGACATCTCCAGGCTGACACTGACTGAGCCCTTGGTAATCGGTCACCTTTGTCTATGTGCTTTAACAAATCACAACTTCACTGGACATCAACTCCAAGCACACCGTGTCTCCCTGTCTCGTTGGATGGCATAGCAGGCTTTGCTTTAGCGATGGTATCTCTGTCTTCCTCTTTATTTATGTGGCCACCGCCATCTCCCTGTCTACGGCGAAAGGACGTTAAATACCCTTGGCACAGCCCCACAAAGGCATGTTGGTTGCCATCCAGCACCTTGTGGCCTTCCAGGTAATTCCACATCGATTGTCTGATAGTGCTTTCTTGTATCTTCCTGATATTTCTACCAAGTGGGTAATTATACTTTCTGGTTGTCCTTTTGCTCTGTTGTGGTCCTCAGGGTTCCATGGCATCACAGTGACCATGCTTAATAATCTTCATCAACCCCTTTTCAATTCAAGGACATGGATTAGATTCTTTAGAGTTTTAGTAGTCTCACGATTGTTTAAAAAATACAATTCAGGGACTAGTAGATGGCATAATGGTTATGTCACTGGACTCCTACATCATTGATTGTGGTTCAAGTCCCAGACTCAGCAGCTTAAAACTCACAACAGGTGCATATGCATGCGTACCCAAAATCCTGAGAGGAGAATGGAAGAGAAGGGATTGTGGTGTGGTCATCCCTCCTTGGGGGGTGATTTCTCACTTTCTGTCTCTCTGTCTCTTTCTGGTGAGTGCACATGCCCTAAAATCTCTCTAGGGAAAAAAAAATATATGTAATTCAACCATCTTTTTGGCCTTAGTTCATTATGATTTTTTTTTTAAAGTTGGCATCAGTATGACATAGCTTAAAATTTAATGATTCTCTCCCCACTGGTGCAGTAAGAGATGAAAGAGTATGAAAACAAAGAGATGATCTGACTCACCATTAAATAGAAAGGGCTTTGAGGTGTCAGCAACCTCTGTGTTATCAGCTAACGCTAAGATGTTCTGAAACAGATTTTCAAGAATGGACTCCCATTCATTAGTCTAGCATAGGTGAACTATAGCCTGCTGACAATTTTTATAATGAAGTTTTATTAGAACACAGCAATGCTCATTGTTGTGTACTGTCTATAGCTAGTTTCACATGCACATGTCAGAGCTGGGTACTTGAGGCAAAGACTGTGTGGGCCTCAAAGCCTGAAGTATTTTCTCACTAACCCTAGGCCATAAAAAGTTTGCCAGTCCTTAGTCTTGCACTAAAAGTAACTTTGGAGAGTAATTTAATTGTGGAAAGCACTTAGAATAGTGCCTGGCATTTATATGTCAGAGGCATTGGCCTTTAATATCTACCATCTCCTAAGTACAATATAAATCTAAGCTCATAAAGAGAATTTCAGTTCTATCATTTAATTTAGGATGAATTCAATCCTCAGCCTTTCTAAGAGACAATTTGGTTTCCACACTTAACAAATATAAATTGATGAAAGAGGAAGAAATAGTTACAAGGAGCATATTTTCTTTCGCCTGATTTCTTATGGCCATTTTCACCCCATCAAGAAATGGTAGCCTGGGGAACCAGCAGTTAGCGTAATGGCTATGTCGCTGGACTCCCACATAGTCGACCGTGGTTCGTGTCCTGGACCCGGTGGCTTAAAACTCACGCCGGGCGCGTGTGCGTGCGTGCCCAAGATCCCGAGAGGAGAATGGAAGAGAAGGGATTGCGGCGTGACCATCCCCCCTGGGGGGTGATTTCTCGCTTTCTGTCTCTATGTCTCTCTCTGTCTGTCTGGCGAGAGCACACGCCCTACAATGAAAATCTCTCTCAAAAAAAAAAAAAAAGAAATGGTAGCCTGGGCTGGTCCGTAGCGCAGTGGTTAAGTGCTGTGTGTGGCGAATCAGATCTCACAGGATCCCATATTGCTGGTTCTAATCCCAACCCCCAGTGACTTGGAAAACATGCAGGGCACCTGTGCATGGGTGCTCAAAATACCTTGATGGGTTGGAGAAATGGAGGCAAGGGGTTGCAGCATGACCATTTCCCACTGAGAAGTGCCTTGTCTCTCTGTCTCTCTCCCTCTGACAAGTGCATGTACACTCTGGCAAGAACAACAACAATAATAATAATAAATGGTAACTTGCTAGAAAGGTGGAACAGCACACCATAAGCAGATAGTTAAAGCAGTGTATAAAATCTTTACCTGGTGACAACATCGGAACATATGAACTGTGTTCACCACCTTTAATTTTAGTAACACAGTCTGTTTTATTGAATCTGGTTAATGATTTGCATGCTGCAGCATTTGAAGGGAAGACTGCTACGCCTGCAACTTACCCATCCATCACTGGATTGATGGATGGAGGAGTGAATGAATACATATGCCATAAAGCAAGTGCAGAAAATATTATAAAATGTATTATAAAAATAAAGAAAACATTATTCAAATATTACAGAATCCAAGTAGTGGCCGTATAGGTGTTTGCTGTGAAAGTCTTTTCACTCCTCCGTATGTGGGAAATGTTTATGATAAAATGTCCAGAAGGAAAAAATGAGGACTGTTTGTGCAAGAACAGTAATGCTAAGAGGTGCTGTGCCCTGGGGAACAAAGACGTTCCCTTGGGTGCACTGACCTGACGAGCGGGGGTTGGGAGTGGGCCTTATCCTCAAGAGACACTGGAAGCACCACAAGCCATGCTCAAGGATTTTTACTGTGGAATAGAGGATTTGTCAGAAAAAGAATGGTTGAAAACAAGGACGTGCATGAATAGGGCAATTTCACCCTTTTATTTATTACCATGTTGGGAATTATTTTGGGGAGAGTGCTTGTTTCAGAAAAGCTGAATTAAGTCATTTAAAAAATAATAGTAATAGAGGACAGGCTTCTAGATTGTATGGCGCCTAAAAGAGAAGTGAGTCTTGGACATGAAATCAGGAACTAGGTCCCACCCCTGAATCTGCTGGTCCCCCTGAGTGAGACTGTGAACAAATTAATTGGCTACTCTGAACTGCAGCTTTCTCTTCTGTAAGGAGGGAAAGACACAAGTTCCAGTTTCCTGGGGGAAGAATATATGCAAAAGCATTCCGAAGACCATGAAGACCCCACCAGATGATGAGTTCTCAATGGGGGCTATGCCACTTCCAAGAGAAGAAATATTAGGTTGTTAGGAAAAGTTGTGATGCATTTTTACATAGAAAAACATGTCATGACTTTCCCAACAACCAATAGACTCTTGGGAGGGGGGGGCACCAAAAAAAACTTTACTGTTTAAAAACAGTAATGTATAGGGAACCAGCAGTTAGCATAATGGCTATGTCACTGGACTCCCACGTAAGTCAACCGCGGTTCGCGTCCTGGACCCGGTGGCTTAAAACTCACGCCGGGCACGTGCGTGTGCGTGCCCAAGATCCTAAGAGGAGAATGGAGGAGAAGGGATTGCGGCGTGACCATCCCCTGTGGGGGGTGATTTCTCACTTTCTGTCTCTATGTCTCTCTCTGTCTGTCTGGCGAGCGCACGTGCCCTATAGCAAAAACCTCTCCAAACAAAAACAAAAACAAAACAAAACAGTAATGTATAATGCACAAATATACCTACAGAACATACACAGATAGACAGTCTATCCAAAGTATTAAAAGTTCATTGTGAAGAGGTGATTAAGTGGAAAAACATGTCCTAAAGTCTCATGGGATGCTATAATGTAAAAATGACTGAGCCAGCTGATGTGGAGTGGCTATCCCTACTAAGGGGTGCTGTGTGTGTGTGTGTGTGTGTGTGTGTGTGTGCGTGTGTGTGTCTCCTTCCATGGAGTACACACGTCCTATAACTAATTTAAAACATAATAATAGGGACCAGCAGTTAGCGTAATGGCTATGTCGCTGGACTCCCAAGTAGTCGACTGCGGGTCACGTCCCGGATCCGGTGGCTTAAGACTCACGCCGGGCGCGTGTGCGTGCATGCCCAAGATCCTGAGAGGAAAATGGAGGAGAAGGGATTGCGGCGTGGCCATCCCCCCTGGGGGATGATTTCCTCTCTGTCTCTCTGTCTCTCTCTGTCTGGCGAGCGCACGCACCCTATAGCAAAAATCTCTAAAAAACAAAAAACAAAAAATAATAATAAGTAAAAGCCTGAGAACACTCCACTAGATGACTCGTTAATTTCTATCATCTCCCAAGTTTGGTCCTCCTTTCTTTGTCTTTGGGTAGTTTAATTTTATCCACCACTTTGACCATTTAATACTCTTCTATTTCTAGAAAGGGAAGAAAAAAAATGGGGAGAAGAATAAGAATGATGGACATTTTTTACCTTTTCCAAAGTTTGTTTAGTTCCACTTAACCCAAATACCATTAAGCTTTGATGGAAGGAATTTACTAATGAGAGTGAGGAATTAAATAAATATACTCACCCAATCTTTATCCCCCTAGAAATTTTACAGCAGTGTTAGTTTTCCCTTAATTTGATTCGATTCTATTGGGTACGTCGAGCTCTTTGAGCTTAAGAAGTATGTGGAGAATTTAAAGGGAGTTTGGAGAATAATGAAGATGAATTAAGGATTGGAAAATGGGACCTATTAAAAAGGTTAAAAGAACAAGGATTATTTAGTTTGAGGAAGAATGGGCAATCAGGTAACACAAAGATAAGCTTTTAATAATGGAAGCTTTATTCTATAGAGAATGTTCTCATCTGCACTGAAGGCCAAAGGAAAGCAAGAAGTATTAATGTGAAGCAAGAGAGATACAAGATTAGATGTTAAAATTTTCTGCTCATGATTAGATCTTGGGTTTTTCTTTTCCTTTAAAATATTTCTGACTTTAAGTAAGGTCCTGTCTATAGGACCAGAAGGATGGACAGGTCTGACTATTATGTTCGATGCCTCTGCCCTGGTGGGAGACCAGCCAGGCACCCTGGCCAATGTGGCCTCCATGGAATTTGGCTTGTTGGGAGGAAATAGTCATTTCACCTGGAGCTGTGGCTTCAGAATGCCAAAGGATGAGTACAATACTCTAGCCAAGGGAGTGCCAGGTCTGAGCCAGAGCTGTATGCCTAATTGAGTTGTCCAAAGAAGGAAGGCCTAAGGTGGGCTTTGGGAGCCAACACACAGAGCCAAGAAATTATAGTGCCAGAGAAGATGGAGAAAGGAAGAGTAGATTGAAGTGAGCTTCTGGGAAGATGAGCTGGAGAGGTGAGTGCTGCCCATGGCTAGGATTTTGGGTGTTCCTGGGGGGCCTACTATGAGAGTGGATCAAAATCCATTACAGGTACTGGAAAGGTGTCCAACACGCCTAGAAAGGTGTCCATTCTTTCAGGGTTGTGGAACTGCTGCCCAAAGTCAGGCTTTCCAGTCGTGGGTGTGAGTCAGAATCATCTGTGGAGATTGGCAGACCTTTTAGATACCTTTACTCCAGTCCTGGAGATTCAGATTCTATAAGACTATCACTCAGGATTCTGTTGCACACAACAGAAATAAATAATTTTTGCTAAATTCGGCACACACTGACTGACACATGAAAGTAAGAGTAGGG
>NW_006159645.1:475829-496294 GCF_000334495.1 Tupaia belangeri chinensis
GGGAAAGAAGGAGCTGGTTGGAAGGATATGAGGAAATATCCTGAATGGAATGAAAAGCTGATCCAAAGGCTTTGGGAAGGATGTGAAGTAGGACATCTGAGAACAGCAGAGCATGATGGGAAGGGCCAGATTTCCTGGGCAGTCTAGCCTGCCTTTATAATCTGCTCTGCGTGCCTCAATTTTTCCTTTGAAATGGGTAGAGTAAGTCTTATTTGTTGAGTAGTCATGAGGATTGAATGGGTTAATATACATTTGAAAAAGTGCTTAGAAAGCTGCTAGGCGCAGTTCTTAATAGCTACCCGTCATTGTGTCATTGTCGTTCTCAGGCTCTGCCACACCTGTGAGTCACTGCTAGCAGCTTCTCATAACGGTTTCTGTTCAAGCTGCAAATTCCAAGGACATGGCATTGGAGTGGCTTATGCCGGTTCACATGCTCACCCCTTGTTTAGAGAATGTCTGAGACCTTGACGAGCAGAATCACTGACTATAAGTCTCTGTCATTCCCCATGCTCTTCGGTCTTTGCTCGAGATTCAGAAAGCTGGGAGGGGAGCAAGTTGTGTCCTGTGGCTTGGAGACATGGAGTCCCAGAGGAGTAAAGAATTTAAGTATGTAAACATTGATTCACCTGAGTGTGTAGCATGGCTGATGACCGAGAAATAACAATTTTTTTTTTTACTATTTTTAATAGTTTCCATTGTTTAAACATTTTCTAAGAAGGAAAGAAATTCTCGTATTAATCTTATGGACATTTAGTCTATTCTATTTTGTGTTCATCTGGCTTCCTTGAATACTTACAGGTATTTTTCCAGTACTGTTTTTTCTTAAAACCTACCTTTTCAGGCCAGTCTGTAGTATGGTGGTTGAGGCGGCTGGAACCCACATGGCCAATTGTGTGGTTTGAGTTCTGGACCCAGTGGCCCGAAAAAGATGCCAGATATGTGAGCAAGTGTGCCCAAATCTCAAAAGGATAATGGAAGAGAAAGGATTGTAGAGTGGTCATCCTCTCTGAGAGTTGCTTTCTCTCTTTCTTTCTCTCTGTCTCTCTGTCTCTCTGTCTCTCTCTGGCAGGTACACACACCCTGTAGTATATATAAAAAATAAGATAAAAAATTACCATTACCGTTATAGGGACCAGTAGGTGGCATAGTGGTTAAAGCACTACACTCCCGCATGGCCAATTACAGTTCAAGTCTTGGGCCCGGCACCTTGAAAATCACACTAGATGCATATGTGTGTGTGTGTGTGTGTATGCATGTGTGTGTATGTGCGTGTGCACCCAGACTCTCAAGAGGAGAATGGAGAATAGAGAAGAAGGGATTGCAGCATGGTCATCTCCTCTGTAGGGTGATTTCTCACTTTCTCTCTTTCTGTCTCTCCTGCAAGTATGGACACCCTATAGCAAAAATCTCTTTTTAAAAAAACTTACCTTTATTAATTGTCAGTATTACCCAGAACAAATACTTCTGTTACTTTCCTTTTACTCCATTTTACCTTACATACTTAAAGTATTTGTTGCTACTATTTTTTTTCCAAACTTTCTTGGGAATATTCCGTCTAGAGCAAGATTTCTCAGCCTCAGCACTATTTTGATATGGGACAATTTGTGGTGGGAGGGCTAGTCCATGCATTGCGGGATGTTTATCAACATCTGCTCACCCTCCTTCCCAGTCTTAACCAACACAACTGTCTCCAGACTGAACCAAATGTCTCCCGCAAGGCCAGATCACCTTCCTTCCTAGTTAGGAACTACTGATCTAAAGAAACATCTTTTACTTTTTATTTGTTCTAATATTATCACTGATTTTTACATCAAATTCCCGGGAAAATCTGAATTTAAAAAATCGAAGGCAGAAAACAAATCAGATGGATGAGAACTGCTTAGGTCCTGAACACCCCAACCTGATGTATTTATGTGTGTATCTGCAAGTTAACAGAATGACTAGATCAGGTCTACAGCCATACCACCATGAATGGGCCCAAGTTCATCTGATCTTCTTGGAAGCTTAGTAGGGTCAGGCCTTGGTCATACTTGAATGGGACAATGTTTGTATCAGATTATTAAAATATCTGACTAATAAGGCCATTGCGACTTTTATGGAGGTTTATTACAAAAAGATTTACTGATAGATTTTCATTATACATTCTGATCAAGCAGGAAGGAATTCAGCGATCCATACCTTATCGGACTTCCAGAAGTGTTATACTAGTGCCAGGAGGAGAACATAAGGCCTTATTCTAGATTGGATTCTAGACGGAAAGAAATGGCAGACTTTGGTATTTGCTCAATTTCCATTCTGTATCATGCACTTTGACTTTGAAAGTGTTAATTTCAGCCCTTGCATCTTCTTTCTCTTCCTTTCAATAGAGATCTTTGATTTCTAATTAGAAAGGAATTATCCGTCTTTATTTTTCATGGATGAAATTGCCCCTATCCGCACTACAAATCTCCTCATCAAAAGCCTTTCTCCCCCTTTTGATCTCTATCTCAGAAAATCCAGCAGTTGAGCTGCCCTGTGTAGGTTGCTAAATTGAGTTTTTAAATTATTTCTATTAAAGTAAAAACTAAACATATACCAGCTGCTGAGGGATTATAAAAGCTTTGTTTTTTCAATAATTGGAAACCTTGTTTACAGAAGACTCACAATATTCTCTAAATGTCTTTGTGTTGAATATAAAGGAACTTGTGTTTATCTAGGCAATGATAATCTGACTATAAAGGAAACTCATTTAAGGATTATGCTTCCTGTCTCTCACTATGCAGCTGTCACCCTACTGTTCTTTCAAGCTTGCAAAGTGCCGAGGATGCCTCCTTAAAATTAAAAGAATAAACTGAAGAATACACCAGGTAGTTTGGGAATACATCTAATTCGAAATCACAGGGAAATACATGAGAGATGCCAAATACACTACCTCTAGGCAAATTTATCCAAAGGTCTCATTTTCTAACACATGGATGAAATTCAGTACATTTGAAAGAGATTTTAAAGTGTTCAGCCCTGGCAAAGAACAATCAAAGACCATCCAGATGATCAGATGATCTAATATCTAACCCAAGTAGAATTTTGCAAGCCAGTGAAGGCACCAGCATAGATTGGTATCTATTGGAAAGCAGTGAAGCATAGCAGTTGAGAATGTGCCTCCAACCAGGCTCAACCTTTTACCAGTTCTCTGACTTCTAGCTAGTTATTAGTGGCTCTCTGTAAGATAATAGCACTCACCTACCTCACTGTGTTATTTGGAGTCTTACATCAGAAAAATATATGTAAACTCTCAGGACACTTGCTGTCACAGAGTCACTCAAAAAAGTGTTGAACTATTACCACAATGGTCCAAGTCCCACTTTTTTATATGCAGTATCTCATGTAATCCTTGAAACAACCTTATTATAAAATAAGTGTATGTATGTACCTCCACTTAAGTTGGAAATTGAGAAAATGAGATGCAAAGAAGTTTAAACTCAAGGTGACATGGCAATCGGATTGATGAGCAAGGATCTACACCCATGTTCTGGGCCTCATTCTGCAAACAAGTTAACAGAATAACTAGATCAGGTCTACAGCCATACCTCCCTGATGTCATAATGAACACAAGCACCCCTTGTTCTCTAAACACACACTATTGGCTATAACGGACTACTAGAAGTTTTAGCCAACATCCTTTGCCAGTTAACCTGCTATAACAAGTTGGTATGTGCATGGCAGTTTCTCAGATAGTAAGTTGTATATGATTCCCTTTTGAAGTACAGATTCTAAATTCTGGGAACCTCCAAGGTGATGCCATCATTGCTGGTCCACAGATCACACTTTGAGTAGCAGTGAGTCAGAAGATGGAGGTGGGCTTCTCTCATTTCTCCACGTTCTACTGATCAGCCCTGGGAGTAAACAAAATTCACATTAGAGGGTCTAGCCCATTAGCATTTCTTTAGTTCAGGCACCTGGGGTCACCACCAACTCAGGTTGAATCTTTGGCAATATTATTTTATTGCTTTTCTTATGGTTTGTGCTTCATGTACAAGGATAATGAAATTCCTATTCTCTCCACCTACAGACTGCATGCAAAGATACCTACTCATTACTCCATTAAGTGTTAAACAATTAGATAGCTTTTTCTCCTCTATGGTTGTCAGGAGAGAGAGAAAGAGACAGATTCTTTTTTTTTTTTTTTTTTTGGAGAGGTTTTCGCTATAGGGCACGTGCACTCGCCAGACAGACAGAGAGAGACATAGAGACAGAAAGCGAGAAATCACCCTCCAGGGGAGATGGTCATGCCGCAATCCCTTCTCCTCCATTCTCCTCTCGGGATCTTGGGCACGCACTCACACACGCCCAGCGTGAGTTTTAAGCCACCGGGTCTGGGACGGGAACCGCAGTCAACTACATGGGAGTCCAGTGACATAGCCATGACGCTAACTGCTGGTTCCCAAGAGACAGATATTTTTGACAGCGTCTCACTGTGTCTCCATCCTCCTGCCCCAGTCTCCCCATTAGCTAGGATGACAGGGTGCACAACTATACCTAAAGCATTCAGAGGGCTCAGGAGCAGGACCTGACTCCCTTCGGCTTCTATCCTCCCAGGCGGTGGTGCTACCTATGCACCACCATGGCTGGGCCTATAATTGATTTTTTTAATAATTATTTTATTTTATTTTACCTATTAGTATTATTTTTAATTTGACCAGAGAAAGTCTGAAAGAGAGAGGGAAAGTGAGAAAGTAAGCTGCCAGGTCCAGGACCTGAACTGCGGTTGGCCATGTGGGAGTCCAGCACCTCAGCCACCACACCACCTGTTGGCCCCATGCTTTTTAAATGTTTTATGTTTTGCAAAATTTCTTATTAGATTGTCAGGTGGTTATCTAGAAGCATTTTAGTAATGGTTGTAAAATCGATATTTTGGGTGCTCTAAAAATGAATTATTCTGTTTTTCCTATGTAAAGTGATAGAATATAGGCTCTTGCTATTTGAAACTTTACTTCCCAAGAGATTTTGGGGGGAAATAGATTAGATTCAGGTAACAAAGCGTACCTGCACCTACTTCATGGCAGAAATTGGAACAAATCCTGGGAATATAATGATGATGAAAACAAAGCCACTGCTTCAGAAAACCCTAAGAATAGATAGAGAAGACACTGGAAAACAAATATTAAAAATACAGTGAGATGATCAGTTTTCTAATGAAGGTTCGTAAAAGGAGCTCTGAGAACATAGCCAAGAATGGACCTTGAGCTTTGCTTCTATAAAAGGAGGCCTTCCTTGGATACCAATAGAAGTTAAAATGCATTGAATACCTACCTCTGTAGGTAGAGAAAGCATGTGGCAAGCACCTTATATGTATTTACTAATTTCACTATTATAGCAACCTGATGAGGCAGGCAGTTTTATTATCATTCTCATTCTAAAGAAAGAAAACTTGGGGCTAGCATTTGGCATGGTGGTTAAGGCGCTGGACTCCCACTGCAGTTTGGGTCCCAGATCTTTATCTGCTGCCCAAAATCCCAAGAGGAGAATGGAAGAGAAGGGATTACAGCATGGCCTTCCCCTCTGTGTGTGTCCGGGGGTGATTTCACACTTTCTCTCTCACTGTCTCTCTGGCACGTGGATGCATCTTATGGCAAAAACTAAAAAGCAAACAAAGAAAAAATTTAAAAGATTAAGAAAACTAAGGAACTAAAAAATTAGTAACTTAAAGGGTCATATAGATCTGTAATGATAATACATTTTGAAAAATTAAAAATAAATAAATCTTTTTTAAAAAAGGAAAGAAAATAAATACTGTGGGGCCAACAGGTGGTATGGTGGTTGAGGTGCTGGATTCCCACATGGCCGACCATGGTTCAAACCCCGAACTTGGCAACTTGCTTTCTCGCTCTCCCTTTCTCTCTGTCTGTCTCTCTCTAGTCAAATGGAAGAATAATGATAATAAATTTATTTTTTTAATTAAAAATAAATAAATCTTAAAAAGAAGGTCATACAGATCTGGCCTCAAAACCAGGCAGTCTGAGTGTAGAGCTTACCTTCAGCTATCTGCCCCTTTTGAAAGAGAATTCAGGATCTTAAAATAACATATAAAAAGATGGCAGGGACCAGCAGTTAGCGTAATGGCTATGTTGCTGAACTCCCATGTAGTCGACCGGGGTTTGAGTCCCAGACCCTGTGGCTTAATCTCACACGGGCGCGTGTACGTGCGTGCCCAAGATCCTGAGAGGAGAATGGAGGAGAAGGGATTGCAGTGTGACCATCCCCCCTGGGGGTTGATTTCTTGTTTTCTATCTCTCTGTCTCTCTCTGTAGCAAAAACCTCTCCAAAAAAAAAACAAACGATGGCCAACATGGCCCAGCCACTGTGGAGCAGGTGGCAAGGTGCCAATGCACAATACTGTAGCCATATGGGAGGCCCAAGTTCATACCCCAGGTTGATCTGAGCATGCCAGGTGCACACCTCTGATTCAGGCTGGCTGGAGAGCTGGGGGAAGGACTGTGGCATGATGAGACTGTCAGGAACCTGCCTCTCTCTCTCTCATGAAAGAAATATATTGTTAAAATAAACTTTTAAAATGATGAACATATTGGAGGGAATACACTGACAGACCTGCACGTAATTTGGTTTATTTGGAGCATAGGATGATCATGAGATAATGAGGCTGTTAGAATGGAAGCCATGGCATCTGCATTGGCTTCACATATGGAAACACAGCGTACGGCTAGTGAGGACAGAGCAGGACAGGACCACAGACATCCTCGATTCACAGTGCTGGTCATTTGTTATATGTGAGATGCGACTACAACGTGATGGGCTAGATTTTCTTTTCACACATGTATTACATGAGCACCGTCCCTTTCCATCCGTCATCTTGAGCAGCTCTGCTTTTGTTTCTGCCAAGTTCCCGTTGCTCTGAGCATGTTGGGAACGTCTCTTCTAAAATATCTTCAGAGCAAGTCACGGTGAAAATGTTCCTAGCTTATGATCAGGACTCATTTTTGTCTCAAATGTATTTCCTAGTTTGATCACTTACCTCGCTTACTGATCTTAGCTCTGGATAACTTATTTGTCAAAATAACATCCACTCTTGAATCCACTCTCAAAAAACAAATACATATTTAGAAATATGTATTCTCCAGTGGCTCTAACTTTAGTATGTGTTTAAAAGCCATCTAGGGGGACGTGGTTCAATATATAACATATCCCCACCTTGGGTAATTCTGGCTCAGTTGTTCTGAGGTAAGAAGCTGGAATCTTCAGTCTTTAACATGCATCCTGAAGTTTTTGTTTTGAATGGCCACACCATACTTTCAGAAATTCAGCTCTAAGGATATCTACAAGAAAGGTAGCCTTTCTTTATGCAGTTCAAAAGAGGAATTTGATTTTTTTTTTTCCAGAGAGTTTTTTTGCTATAGGGCAAGTACGCTCGCCAGAGAGACAGAGAGACAGAAAGCAAGGAATTCCCCCCTGGGGGATGGCCACGCCACAATCCCTTCTCCTTCATTCTCCTTTTGGGATCTTGGGCACACATGCACACCTGCCTGGCATGAGTTTAGGCCACCGGGTCTGGGATTCAAACTGCAGTTGGCTACATGGGAGTCCAGTGACATAGCCATTACACCAACAACTGGTCCCCAGGAATTTGAATTTTTTTCTGATCAACAGGGATATCAACTCCAAGGGACTACTCTCCTGTAGATGGTGTTTATTTAGAATCAAATATTCAATGATTATTTTTAAAAGAAACAGCCACTATTCGCATGGTCACAAACACTGAACCCACCAGTGCCTTCGGCAGGACCGTACCATTGTGTTTTCTCACTCAGTAATCTCCTGCTTGGGTTTCTTCTTCCATATGGAGAGTTATTTTATTTGTTTCTGAACTAGATAAATCATCCAAGCATCCAGTATTGGAGGATTTAGTAATTTGCCAATAAATTGATGAGCTTTTTTCACTTCTCAGAGTTGGAGTACTAAATCCCAAGAGCAGGCGGGGCAGATCGATCTCTGTTTTAATATCCACAATGACCAGGTTCACCAAAGTGGTAGATTGACCGCCTCTGGCTATTCTTCTATGGTAGCCACAAAGGCTGGGAAGCTCCAAAACAACCTTCATCCATCCTTCCCTTTCTGAATCCACCCGGCCACCTAATAAGCCCTCCATTTTTTTTTATCAAGTTTTCTGATTTTAGCAAACGTAATCCTCAATGAGAATCTAAAAACTTCTGACTTGCCATATTTATCAAGTATCTTCTGTCTCATTGAAGAGAATCTCATACAACTGAAACTCAGTGCTGCTTGAATAAAACAAATTTGGCTTCTTTAATAAAACAAATCCTCATTCCATAGGCAGTTTCCGACTCAGGGGAGTGAATGAGTTAGGCTTCTGCTGGGTCACAGCATGGAGGTTATTGGTCTCTCCAGGCACGTCTCTTGTCCCTAAGAGCCCTGACTATGTTTCCCCTAGATCTGAGGATCCAGTAGTTACTACTCAACTTAGAGATGTGCAAATGTTCTAAGATTTTCCTATTGTCATTTCACTTAAAAATTAAGTTTTTGGTTGGTTTATAGCTTAATGAAGTATAAAGATAGATGTTTTCCTTAGATACTTATGAGCAAAACTTCAGGAAAAGAGAGATATTTTTTATTCCTTTGTTTGTTTGTTTTATCCTAGCCATTATTTCTCTATTTTACAAGGACAGCTGTATTTTATTTTAGAGTTACAGAGACACCAAAGGAAAGGAAAGAAAAAGAATCAGATTGCGGGAACCAGCAGTTAGTGTAATGGCTATGTCACTGAACTCCCACGTAGTCGACCGCGGTTCACGTCCCAGACCCAGTGGCTTAGAACTCACGCTGGGCGCGTGTGCGTGTGTGCTCAAGATCCCAAGAGGAGAATGGAGGTGAAGGGATTGCGGCGTGACCATCCCCCTGGGGGATCATTTCTGTCTCTCTGGCTCTCTCTGTCTGTCTGGTGAACGCATGCACCCTATAGCGAAAATCTCTCTAAAAATAAAAAATTTTAAAAAAAAAAGAATCAGATTGCCATCAAGACAGCTCCAAGTCCATAGGAGCAGTGATTAGATGGCCCACCACACTCTCCTTCTTTTCATTCTTTCCATGTATTGGGTTGCCAGATTTGGGGTAGGGATGGAAGGAGTGGAGAATGAAAAAATAATCTAAGTATGAATGCCTATTTAAAATTGAATTTCCAATTAACAAAGAATAATATTTGGGACCTGTTCCAGGGCCCTATTCCATGTGTGGTCTTCTCCACACAATTTAGTGCCCTTGTTTTATTTTCTAGGGGTTTCCATATGTAATTTGTCCCTCAATTGGATCAAACTCTCCTCTGGGCAGAATCGTATTTGGCATCCCTTAAGCTACCATAAATATTGACTTCTCTACTCGGCGGCCCATGTTAAATTTCTCCTTCTGTGTTCCCCTCCTGCTGCAAATTCAGAGCATCCCTGAGCCCTGATACATCTCCTCTCTGCATCCTCAAGGTCATTACTTCACAACAATGACAGGCCTGAGCACAGAGCCCTGAACTTAATAAGTGTGCCATATATTTTTATGACTGATGGATGAACTGAAAGCAATTTGTTGTCTTGTTAAGAGTCAATTAAATTCCACATTTATTAACTACTTACCTGCATGCCAGGACTTAATAGTAGGGTCTATCTACTATTCTGTCCCTCTGGTTAGTTGGATTAATCATTCTTCCTCTTTGGGAGAAATAAAATAGAGGAAGGGAACAGGTTTGGGAGTTATACCCAGATTTTGCAAACTTGTGTCATGGCTCAGTCAAAAAAAAAAAAAAAAAAAAAAAGAGAAAAGAAGTAAAAAAGTGTTCTTATCTAAAAAAAATCATTTCAAAATTTGGAATAGTGACTTTCAAAGAATGGAGGGATAAGTTGCCTGTTATGTTTGGGGGCTTTTCTAGTTTTACATTGCTTCTGTTAATGTTGCATGTTAATGTTGCAGTTGATATCTACAGTATCTTAGAAGTAAGAAAGAACTTTGAAAGCCACTAGAATGATATAAATGAGAGACTGTTCAACTCATTTTAAAAAGCTTATCAAAATGTAATCATACACGTCATTTATAAAAAGGATATCAGATTATAAGGTGCCTTTTTACATACTTTGTGCTTCTATTAATGCTATTTAAATCTTTCTTCATGCATGACACTGAGCAGGCTTTAAGCCTTGTGAATGCCTTTTATTTATTTTTTTTCCTTGTCCCCACCATAGGGTGCATATGCTCACTGGAGAGAGGACAGAGAGACAGAGAGAAAGAGTGAGAAATGAATCCCCTGGGGGAGGGTGGCCATGTCACAATCCCTTCTTTATTCTCCTCTCAGGATTTTGAGCATGCTCACATACATTGTGCCTGGAAGGATTTTCAAGCTGCCATGTCCAAGAGTTGATATGTGGTCAGTCATGTGGCCTTAACCAGTGCCTGAATCACCACTTTTTGGATTACTTTTCAGTTGTAAAATGCACCGAAGAGTGAATGCATGTTTAGAAGTCTCTAAATGATGAGTTTTATACCCAACAGTCTTGCCCTCAGCTGAATTGTAAAGCTTGTCCTCAAAGCCCCAACTCCCCCTTTCTGAGCCCTTTCCCCTAATCCTTACCACCTGATTGCCCACTCAGATGTATCTTTTGGAGGGTGAGAGTACGCAGAGAAACTGCCAAGAGCCTTCAGATCTCACACTATCTGGTCTATGAGCCATGCTGAGAAAACTGACTGCAAAGAGAAATGGCCATAGATGAAATCACAGCCAGGCTCATCTTCTCCAGTAAATAAACATAAACTTCCTGTCGTATGTATCACCATCAATAAAAATCTACAACATAATACGGCTCTACTACATTTTGAGTGTCCCTGGAATAAAACTAGAAGAAAAAAAGCTGAACATGAGAATTCATGTTAATTTCTCACCAACTACAAATCCCATAAACCTAAGAATACAAACTTCTTATGAAAACATTATATTATTATATATATGATAAAAATGGAATGGGATAACCCTAAGGCTAAATCTGTGGTCAAAAATTGTTTTCTGGAATGTTTAGGTTTTAGTCAAGCCATAAATCCTGCCTTCTATATTCTGTGTCTCTGGTAACAAATGAATTTCAGCTCATTAGCCATTTATTGAAAAATAAGAATGTTCAAATATTGATTTTATTGGGAAAGAGATCAAATTAAGCCTGCTTTATTTTTGAAACCAGGCACACTCCTTTTTTTTTTTAATAAGTGTACAACAAAACAATTACATAAAGATTAAAATAAATACTTCATGATATCAATCATTTTATCTTTCAGGATGAAGCCTTATAATATCTTTATAAGTTCTTTAATATTAAAATAAGCAACATTTTGCTTCCTATTCTCTGATTGGGTTTGACTGGGGAACGAGTCTATTAATTTTAAAATTTGTGACAATTCTAGATCTTTCCTACCCAAGATAGCAGAATGTGTTGATTAACTCCATGGTTACATGTATTTTTGATTTGGGGAATAAAATGTGTAATACAATTACTTCCAGGACCCTAGCTCTGTTTATTTGAATAGCATTTTTATCTGTCTTATTTGAATATTAATGCATTATTAATATTTTTCTTCTTTTTAATATAGGTGGAAAACAGACCAAAATATTATGGAAGAGAGTATGTATTATTCTATTCTTTGTTTTAATAATTTAATAAGTAGTCACTTCGTGTGTCATTTAAATATTAAATATTAAAAATTCTCTAATATATGGTCTTCATCATGTGTCCATTGTGCAAAAGTTTGATAATAAGAATAACACAATCAGATGCCTTTGTATTGAATTTCCCTTATAATACTCAAGTGCTTGGTTTCCATTAACGTGGGAGGGAGAATGTCTCACACTGCAATTCTCTTCACAAAAGCAGCTACCGAGTGCCTGGCAGGTATTTAAAATGTAAGGCAGCAGTTTCATAATTGAGACTCTGTGTTAGAGTTTAATTCACTTTCCACCTCAATACAACATAAACATTTGTGGTGTCCGAGATTGGATGCTGAGGCTGGATTCCTGACTTTCACACACTATAAGCTCAGCACTCGGGAACAGCATTCCATTTTCCTGCAGTCTCAAAACACCAAAAGGATGATTTCTTTTAACTAGGATATATTAGCCAAATTGCCTTCATACCACATTATTATCCTCTCCCCTCCTTTCCCTCTAAATTTCATCTCCTGTTCTGTTTTATTTTCTCAAAAACTTCCTGCAAAGCAAATATACATGACCATAAAAGTCATTCATAGTTTAGGCTGGAAGATGGGGACACTTTACAGAGGGCAGGCAGAATGGTCCAGCAGGAGAGCAGGTGCACAAATCACTTTTCTTCCCACGTCTAACCTGCAGCTGTTTGAGGCAGTCTCAAGTCCACCTCCCAAGCTCTCCCAAAGTCTGCTTCGTCTTATTTCCCTTACCGAACCAGAGTCTAGTCTTTGTGACTGACTGTCTTAGGGTCTCAGCCGAGGGCTAGTTCCTAATTGCCACAGATGCTCTGCAGAACCGTCCTTGCAGGCCTTGGGTGTTCAGCTGTCCCCTCTGGAAGACCTGCCCTAGTTCTCTGGCCTCCTCTCCTATCCACCTGCCTCTCTCTAACCTCTGACTATGTTGCAGTATGGCTTTTTTTCCTCAATATAGTAGTCTGGATTTTGCCTGTAATCGCATAATCAATAGATATCCCATATGGCTGACCATGGTTTGAATCCCAGACCCAGCAGCCTGAAAATCACACAAGGCACCTGTGCATGCATGCCTAAAGTCTCAGGAAGAGAATGGAAGGGAAGAGATTGCACCATGGCCATCTTCCCTGATCTCTCACTTTCCGCTCTCCATCTCTGTCTCTCTCCAGAGAGCGCATGCACTTTATGGCAAAAACCTAAATTAATTAATTAAAGAGAGAGAGAAAGAGAAATAAAACCTGCCACAGTTATGTACATGAGTTCCAAAAGGAACTCCATTTATTGTGCATTTTCTTTTCTGCATTAAAATATTGTTGAGTAACCTTTAGATTTCATCCACCAACTCCAATTCATGTAAAATATATAGTGAGCCAAGAGACCAAAGAGACATTTTCTTAACCTCAAAAAGAAATATTTGTATTAGAGGAAATAAGCTTAAAACTTTTAGATTGTGGGAGCAGCAGATGGCATAATGGTTATGCTAGACTCCCACATGGACGACTGTGGTTTGAATCCCAGATTTGCTGGCTTAAAAATCACACTGAGTGTGCGCGTGTACGTACATGCCTGAAAATCCCAAGAGGAGAGTGGAGGAGAAGGGATTGCAGCGTGGCCATCCCCCCTGATTTCTTTCTTTTCTGTCTCTCTGTCTCTGGCAAACGCATACTCCATCTAGCAAAATAAAAAAAATTTAAAGAATTATTTATTTAATTTTATTCATTCATTCATTTATTTTAATTTGACCAGAGAAACAGAGAGAGAGAGAGAGAAAGCGAGAAAGCAAGCCACAGGTCCGGGACTTGAACCATGGTCGGCCATGTGGGAGTGTCCAGTGCTTTAACCACCATGCCACCTGCTGGCCCCCTCTAGCAACAATTTCTTAAAAAATTTAAAAATTAATAAAAATTTTAGATTCTCTTTTTAAAATGAAGGTTTTTTGGCTTTTTTTTTCCCTTCCACCCAAAAAGTAATAGACTCTCTATTCAGGAGATGTGTATGCTTTTATTTCTGTACTGTTCACATTTTTCCTCTTTTGTACCTGTCAACTTTTGACTTGCGCATTTTCTGTTCTGCATAGGTATTGCTTTTGTTTTTTAAAAAGTTAATAAGTTAATTATTAATTTGACTTAATCTGGCAACAACGAAAATATTAGGTTGTCGGAAAAGTCATGACACATTTTTACACAGAAAAAATACATCGCGACTCTTCCAACAACCCACTGGCAGGTAGAAAACCTGCGGCCCCACCGTATGTCAGAGAATCATAGTTATCGTTTTCTCTCCCTGTCCTTCTTCCTGCTTTCTGCTTATGAACCTGCATACCCTATACACATCATAGATATTTGGATTTTTAAAACCATCACAGAGGACGCGGCAGGCCACAGACTGGGGCTTCAGGTGCACAGAACTGCCACTTTCTCCTTTTGAATAACTTAGTTCTTCACACTCAGCATCTGCCACCGGTGGTCACCTTAACCTGGCAGTTCAAGGGTGCTTTAAAACTTCACTGCTCTCACGGCCTGTGCCCTGGTATTCTCCCCGCGAGAGACCTGCCTCTGCCCTGGCATTCTCCCCCACAAGTGACCTGCCTCTCTGTGTGCCTCTTCATGCCGTGGTCACCTCAGCCGCACACTGGGCCATAGTCAAGTTGTATTTTGGACACCCCAGCCTTGAGCTCCTTCTGACAGCAGTTTATGTCATTTATTTATATATGTATCCTTATTTATCTTCATTCACGAGGAGTGTGTGCAGGCACACATGGGAGTGAGAGGAAGGAGCACCCTCCACAGCGTCGGTCACACCTCGCTCTCCCTTGTCCAGTCCTCTGGTCATCACATCCGGGGCATTCATGAGTGTGCTGTGTGTTTCCAGGTGACCAGACCAGAGATTCGAACCAGTCACCATGTGGGTCCTGGTCTCTCCTGAGCAGCACATTACATCTGCGCCATGGAGCTGGATTCTAGTCCTTTTGACTCTGGTATAGAAGTGGCCCCATGTCCTCTGCCCCTTCTAGCCATACACCATCCTCATCCCTCCTGCCACACACACACACACACACACACACACTGTCTCTCAATGGCCAGGCATCTGCAGGCTGCCCTCAGGTCTCTCTCTGGCCCTCCTGGCCAAGCTGAGATATAGGAGGCTTCTGTATGAAGTTCTCAGGAGCAAGTGAAGCCTCAGCTATCTCTGCTGTACACCGCCCTACCTGTTCCTGTCCCGCATCTGCTGTCCAGAACCAATTTGGCCTATAAGCATGGGCTCTGCCAAATCTCTCTTCCTGTGGGGCCAACAGGTGGCATGGTGGTTAAGGCACTGGGCCCCACATGACTGACTCCGTGGTTTGAGTTCCAGACCCGATGGCTTGAAAAATGCACCAGGTACACGTGTGCCTGTGCTCGAAACCCCACAAGGAAAATAGAGGAGACAGGATTGCTGCGTGACCATCCCCTCGGGGGTGATTTCTCACGAAACGAACACACTCCCTGCCTCTAGCACTGGTCACCTTTTGGACAAGAGGATCACTCAGGTTGTAGTGCCTTATCCTCTCTCCAGACAGGCCTCCAGATATTGGTTCCTGAGCTTAAAATCAAAATTTGAGAAGGCAGAAAACGCCTTTCTCCCAAGTTTTCACTGTCTTAGACTTTCAGGAGTCAATTTTGATTCTTTTTTTTTTTTTAAGGTTTTTTTGTTATAGGGCACGTGCGCTCACCAGACAGAGACAGAGAGACAGAAAGCGGGAAATCACCCCCCAGAGGGCATGGCCACGCCTCAATCCCTCCTCCTCCATTCTCCCCTAGGGATCTTGGGCACGCACACACATGTGCCCGGCGTGAGTTTTAAGCCACCGGGTCCAGGACGCGAACTGCGGTCGACTACATGGGAGTCCAGCAACATAGCCATTACGCTAACTGCTGGTCCCCTCAATTTTGATTCTTAAACACTAAGTGACACTTGCTTTGATCTCCCCACCCAAGGACAAAAAGATTCAGCTTGGAAGGTCAACTTTTAAGGCTATATAGAATTGGGAAATGAATATTGCACTAAGTCTATTTTCTTTCAGAATCTTATCTTGTTTTGTCCAACTTAATCTTTGTATTCCTGGAGGGAAAATCTCAAACCCTACCCTATCTAGCGGACTTCCCTTCCCTCACCTCCCAAAAAGGTAAAGGAGTTTTTCTTGGACCAGACTATTTATTTTCTGACTTATTTCCCAAAGTTCTCCAAGGCCAGGTAATTTTAAAAAAGAGGTGCCTGGGGTCCCTGGGCACTGGCCTCACTCTCGCCAGCCTGCCCACCTTCTTCTGAAACTCGGGTTGGTCAAATGTCCTTGTGACAGGCATGGGCAGCCATCTTTGCAACAAGCCAACTAGAAAAGTAGGAGGGTTCTGACCCACTTCTCACCTCGCTGCCTCCCTCCCATGAATCACTGCCCACTTTCTAGGCCTCAGACAAGGATGTCCGGTTTGGAGTGGTGGTTATCGGCCATACCTGCACCCTTCTATGTGCATGTGCCTTATTTTTAAAATGGAAAAAAAAAAAAAGATGAAATACTATCTTTAAAAAAGAAAAATAGCTACATTTCCCAAACATATTTCTCAGCGATTTCTCTCAAGATTTAAAGACCTGCAAGAATGGTGATAATAACGACTCTCCTTTGCAGAGAATGTGCCTCTGCAATGAACAACACCTCACACCTGCGACAAGCAGGTTGCTAATCGATAATGTTCATTTGCAATCAGGATAATACATAGGTCCCTGTGTTTGAGCTGAGAGCTAAGGTGGTAATTGCTCTTTTGTTATTCCCCATGGTTAGAAAGGAGCCATAACCTGGCTTTCTGTTTCGACTTTTCAGCTTAGCAAAGAGGCTAGCAGAAAGTCAGGGAGACTGGGGGTTCTTCCGTGTTTCCTGTTTGAATGCGGATCCGTCTGAGGGCATGCTGAGTGTGGTTCCAAGCTGGGATCCAAGATGTGTCTCAGTCACTTCCCTCTTCATCCAAGTGGGTGGTTGCTGACCCCGGGGAGGGGGCGCGTCAGGGGACAGCCTTTCTGGGATAGCTCTTGTGGCACTTACTCGGCACGTGGTCTGTTCAGAGCTGTGACGGTCTTGCCCCCTCAGGTTTCACGGGATCATCTCCCGGGAGCAGGCGGATGAGCTTCTCGGAGGTGTGGAGGGCGCCTACATCCTTCGAGAGAGCCAGCGACAGCCAGGGTGCTACACGTTAGCTCTCAGGTGAGCTGCGTCTCGCTCATTGTTTTCGTTTTAGACAGATGACTTTATTTCTGTTTGTCCCAGTTTTAAAAATTGTGGTGGGCCAGCCAGTGTGGTGGTTAAAGGCAGCTGAATCCCACATGACCAACCGTGTGGTTCCAGTGACAGACCCAGCAGCTTGAAAAACACATCCGGAGTGTGTGTGTGTGTGTGTGTGTGTCTGTGTGTGTGCGTGCGGGTGCGGGTGCGTGCATGTGCATGCCCAAAGTCCTCAGGGGAAAATAGAGAAGAAGGGACTGTGATGTGGCCATCCTCCCTGGAGGATGCTTTCTCACTTACCCTCTCTCTCTCCCCCCCATTGTCATCTATCTCTATCCAGTAAGTACGTATATCCTATAGCAAATTAAAAAAAAAAAAAGATTAAAAACAATTGTGGTAAAATACAATTACCTTTTTAATCAGTTTTACATGTGCAATTCGGTGGCATTATGTACGTTTTCATTGTGCAGCCAGTTCCAGAACTTTCTCATCCTCCCAAACAGAAACTTCATGCACAGAGACCATCGTTCTCTTCCTACTACTGTACATTGCATTTTCATTTTGTTTCCAAAGCACCGTCAGAAGAGCAGAAGCAGTATACGTTTTCTCAGCTGCAGATATTATCAGTAGGTGTGGACGCTGGGTCTCTGTTGGTGGATAGACAGCGAACCGGAAAATTACCTGGAACGTTAGCATTCTTACAGACCCCGCTGCCTGCAACACCAGGCTAGTTGAAAGAGCAGTGTCCAAGCCTCGGTTCCCAGCAGTGCTTGTCCAAGGGCCTCTGCACTTCGAGCTGTGGGTGTGCACCTGGCAAGACCTTACTTTCTCCATGTGGGCCCCCCAGAGTCATAGTGGCCCACAGAACTTGGCAAGGTGGCTACATCATGCAGTATACCAGCAAGCCTGGAGAGTGGGGTTCTCCTGAGCTTTGTACTCAAAACCACAGCATTTTTTTTTAAATTTGAGTTTATATTCTTTCCATGAATAA
This sequence comes from Tupaia belangeri chinensis, assembly GCF_000334495.1. Taxonomy (NCBI): domain Eukaryota; kingdom Metazoa; phylum Chordata; class Mammalia; order Scandentia; family Tupaiidae; genus Tupaia; species Tupaia belangeri. Next base: position 493,778 of record NW_006159645.1, read on the forward strand.
GAGAGACAGAGCCAGAGAGACAGCACCCTGCAGAGTGCCGTGTTTATCGTTGCACCACCATCCAGGCCCCCAAATCCCGAGTACTGAGCATTACAACACCTGAAAGGCATTGCTTCTACCGCTCTCGGCAAACCTCGGTCCAATATTCCATGTCATCTGATTCTCTCCACAATCTCATAAGGTTCGGGGAAGGTATTCGATGTCAGAATCTGGTTGTCTTCCAAAGGCTGGTGTCTGAACTGTTTGCAGTTGGGGAGATCTTTCTCCATAGAAGAGGTAGTATCAGTAGCAACACTTCCCAGGCCGGCCCACAAAGCCGAGTGTGTTCAATGCCCCATCTCTTTGCAGGGATGGAAAGAGATGTTCCAAGTTGTAGCTGGGGGTGTCTAGAACCTCCCTTAGATGAGGTGACTAGGAGGAAGTTCTTTAAAAGCTGTCAGCTGCTTTCCGTAGACCATATTTGCCTGCTTTGTCAACCCCAGCAGCAGGGACCAGCAGTCCCAGGGAGAACCAAGGGGGATGTGAGACGAAGAAGCAGGCCCAGAGAGGAGAACTCATGCCGTTATGCAGCTGACCTTCCAGCTTAGGTTGCTGGGGCTAGCTGTCCCTGTCACTTCTCTTCTGCTGTATTAACTGGGTGGGAGGTATGAGTTTCTCTGGGTGGTGTCCAAAGGTGCAATAGTAAGGGGACACGAGGGCCCGGGGTGGTAGCATCCCTGTACAGGACACTGCCAGGCATGGGGAGGAAGCCTCAGAGGGCTGTGGCTAGTTCCCACTGAGGAAGTTTTTAAGATACTTGTCAAGCAGGTGCTACCCTCTGACTTTTGCAAATCACAGTTAAAATGACTCAGTGGCTTCGTGATTTCTAGATCAAATGACCTCTTATGTCTTCCTGGAGTTACGCCTCACCTTGGCCTCATTTCAGGCGTGTAACCACCATCAGGGATCCGCATCTCCAGTGTCAGTTGCTTCTGCTGTAAAACAGGGATATAATTACACTTGTCTCAGACATTCTCTCTGATAATTAAATAGGGAGAAAAATCATAGTTAAGTGTTTAGCCCAGAACCTGGCGTATAGTGCGTGCTCAAAAACCATGAGCTGGTTAGTTAGTTCTTGGTGTATGACCAGGGGCCTCCCTGAGCATGCAGGGCATGGGCGTGCCCGTAATCTTGGCTGGCACTGGGGGTGGATCACAGCATAGGCACCCTGTTGGGGGTGCCCTCTCTCTCTCTCTCTCTCTCTCTCTCTCAGAAGAAATAAATAAACTTTAATTTGTTTTTGTTTTTGCCATAGGGCACACGCACTCATCAGAGAGAAAGTGAGAAGTCCTGGGGGGGTGGGGGCGGGGCATGGCCATGCTGCAATCCTTTCTCTTCCATTGTCCTCTCAGGATTTGGGGTTCATGCATATACTCACCCGGCATGATTGTAAAGCTACTTTGTCCAGGACTTGACCATGGTGGACCATGTGGGAATCCAGCACCTTAACCACCATACCACCTGCTGGCCTCTAAAAATATATTTTTAAGTTAGCTATTGTTATTGCTTCTCATTGTTCTCGTTTCTAATGTTGTTTTAATCCCTCATTCTCTCATGGGCAGATTTGGAAACCAGACCTTAAACTACAGGCTCTTCCATGACGGGAAACATTTTGTGGGCGAGAAGAGGTTTGAATCCATTCATGATCTGGTGACAGATGGCCTGATCACGCTGTACATAGAAACAAAAGCTGCCGAGTACATTTCCAAAATGACAACTAACCCCATCTATGAACACATTGGATATGCCACGCTACTCAGAGAAAAAGTATCCAGAAGGCTGAGCAGGTCTAAAAATGAATCAAGAAAGCCAAGCGTCAGCAATGAAGAACACACGACCGTGGAAAAGGTGAGCCTTGGGTGTGAGAGAAACGGTCTCTCTGCTTTGAGTCCGTGTTGAATAATCACCTATGTGATTCACACCAATGTTGGGGAAGACTCACCCCACTTGAACTCTAGAATTTTACAATAGGTGCCTTAGAGGTCTTCCAGTTCCACCCCCTGGTTTTACAGATGGGAACTTGAGGTCCGGGCATGTTAAGCGATCTGCCCTAACTCATACAGGCAGTGCCAGGACTTCCACAGATAAACATCTATGCGTTTACTTGCAATTTGAAAGAAAAAAAAAATCCATGTTTTATGATGAAACAGTACAATGAAATGTGTTTAGAATTGCCATCTGAGGTGTCACTGCCTCACCAGCTCTCTCCCTGTCCTGTGCAGCTGGCCAAACACATGGTGTTTGTATTTGTTTCTGTTGGGACTGGGTGACCACCCATGATCCTCCAGTCAGCCACATCTAGAAAGTGGTCTTACCTACTTAACGGATTTTACTACAGAGATGAGAGCATTAGCAGTGGCAATGGCCATGCCTGGGAGCTTAGACCGACAGCCTGCCCTTTGCCCGGGCGAGGATTAGAAAACTCCTAAGTGGATCAGGGTGCAAGCCGGTGGCTGGTGGCTGGGGGGGGCGGGGGGG
>NW_006159645.1:496385-499070 GCF_000334495.1 Tupaia belangeri chinensis
GGACCATCTGCTTTGCCTGGTCCTGTCTGTTTTCCACTCAAAGAAATTGACAGCCTGCCATGCCAGGCAGCCCCCACTGAGTCTGCTGAGCCAGCTTCCACGGCAGCGAGGGCTGAGATAGGCACAAATAAGCAGGCAGAACCATGACCAAGGCTCCTTCCGATGGCTGCTGATCCTTAATTACACCAAGCAGGTTCCTGTTGTTCGCTGCCAGTGGAGAGCAAAGGCACCTCAGGTGGACTGATACTGATTCTGCCTGGGCCTCAGCCTAGGCCTGGGCCACAGGGATTCCCCAGAAAGCCCTGAAGGGGAGGCTAGAGGCGGTGGCAGAGGCCATGTGGTCCTGCTGGCAGAGAGGGCTGATCCTAATTGATTTGCTAATGGAGCTTCAGAGCCTAGGAGAACTTTCCCCAGAATCACATCAGTTGAGCATCTGGCCCATGAAAAAATAATTTGCCATTTTCTTTTTATAACTCCAGTGTCTCCAAAGCACCTGTTTATTCTTTTACAAATAATTGATTTGGGAAATTGTGGGTTTTCTGATTGTTTATGTTTTAATGAACGAGAGAGGGGACTTGAGTCCCAGCCTTCTGAATCTGCTCTAGTCTGGATGAAAGCCATGCTTTAGCATTTCCAAAATCCGTCGAAAATCATTTAAAATAGAAAATTTGGAAGCTGACCTTTGCGCCATGACAAATCAGAAGATGAATGATAAACTAAATCTCTGAAGCAGTGTTTAGATTTCTGAATCAGAGAACAATGACACTAAAAAGACAATCTTTTACTAGCTGCAGCCTACAGAGGGAAATGTTTCAAGGAGAAGAGGTGAGAAGTGTCTTCTGTGTAAGAGGTGTGAGTTTCCACCCTGATGTTGGAACCAGTAGTTCTAAATTGCTGTCCTCCCCGCAAGGGGAAAGTAGGGTAGCAGAAATTCATATTTCTCGGTGATATTTCTACTGGGATACTTGTGCAATGAAATATGTTTTATTCCTGTAGATTTCTTTCTTATTAAAAATAAATTTGGAGTCCAGTCAATGGCATGGTGGTTAAAATGGCTGAATCCCACATGGCTGACAATATGGTTCGAGTCCCAGACCCAGCATCTTTAAAAACATGCTGGGCATGTGTGCATGTGTGTCCAAAATCCCAAGAGAAGGGCAAGGTGGAGGAGAAGTGATTGCAGTGTGATCATTCTTCACAGGGGGTGCTTTCTCACTCCCTCTCCCCCACCTCTCCCCAGTGAGCACATGTGCCTTCTGACAAAAAATAAATAAAAGTGTTAGAGGAAATGAATAATCACAGTAATAATCACTTTGTGCCAGCTAGTACATTTTTACCTGTTTTGAGAAAAGGTAAATTAAGAAATGAATGAAGAATGAAGGTCAAACTCAGTGAGCAGCTTGATGGGCAGTTGGTGGTGGTGTGGTCTTGGACACTAACGCTGGGATGTTTGGCTTTCCTGGGGACACACTGGACACTGGGTCTGTCACTTGCTGGAGGCCACTCATTTTGTTAGTAGTTTTGTTAAGTAACTTGAAACGCATCCATCCATCTCTCTTGGACCATATTGACAAGTGAAATTATAGAAGTCTTGGTCTTGCCAGAGATTGTTTCCCTTCAGGGCAGGTCTGTGGACTGTTGCCATGCAGTCAGCGACTAGAAAGAGGGGGAAGAAATATGAATGGATTAACCGAGAGGAGTCCAGGGTCCTGTCTGCCCCAGTAATGGTGCATCTTGAAGGTTGGACTGAAAGTCATGGGTTTCCTCATAGTTCTCAAATCCAGATGTACCAAGATTTTGGTTTCCCCAATTGTTTCATTAGCCATTTTTTTTTCTTTTTTTTTTTTTTTTTTTTTTGGAGAGATTTTCACTGTAGGGCGCGTGCGCTCGCCAGACAGACAGAGAGAGACATAGAGACAGAAAGCGAGAAATCACCCCCCAGGGGGGATGGTCACGCCGCAATCCCTTCTCCTCCATTCTCCTCTTGGGATCTTGGGCACGCACGCACACGCGCCCGGCGTGAGTTTTAAGCCACCGGGTCCGGGACATGAACCACAGTCGACTATGTGGGAGTCCAGCGACATAGCCATTATGGTAACTGCTGGTTCCCTTCATTAGCCATTTTCAAATAAATTCAGAGAGACTATGTTACCTGTGAATCCAAGAATATTACCAATGTTAATTGGTAAAAAAATATTCCCTACCCCACAAGATTTAACTAATTTCTAGGTCTACCTCCTTGTCAAGGTTATTAGCAGTGAGCTTGATTTTAATAACTGTAGATGAGGTGGAAAGATGGGAAGAATGAAAAAAAAAAAAAAGAAAGAAAAAGAAAAAAAGAGAAGTGGTGGTTAGCCAATAGCAATCTGTTTCCTTTTTTCCTTTCTGCTTATTTATTTAATTGGTTTAAAAAACATGATGATATATAAGGGCCACCATTCGGTGCATTTAATTAAAATAGTCATGCCTGGTATAATTTCTTTTATGAAATATATTTCAGAATTTATTCCATAGATGGATTACCTGCCGACCTTCAAAAATGGCACCCTAAGCAATAAAAGAATGACAACAGAAGTTAACATTGGTTCCGACATTTATAGCTCACAAACAGATTTCACATGGGTGAGATCATCTCACATGTTATCCTTGGAACAACTTTGCCAGGTCCCCAGGGCGGGAACCACC
>NW_006159645.1:499549-509217 GCF_000334495.1 Tupaia belangeri chinensis
TTTTTTTTGGAGAGATTTTCACTGTAGGGCGCGTGCGCTCGCCAGACAGACAGAGAGAGACATAGAGACAGAAAGCGAGAAATCACCCCCCAGGGGGGATGGTCACGCCGCAATCCCTTCTCCTCCATTCTCCTCTTGGGATCTTGGGCACGCACGCACACGCGCCCGGCGTGAGTTTTAAGCCACCGGGTCCGGGACATGAACCACAGTCGACTATGTGGGAGTCCAGCGACATAGCCATTATGCTAACTGCTGGTTCCCTTCATTAGCCATTTTCAAATAAATTCAGAGAGACTATGTTACCTGTGAATCCAAGAATATTACCAATGTTAATTGGTAAAAAAATATTCCCTACCCCACAAGATTTAACTAATTTCTAGGTCTACCTCCTTGTCAAGGTTATTAGCAGTGAGCTTGATTTTAATAACTGTAGATGAGGTGGAAAGATGGGAAGAATGCAAAAAAAAAAAAAGAAAGAAAAAGAAAAAAAGAGAAGTGGTGGTTAGCCAATAGCAATCTGTTTCCTTTTTTCCTTTCTGCTTATTTATTTAATTGGTTTAAAAAACATGATGATATATAAGGGCCACCATTCGGTGCATTTAATTAAAATAGTCATGCCTGGTATAATTTCTTTTATGAAATATATTTCAGAATTTATTCCATAGATGGATTACCTGCCGACCTTCAAAAATGGCACCCTAAGCAATAAAAGAATGACAACAGAAGTTAACATTGGTTCCGACATTTATAGCTCACAAACAGATTTCACATGGGTGAGATCATCTCACATGTTATCCTTGGAACAACTTTGCCAGGTCCCCAGGGCGGGAACCACCATCTCCATTTTATTAGAAAGTTCGCAATGGCAGGGTGATGAATGGAACCGCAGCTTCCTAATTCCAAGTTCAGAGCTCTTTAAATCTGCTGAGCAGCTGGGCCTCTCGCTGTCCTATTGCCCTTTTGGCTGTAAGTAAACACCCTTGGTTTGGGCTCTCCCACGTCGACTTGTGCTAAAAATCAATCCATGTTTACATGATCTATTTTTGAAAATGCACTCTATTCCCTGCTGCAATAACCAAGCTTTCTTATAAAGTATACCTAACTGAATCTAATATGAGCGTATCTCACAATGTTTCTGGAAACATGAAATTCAAAGGTGACTTTACTTACTTATAAAATATGGGACACTTCGTGAAGTGGCGTGTCATCTTTGGGCAGAGGCCACGCTCATTTTCTCTGTATTGTTTTACTATATGTGCTGCGAAGATGAGTTTATTTTGGAACAAAGACCATTTGAAATCCATGCAATAGTTTTTCATCATACACATTTTCTGTGAGCTTTTTGAAAACGCCTTATGCATGAAACAGTGATGTTTTCAACAGCATGTTTTCTTTATTAAACATTGTGCTTTGTCATGTTCAATTGCATTTATGGCCTGGCCTGGTGGTGCAGTGAGTGGCAAACTGAACTAGAGTGCTGGAAGTTACATGGATGGCTGACTGCAGGTTTGGATTCCCAAACTGGCTTAAAAGCATGCCGGGCAGGTGCAGGCATCCGACAAGCTAGAGGATCCAGGAAGGGGATCACAGCCTATCAAGGGTTCTTGTCTCTCTCTCTCTTTATTTCTCATGCATGAATGCATATGCTCTATCATGAATAAAATAAACTTTAAAATAAACACAAATTGCATTTATGTTTTACTGAGAACAACCATCCATACCATTGGCACATTTAGGGACCTGCCCCTATAATGTGATGATTAAGGGAAGCTGGATCCCACATGGCTAACCATAGTTTTTGGAGATAACCCCAGTGGCTTTCTTGAAAAACACACCCGGCATGTGTGTGTTTGTGCCCAAAATTGACAGAAAGGAGAAATGGAGAAGAAGGGACTGCGGTGTGAGATGCCCCATTGGTGACTGCTTTCTCCCTCTCCCTCTCACTTTGTCTCTGGTTAATGCATTAGCCGTCTGTTATAATAAAAAAAAAAAAAAAAAAAAAAGAGCACATTTAGTGATATATCTTACCAGTTAGTACCAGTTTATTTTCCCATTTTTTTTTAATAGCTGCAATAGTTAGAAAGCAACCTAAATGCTTCCCAATTTGGGACTGCTTAAATGAACTGTGGTCATCATGCAACTCCAAGAAAAAAATAAAGAGGGTTGTGGGTTAATATGGAAATATCCCTGGAGTTATTATATGAAAAAAAAAAACTATCTCAAAATATTAGTATGCATAGCATGGTATGATTTGTATAAACTGGAAAAAAATTGCTTTTGTTTCTTTCTTGCAAGTCATAAAACATCCCTGGAAGGATGAAAGAGCCAGTGCCATTAGTTGCCTGTGGGGAGGGGGAGAGGGCGTCTGAGAGGTGGTGTGTGGGAAAGAACTGGTTCCTGCTACTCTTTCTCACTCTGACTTTTGATCCATGACAATACAGTACTCTATTCAAAAAAATGAGATAAGAAAAAAAGAATACATTGGGGACCAGCAGCTGACGTAATGGCTATTGTCACTGGACTCCCATGTAGTAAACAGCACTTGGAGTCCTGGATCCGGTGGCTTAAACTCACACCAGGCGCATGTTGCCTGCATGCCCAAGATCCTCAGAGGTGAAATGCAGGAGAAGGGATTGCGGCGTGGCCATCCCCCCAGGGGGTGATTTCTCGCTCTCTGTCTCTCTGTCTCTCTCTGCCTTTCTGGCGAGCTATAGCAAAAACCTATCCAAAAGAAAAAAATGCATTATATCTTGAATTCACATATGTTAAAGCAAACTGCACCCAGACCGTCTGTACCCGTCTGGCTGTCCTTCAGCCCTGTGCTGAGAGGACCTTTCTTCCTTCACTAATCCCCTGGGATTGTTAGCTAAGTCTGTGTCTAGTGGACTTTGAGTGAAGGTTGGGGCCATGGAAGAGGGTAATTGTTGCACAGGGCAGAAATTGCCACATATGGTGTGCTTATCCCTGGAGTTAGGGTGGCTTTCGCTCCCTTCCTGGGATTGCCCCACCGTACCCATAGACTCCTCAGCTATGCTCCCCTGGGACCCTCGCTGCCTTTCCCCCAGCCTTCTTGCATCTCTCCACCACCTGCACCTCCTTTTTCAAACTGCTGCCAATCAACCCTCAGGTTCCTCTTGTTTTCTTTTTTTCTTTTGAGGGACTTTTGCTGCAGGGAGTAGGCACTTGCTGGAGAGACAGAGACAGAGAGATAGAAAGCAAGAAATCATCCCCCGCTCCAGAGAGGGATGATCATGCTACAGTCCCTTCTCCTCTGTTCTCCCCTCAGGATTTTGAGTGCACACACACACACACGCTCGCACCTGGCATGAGTTTTGTTTTTGATTTTATGGGGGGTTTTTTTGGAGAGGATTTTGCTATAGGGCGTGTGCGCTCGCCAGACAGAGAGAGAGAGACAGAGAGACAGAAAGCAAGAAATCATCCCCCGCTCCAGAGAGGGATGATCATGCTACAGTCCCTTCTCCTCTGTTCTCCCCTCAGGATTTTGAGTGCACACACACACACGCTCGCACCTGGCATGAGTTTTAGGCTTCTAAGTCCAGGACTCGAACTGCGGTTAACAACGTGGGTGTCCAGCAACATACCCATTATGCTATCTGCTGATCCCCCTCTTGCTTGCTTTCTGTGGCGAGGAAGCCCTCTTCTGTTTCTTTTTGCCTCCTTTCAAACCAACAGAAGCTGTTTTTCTGGGTTGAAAGTCTTCAAGCCCCTTTGGGATGTCCTTTACACAACTACTTCAGAGTCCCCACCCCACCTTTTCTCTCCTTTAACAAGTAATTTTGTGGGGCCAGCGGGTGTTGTGGTGTTGGGGCGCTGGACTCCCGCATGGCTGACCACAGTGAAGTTCCAGACCTGGCAGCTTGAAACGCACACCAGGAGCATGTGTGTGAACGCCCGAAATCCCAAGAGGAGAAGGAGGAGAAGGGATTGCGGTGTGGCCATTCCCCAGGGTGTGATTTCTCATTGACCCTGTCTCTCCCTGGAGAGCCCACATGCAGTCTTCAAGCCCCTTTGTGCTGTCCTTTACAGAACTACTTCAGAGTCCCCACCCCACCTTTTCTCTCCTTTCTCCTTTCAAACCAACAGAAGCTGTTTTTCTGGGTTGAAAGTCTTCAAGCCCCTTTGGGATGTCCTTTACAGAACTACTTCAGAGTCCCCGCCCCACCTTTTCTCTCCTTGAACAAGTAATTTTGTGGGGCCAGCGGGTGTTGTGGTGTTGGGGCGCTGGACTCCCGCATGGCTGACCACAGTGAAGTTCCAGACCTGGCAGCTTGAAACGCACACCAGGAGCATGTGTGTGAACGCCCGAAATCCCAAGAGGAGAAGGAGGAGAAGGGATTGCGGTGTGGCCATTCCCCAGGGTGTGATTTCTCATTGACCCTGTCTCTCCCTGGAGAGCCCACATGCCCTATGGCAAAAACCTAGAAAAATTGCTTTTGTTGTTTTTCCTCTCCAGCTTCCTCATTTCACTTTCCAGGTGACTCATTCACTATGTCACGGTTCCCACCGTGGGACCAGCGGGCCTGTGCAGGTAGCTTCCCTAGCACTGACGCCGCATGTTCCTATGTGCTCCTTGAACAAGTGGCAATGGCCCTACTGAGAATGAAAGCATCCCTAGGCCTCGCTCCCCAACAGAAGCCTTAGGGGACATTTGGGTCCTTCCTGTGACTCTCCCTCAATCTCATGATTGCACCCAGGGGCTGATGCCCCCTTCATGACTTTACTCATGTCCAAATCTCTCTTCTCCCACCCTTTGATCTGCTCGGACTTCCCATTGACCAAACCCAGCAAAAAGCCAGGGGACAGAAGAGCCGGGGATGCAGTCTATAGGGGTCAGCTTCTCTACCACAGGCAAAGGCAGGGCAGAGACTGAGCCTGGGAGGGGCAGGGTGACAGGATGTGAACAGAACACCATCCCGGGCATATGGCATTCCACCAGTCCACTGTTCGTCTTGTTGCAACTACCTACGTAACACTAGCTGGGTTCAGAAGCCAAAATAGGGGTTCATGTGAGATGGTGGGGTAGCCCTTTTCTGGAAGGGGAGCCACAGTTGAGCCACTGAGGAGGGAACCTTTGTCCGCCAGGGTGGAGAGGCTCTATGACTTCATGAGGACGGCAGATTCAAACGTGGTGCCTTCCTCCTCCCTTCACCAGGCTGAGGCCCTGCATTTATTTGCTAAAGATAAAGCCTGAAGGGACCAGCAGTTAGCGTAATGGCTATGTTGCTGGACTCCCAAGTAGTTGACCGTGGTTCGAGTCCTGGACCCGGTGGCTTCAACTCACGCCGGGCACGTGTGCATGCATGCCCAACATCCCGAGAGGAGAATGGAGGAGAAGGGATTGTGGCATGGCCATCCCCCCTGGGGGGGATGGCGAGTGCATGCGCCCTATGGCAAAAACCTCTCAAAAAAAAAAAAAAAAGATAAAGCCTGAATCCCTAATGTAGAAAGCACTGAGAAGCTGAAGCGAATTTATTCCTATCACCAGGGCTGGAAAACCTGTAGCTTTTCTCCACAGGAGGTCCCACGGAATAATATGTAACTGACATACCCAGTCTGTTCCTGGGAGTCGAAGATAAATGAAGATGAGCATAACTTAGCAAGTAAAAGTGACAGGCCCAGTCATGATCCCGTTATCCATCTTCCCACCCGTACAGACTCAAGACGGAATGCGTTCGAACGTTGTAAGAATGGATTTGAACTTAGATTACATTTGCTCATGAAACCAGGTTTTGCCAAGCATGATTTTAAATCCAAATCCCCTGGTGATACGGAATGAATCACGCAGTCTGAGCAATCACTGATGGGGTTAGGTTGGTGATTCTCACACTGACTCCGGGCTGCAATCACCCTAGGAGCTTTTAAACGATGCCCACATTCAGTGCTTCCTGACCCATTGAATGAAAGTTCCCATGCGAGATGGAAATATCTGTATTTTTAAGGCTCTCTAGGTAATTCTAAAGTGGAGCTCCGTGCTGAAAACCTGGGTTAGGTTAAAGGCAAGACAGGGAAAGAAGGGTTATCAGACGTTTAGGGGACCATTTTCTTTAAAGACCCCTTTCTCAGCTCTTTATACCTCGGGTGTTTCCGAACCTCTTGTATGTCCTACGTTGGACTGTGGCGTTCACCTCTCCAAACATGTGAAAAGTCCTCTGTGAAAATATCGTAAGACAGTTAGCTCTGGGGGTGATGATTGCCTATGCTGGTTCAGGGTTTTATTTTATTTCTATGTTCCTGGCTCCTTTTCTAAGACTTTTTGCTAAAATTAAAATGATGAGAAGCAATGACCTGGAGCCAGATTTACAGAATTTAATGACGGGTCAAGCAAGAGCCAGTGTTCCTTTCTCTGGGCCAGTTGATGGCTTCTCTGTGACAGTTTGCAGGAAGATGACATGCAACCTTAGCTGCACACTAGAATTTATTAGGGAGTTAACCAAACAAACAAAACCATCCCTGGCGCCCATCCCGAGAAATCCAGACTTAACTACCTATGGTAAGGCCTGTGCACCTGGATTCTTTTTACTTTTTTTTCTGGAAAGGTTTTTGCTATCGGGCGTGTGCGCTCGCCAGAAAGACAGAGAAAGACAGAGAGACAGAAAGCGAGAAATCACCCCCCAGGGGAGATGGTCACGCCGCAATCCCTTCTCCTCCATTCTCCTCTCGGGATCTTGGGCACGCACGCACGCACACGCGCCCGGCATGAGTTTAAGCCACCAGGTCCAGGACTCGAACTGCGGTTGACTACGTGGGAGTCCAGCGACATAGCCGTCATGCCAACTGCTGGTCCCAGGATTCTTTTTAAACCCTATATATTCTTTTCCATGAGCAAGACACACACACATACACACACACACATACACACACACACAAAGCGAGCATTCCTGATAAGTTCAGCCAGCCCCGGATCATGGGCACATTCCTACAGGGCATGTGCACCAGGAGGTCCCCAGAAATGAACCTGGAACCTTCCCAGGTGAGTCAGTCTCAAAGAGTGGGTGTTTACCACACACCACACTCCATCCCCCCAACATCTAAATTTTAGAAACTCCAGCTGATTCTGATGAGCAATCAAAGTTGAGAGCCCCTGCCATAGAAGAATAACTAAATAAAAAGTTATTCTGTGCACTGGTTGATATCATGAGAGGACATCTTTTTACCAATCTCTATCAGTGTTCTCAAGGTTAGAGTTTTACAGGAACAAAAAGAGAAGTCATTCTAATGCATTTAGCACGTGTCTATGTGAGATAGGCCAAACCCTCCCTTTTTTATCCCCCTCCAAAATCTCTCCAGGAAACCGAATTTAGAGATGTGGAGGCCCTGCCTGAAGTGTTTTCTGAGCAAACAGTGCCATCATGCGGTTGAAAGGAGGGTTTCATGCTGGTGACATTTAGAGTACCAAACCCAACAGATGGGAGAGTAATGAGGAAGAACAAATTTCCAGCAACAAACCCACTGAATTGTCCCCATTTCCTCAGGTTTTATAGTCAGATCCAGCTGTGCGATGGCTTGGGGCTTCCTTCTGTATAGTTGCTACTCATTGTCTCTATGAGTGTGTGAGCGGCTCTGCCAGGCTGGGACACTTAACCAGAAAAATATCCCTGCTATCTAATTCATGGAGATTCTAGTCCAGGGGTGCTCAGACTTCTGGGCTGCAGGACCCCCCTTTATATTCTTTGAAACTACCGCGGGGGGGCCAGGTGTTGGCACAGTGGTGATGCAGCTATCAGTAGATCCAACATGGGAAGGTCCTGGGTTTCCATATGAGATCTCCCTAAGTGCACAGGGTCACATGTGTCTGATCTGGGCTGACCCAGGCTTGCAGCGAATTGCCTCACCAGACTGCTGTTGAGAGTGGCTTTCTGTCTTTCCCAGATGAAATGAGTAGAGTTTCTTTTACTATCATAATAGACAAATTTAAAAAAAAATGAGGATGTCAAAGAGCTTTTGTTTATGTGGGTTATATCTAGATATCTACTGTATTAGACAGCAAACCTGAAAACAAGATATTTAGTCATCGTTTTAAACATAACAGCAACAAACCCATTATGTGTCAGTGTAAGTAACATATTTTTGTAAAAATACCGTTTTCCAAAATGCAAAAAGTAATGAGAATATCGGCATTGTTTTTACATTTCTGTAAATATCCATAGGGTCTAGCTTCGTAGAGGACAGCTGGAGTCGCATCTGCTCCTGTCCTCAGTCCTCGAGGGCACGTTGTTTTGTTGGTACGGTGGGAAGAGGCTCTGGCCTCACACAGATATGTAACTGGGGGAAAGAGAGGAATGTTTTAAAGCTTGTTCAGTTACATGGAGATTTTTCAGATGAAAACTTAGGAAGTGGTAGTATCTTTTTTGTTTTGTTTTTGGTTTTGTTTTTATCCTAGGGTATGCACTCACCAGAGAGAGACAGAAAGAAGTGAGAAATCACTCCCTCTGGGGTGGGTGGGTGGTGGCCATGCTGCAGTCCCTTTTCCTCCATTCTCCTCTCAGAATTTTAGGCACACACACACACACGCGCACACACACACACACACGCACACACACACACACACACTCCTGGCATGATTTTAAAGCCACCGAGTCCAGGACTCAAACCATGGTCAACCATGTGAGAATCCAGTGTCTTACCTGCCACACCACCTGCTGGCCCCAGGAAGTAGTATTTTCCTAAAGGCTCGTTGCAGTGTCAATCACTGGAAAAGGCAATTGTTAATCTTCTCTGAAAGGATCTTGGGACTCCCCCACACACTGTGGACTGAGCTTTAACTGCTGCAGTAGACAGGCGTTGATGGATGAAAGCCCACCTTTTAGAGATGTTTGCTGTGTACCTCTCCAGGGAGGCGTTGGAAAGGAATCATGCCACTTTTACTGCCTCTGACAGCGGGAGGTAAATGATGCTGTCACCCAGGACTCATCCAGCTGCAGAGATGTGCAGGGGGCACGATACCGGGCTGGACTCACAGAGCCCTTACCTGACCGTGCCCCTAGAGCGCTTTCCAATGGCTCTCATGGGGGTGGGAAGCGGAGCTGAGTAGAGGAGCTGAGTCACCAGAACAATAAGTGAAAGTTTACACATGCAGCATTTATTGTTCTCACGTGATTTGGCGGTTTAACTCTGCCATCCGCGTACAGCTCGCCAATGAAGAGCCACCCCCAGGTCTCACTCTTATGCACACACTGAAGTCCCACGCTCAAGATGTCATCAAACACAGTGGGATGAAACCCAATTTAAGTGAAACCCATTATTTTCTTTCTTTGGCCTCACACAGGTGTGCTCTCTCTCTTGTATTTCCACCACCTGTGTCTGTCTAATCAGGAAGTAGCAGTCTCTCTACCTCCACCTCCATAGTAAGTAGTTGGCACCTTTACCATCAGGACCTGCACACACTCTAGAAATTTCAGCCAGAGCCACTCCTGCTTCCCACTGACAGCAACCAATTTCCGGGGGAGTCAAAGCTGCCCCTGATCCCAGAGGTGGATCGTGATTTGAGGCTGATCTCCAGATAGTCTAGGTGGTCATCGGGTCAAATCAGAGCCAATGAAAGACAATAGACTTTTACTGGAAGTTCCGGGAAGAAGACTTTGACCATTTTTCTTTTTCTTTTCTTTTCTTTTTTCTTTTTTTTTTTTTTTTTTTTTTTTTTTTTTTTT
>NW_006159645.1:509228-509784 GCF_000334495.1 Tupaia belangeri chinensis
GTGCACTCGCCAGACAGAGAGAGACAGAGAGACAGAAAGCGAGAAATCACCCCCCGGGGAGGATGGCCACACTGCAATCCCTTCTCCTCCATTCTCCTCTCGGGATCTTGGGCACGCACGCACACGCACCCGGCGTGAGTTTAAGCCACCGGGTCCGGGATTCAAACCGCGGTCGACTACGTGGGAGTCCAGCGCCATAGCCATTATGCTAACTGCTGGTCCCGACCATTTTTCTGTTTGGCTGGATTCAACACGAAGAGGAGTCTGGGTGGGAGAAGCCTTTCCATTCCCACACAGAGCTTGAACATGGAGCCCTGAGGAGAGCCTCTGTCCTGAGCTCTGATGGAGCTGCCCTTCCCAATGTCTCTGTCACGTTAGTCAATTAAGTTTTTCTTTTGCATTTGAGCTGTGTCATGGATTGTTTGTGCCCAGCGGACATAAGAAATAACCTCAGAACTCCTTATGGACTATCTTCTATCCCTCGCCCCCTGGCTCTGAAGAAGTGTATTTGTAGACCTTTCAATAATAATACGCACTTAACTAAGCTTAATACAAC
>NW_006159645.1:509815-531196 GCF_000334495.1 Tupaia belangeri chinensis
AAAGAGTGTTTGTATACTCGGATAAGCTAGATCCTTATCTACTCATGATATTTCCAGGAAATCATTTGTAACGACCTGGAAAGAGACTTGGC
Organism: Tupaia belangeri chinensis; assembly: GCF_000334495.1. Taxonomy (NCBI): domain Eukaryota; kingdom Metazoa; phylum Chordata; class Mammalia; order Scandentia; family Tupaiidae; genus Tupaia; species Tupaia belangeri. The sequence continues at coordinate 509,908 of NW_006159645.1, forward strand.
CCCACTGCAGTGTGGGATGTGGCCAGAGAGAGCCCTCTGGTGGACGTGGGACCTCACAGCCATCAGCAGCGCAGGTGCTCAAGTTAGAAACCTGCAGATCCTGAGAAAGGGAAGGTCACAATTCCGTGTGTAGCTTTTACAAATGAAAGACTTAGTCCCTAAGAATGTATAGGGATCATTTTCCGGATCAGATGTCGAGAAGAGGAAAGATTTTGTTTCCTACATGATTTTCTTCCACTTTAGTGGAAACGAGGCCATCAAGGGCCCAGCGTAGGTTGTTTGTTTCATGGCCCCTGATCAGGTTGCCGAACTGGCGTTACTCGTTTCTCGGTGAAATGTCTGGCTGAGTTTTATGATGAGAGTTGATAAACGTCCCCATGGGGTTTGTCGGTCCATACACATAATCACTTTGAAGTTTCTAGAAAGTTAATATTTCACTTTGTTCCTAATCCCTATTTCTGAACCTCGTGAAGACTTAGTCACCAGAACAATAAGTGAAAGTTTACGCATGCAGCGTTTATTGTTCTCCCACGATTTGGTGCTTTAACTCCCTTTTTAAGAAGTCAAATGACCGTCATTTGCACCAGATAGTCCTTTAACACTCAACTTGAGAGTCAGAAATAAGACACAGAATTACGGGCTACACATATCCCAACACGCCTTTAACAGAAAAAAGATGTATATTTTGCCATAGTATATATAAAAATTTCATGTTAAACAATTTCTGATATGAGGGACTTGTATTTTTTTGAATAGTGATGATTTAGGAAACTTGTAATTGCCCCTTACATAAAAACGACATTTTTCAATCACAACCTAGCTTTTAATTCCTTATAAACTATATTATTTTATTTCACCTCCTAACAACCTTTAAGGTTAGGGTTCCTCCTCTTTACCAGCAAAGATGCAAGAGAACAGATTTGAGGAGGCCATGTAATTTGCCGAAAGTCCTATAATTAGTATCTTGCACGTACTGTAACTAGTACCTAGTAACTAGAGCATGGCTTATCTGAGTTTGCATCAGCTGTACCATTGACAAAGCAAACAGGTAACACTTTGTGTCTAATCGTAAACCTTCTAGACAAAACGCTGTACTGAGAATTATTTCTCTCTTCAAATATCAGTCCTCAGCCTCTCGATGCCATGAGTATGGTCATCGTCCGCTCCTGACTAATTTGTTCTTCTGAGGAAATTCATATGGTTAAGGGAATTCCTCAGGAAGAGACACACATGGCTCTATGATTTCTAAAAGAAAAATCTCTGTGTGCATTTTCAGTCTTGAGCTCTGGGGGATTTAAAAGGACTGGCAATACTGTAAGCCCTATGTACCTTCTCCAAGTCCCAAAGTGCAGAGTGTGAAATGCACAATTTCAGCAACCAGAGCGAATCTCCCTTCTTCCACACGTGATGGACTTCATTGCAATGAGGGGAAACTGAAGCCGTAACTACCTGTGTGGATGTGGACAAGTAACCCCTGACCCACTCCTCCCTCATTGTAGCTGTGCAACACTGCTAAAGTCTGGGAATGTGAAATGATAGGCATAACGTTTTTAATTCACTGGATTTTCCCCTACTAGTAAGTTCAATGTAAAAATCTACCAGGACACAAGGAAAGGAAGACTAAGTGTCTACCATGAGCAGGTGCTGCAGGGGATCACTTCGGGTCGGCCATCCGTTCTTTCTGCACAATTGTTCTGGGAGGGAAGAACACTAAGGTGGCTGAATTAACTTATTCATAACCACCCAGCTGGTAAGTGGGCTGGAACCCAGCCTCCTGGTTGTCTTGTTTTGAATACCTCTTCAAGAGCTCCAGACTGAGCATGAACCCTCCATGGGGCATGCCAGGCCTTTTTGACCTGTCCCATCACCCAGCACACACACACATGCACACGTGGCTTCACACTCGCCCTGGTCTGCTTCTCCTCAGCTGTGTCCAAGAGGCCAGCAAATCTAAGCAACTGAAGTTCTTTTGAGCCCAGCAGTTGGTTTGAGGACCCTCAGCCTTTCCACAGCATCTTTGAGCTCTTTGCCACATTCTCCCCCTTCCTCTTATCCAGCCCCATCCTGCCTGGGGGATGCCTACCTATCGTTATAGAATGAGTTCAGGCATTTTCTTCCTTGCAAGGTCTTCCCTAACACCCACCCCCCAAAACTCCCTTGATTGTGCCATTCTTGGGCTGCCTCACTGTAGCTTAGAAACACATAACTCTTGTCTCACTTAGTGCACTGAGCCAGAGGATTTGTTCATTAATTCATTCATGCTTAACTATTAATAATTAATCATCATAACAATTAAATATTCATTGCGCTCCTAATCAGTGAAGCGCTGTTTTTGATGCGGGCCAATCGTACATACCAGCCCAGGATGGGCCCATGACACAGCACAGTAAGAAAGCCCCTGTGTCTCTCTAGAAGGATTTAGAAGGAAGTGAAGACTTTCTGCCTGGGCTTGCTAACAAGAACACAAACATGGGGGTGGGGGGGAGCACCGGGCCAACTCTTCTGTATTCTGTCTGAAAATAAGGCCCTGGAAGAAAGTGGAAGCAAGACATAGACAGCACGTGAAACTGAGAGTGGTTCTGTTATTTCTTCATTGTTTTGTTTTGCTATCGGGCAGGTGTATACTCACTGGAGAAAGAGAAGGGGGCAATGTGAGAAACCGCCCTCCTCAGGGTGGATAGCCATGCCACAATCCCTCCTCCTCCACTGTTCATTAATTCATTCATGCTTAACTATTAATAATTAATCATCATAACAATTAAATATTCATTGCGCTCCTAATCAGTGAAGCGCTGTTTTTGATGCGGGCCAATCGTACATACCAGCCCAGGATGGGCCCATGACACAGCACAGTAAGAAAGCCCCTGTGTCTCTCTAGAAGGATTTAGAAGGAAGTGAAGACTTTCTGCCTGGGCTTGCTAACAAGAACACAAACATGGGGGTGGGGGGGAGCACCGGGCCAACTCTTCTGTATTCTGTCTGAAAATAAGGCCCTGGAAGAAAGTGGAAGCAAGACATAGACAGCACGTGAAACTGAGAGTGGTTCTGTTATTTCTTCATTGTTTTGTTTTGCTATCGGGCAGGTGTATACTCACTGGAGAAAGAGAAGGGGGCAATGTGAGAAACCGCCCTCCTCAGGGTGGATAGCCATGCCACAATCCCTCCTCCTCCACTCTCCTCTTGGGATATTGGGCAAGCACACACATGTTCCCAGCGGTGTTTTATAAGCTGCTGGGTCCTAGACTCAAACCACACTGCAATTGGCTATGTGGGAGCCCACTGCCTTAACCGCCACACCACCTGGCTGGCCTGAGAATACTTAAGGATCGTTAAATGGTGGTAGCCTTGGTTTTCTGTGCAGACACTTTTTCTTTTTGTCCTAGTGCTGAATTGGGTGGGGCTTCTGTTTTCTGTAGCCAGCAGAGCCCTAATGGAGCCCTAAAAGATCGTGGGCCATGGCTGGCAGAGAAGGCCCTTCCAGGGAAGGGAGAAATGCGGCCAGCCTTGGTGGCCAGGTTGGGGAAGGAACAGGTTCTGGGCAGGCAAGAAGGCCAGATGATGGGGAGGATGCTGATGACATGGCTGAACCTGCCACAGCCTCAAGGTTTGGAGCTTATGCCAGAACTTCTGAGAAACTGCCAAGGATGAAATTTTTAGAAAGGTGGGTTGATGGTGGTGGGGAGGGTGGACTGGAGTGGACAGAGGTGGGGGCAGAGCAGGAGGCAGTTGCAATAATACTGAGGCAACCACAGGTTCCCTCTGAAAATCTAGTCACTGCAGGCAGATTTCCAAATGCCACCTTTTCCACTTCAAAATGATGACACTCTTACCAAAGCTAATTACCATCTGAGTCTTCTAAATTTCGAAGGTCTAAGTCGGGTAAATTGTTTTTCCCAGGGTTTACAAGGTTCGGGGTGGGGTGGGGTGGTGGAGGCTGGGGTGAACTGGAAGCCTGTTATTAGCGTTTCACCAACTCAAAGGCCTTATCTGTTCAAGAGTTAGCCTTCTGTGCCCCCAAAGCCCTCTGCCCTTCCCCTTAAACATAGGCTCAGAGTAAGTGTTTATTAAATGAATTAATGTGTTTGTATTCTGCCCTAATTCCACCTTCCACTTGTGCAGAATGAAACACGGTTTGAGCCTTTCTTAGCAAAGCTGTGGACTTTAAAAATTTCCCCTGTTGAGTTTGATAACAAAATAAAAATACTCATTAACCTGGACTTCACTCCAGCCTTTAATATTTACAAAGACATTCCATACTAATTAAATAGTTTGAAGTATATTGAAATGGAAATGATTATTACTTAAGAGAGCAAAGGTGTGCTTCCAAATCGATGACTGTATACACTTAAAAATAGGGTAAAAAGGTTGGCAGTGTTTAGGCTGCTAATCACATTTTCTGTAGTGGCTCCTCAATTTTAGCATGTGAGAATCATTTGGAAGGTTTGTTAATACACATATTTCTAGGACCTCCTCATCGTTTCTGATTCGATAGGTCTGACCTGGGGCCCAGCTTCCCAGGAGATGCAGATCTGCTAGTCCAGGAACCACAGTTTGAAACCACTGGTCTGGTCAGCAGAGTAATATAGTCGTTTATTTTTATTTTTTATATTGGCTACAGGACCCATTCACTGGCCAGAGACAGACAGAGAAGGAAAGTGAGAATGCATTCCCTGGGAGGGATGGCCATGCCACAATACCTTCTCCTCCATTCTCTTGGGATTTGGGGCATGCATGCACACATGCCCAGTTATTTTCCAAGCTGCCAGGTTTGGGAATTGAACTGTATTGTCGACCATATGAGATCCAACCACCTTAACCTTCATGCCACCTGGTTGGCCTGAGTAATGCAGTTATTAAAGGCGTAAGACAACTCAAGAAGTAGAGTAAAATAATAGTTGACTGATAATATGTATAATCATACTAATCATATATATGTATGTTTATATACCTTCTGATTTTCTTTCTTTTTGGTTTTTTGTTTGTTTGTTTGCTTCTTTAGTTTTGCCAAAGGACACATGCACTCACCAGATAGAGACAGAGAGAGAGAGGTAAAGTGAGAAATCACCCCCTGCCTGGGAGAATGACTATACCAAAATCCTTCTTCCTCCATACTCCTCTTTGGGCAGGCAAGCACACACATGCCCCTGGCATGATTTTTGAGCCACCAGATCAGGAATGAACCATATAGTTGGTCATGTAGGATCCAGCACCACACCACTTGCTGGCCCCTTCAGCTTTTTCTTAAAGGTGATTTATTTAATTGAGAGAGAGAGAAAGACCCCTGATAGAGTCTCATCACACTCCCAGTCTCCTCTGAACTTCTAGCCAGTTACTCTTGCAGGTGCACCCAATGTATTCAGGTTGACCCAGGAATCAAACTCAGGGCCTTCCCATACAGCTCCAGTGTAGCACAACAGTGCCCATTTCCTATACTGCCATGACTGGGTCTTTCAGAGTGTTTATACTCCTCTCCTAGTATGTAAGCAAATTGCCTCCAAGGTGCTCTACAGGGGTGCATTGCTTTTACATAACAAGCTTCCTCCGTTAAGACACTCCGTGATGCCCAGTGAAGGGTGTCTTCTGGTGGAGGAGGTGAAATACGATGGTTAAGAGCTTGGGCTCTGGGGCCTGACTGTGTGGCCTCTTCAGGAGGTTGTGTGGTGACCAGGTTAACACAGGTGAAGCTTGAGGGCCAGACCTGATGTGTGATGAGTGCTCTGTGAGGCCATGACTCTGTGAGCCATGACTCTGCCCTCTACCTCACCGTGACCCCCGAATGCTTCGTGTACTCTCTAGCTAGGGCTTGCTGTGAGTCCCTCAGTCAGATACACTCTGCACCTGGACTGTACCTGCAGTCCCTCTGCCATCTACATGATAGTCAGGTCCCAGGCCGTCTCAACCCTCTGACACGGCCTGGTCCCTGGCAGAGAGAGAGCTCACCATGGCACCAGTGGATGAATTGTCAAAGTCTCCTTTGTGCTGTCCTAGCCCTCCTGTCCTTGCTTTGCAGGACAGACCCTCCTCAGAGCACCTCCTTTGCCATTAGACCTTCCTGCTGGTCCCCTGCTAGCTTCTCGACTCCCATGGCCAAAGGCTGTGATTACTCTATTTTGTAGAGGACTTGCTGCAGCTAATGGGCTTTTGTGCTTGCAACACTTACTCCACGTTTGTTGAGGGAAAGAAAGAAGGAAGGAAGGAAATGTCCTAAGTTGCCCTTTGTCTGTCTAACATTTTTACTATAACTTAAAATTAGAAGAAAACCATTAGGTAGAAAACCTGTAAATTATTAAAATTAAACCATATAAAGTGATTGATATTTGATAGCTTTTGATCTACAAAAGAAGAGAATTTCATGGAGGTCAAGCCAATGTCTGTGTAATATGCATGCATTTAAACCCGAATAATTCTAACAAATCCTCCTAGTTTTATGGAATAAAAATAAATAAGCTTATAGCTTATACAACTCTCTTTTTTTGGAGAGGTTTTTACTATAGGGTGCTTGCATTCACCAGACAGAGAGAGTCAGAGAGACAGAAAGCAAGACATCACCCCCCAGGGGGGATGGCCACGCCACAATCCCTTCTCTTCCATTCTCCTCTTGGGATCTTGGGCACGCACGCACACGCGCCCAGCATGAGTTTAAGCTGCCAGGTCCGGGACTCGAACCGCGGTCGACTACGTGGGAGTTCAGCGACATAATCATTATGCTAACTGCTGGTCCCCAACCCTCTTTAAGAAAATAAGGCAAAATTATGACTATGGTATTATATATGGAGCCTCGGAAAGGCTCATGCCAGTGAGAATCCCTAAAGCTTGACTATTGGCTTCATAGTGACCATAGGACTTGGGAGGAATGACTTTCCAGGGGCCCAGTTTGAACACAGCAGCTCTTTAGCATGTGCCGGTGTGCAGTCACTTTTGAAGAGCCTATGTGAGAAGAGCTCATCGTGTCAGTGGATTGTCAGATCCATAGAATCTGTATGGCACTTTGAGAGCACATGGAGAGACTGAAGGGCACGGTCCGCCTACTTGGTGTCAAACACTGATTATTTGCATGACAAAGTGAGCCTTCAGGCCAGTTTGTCCTTTCATTGAAAGTCTCATAATCATGTATTTCATGCTTTTTCTTCCATAGATGGGATGTTTTGGAGCAGAAGAAAAGATAATTAAATAAATTTAAGTTATACTGGGCAAGCACGAAGAGGGATCAGAAATAAAACCGCTATAAACCCTGTGAGGAAGTGTAAGATGGAGACCAGGATTTCAGACACAGAGTTCTTGGCATTTTTCAGAGAATTTGCCAAGGGAACTTACAGGAAGAATCATTAGACCTCAGAATTACTATTGTGCTGAAGGGTTTTCCTTTCCTAAGATGCTTAAAAGAAATTTCAATTCTATAGTTACTTGAACCAAGCAAGTAAGCTCATAGGATAGGCATGAATCTCCAGGAAATAAATTATGTTTGTTCTGGAATCTGGATACCTGGCTTGCCTGATTCCTGGCTCTGGGATTAATTGAAATTTATGCCTCTTTGAGTGTTCTGTCCAGGGCCATGGCCTCACTGCTGCTTCCCTCAGTTTCCCTTTGTCCATGTGCATCCCTACCCCATCAATCAACCTTAGTGAAATTATGAAGGAATAGCTCCCTCCGTGTAGCGGGAAGGATTCCCATTGGCAGGGTACACCTAGGGTGTTCAGGCACTAAGTGGCTCCTCATCTTCTTACAAGAAGAGCAAAGGATGAGGGAATAAAACTAGACTCACAAACTACTTCCTCAATTCTGGAACACAGGCTGTCAGACCTGCCAGGATGGTGCTTTTTTTCCCCTTCCGTGTCTTATTTAAGTGTCTAAAACTCAAATATTTTAAAGCAAATTTGACAACCACAGGATGTGCAGATTAACACTCTGTGTAGCCAATAGCTTTGCCAATCTAGCCCAGGGCTTGATACAGACACAGCAACTATGAATATTCATTAGTAAGCCTAGGGGAGGCGTCATGATGGACTGAAACTGGATTCTGAAGAGCCAGTCAGAGTGATTTATCAGCTTGTAGTGTGCATTTGGCACTAGATACCAGTTCCTTCAATATCGTCCAAGAATGAGCAACTATGATACCATTCTTCCATGTGTGTCTGTGTGTGTACACACACAACAACGAATGCATGTATGTAAAGTCTGTGGAGAACTATTGCCAGTTTTCGAGGGCAAACACCTTAGTTTGAGATCATTTTCGATCTGTACTCAGGAGTGTTTTGAACCTTCTATCAGATGAAAATTCGTCTAGCAGTATTGAGAAAACTAGATTTCTGCATGCAAAAGAATGTCTAAATGGATTTAGACATTCATCTTATATCAAATACAAAAACTAGCTCAAAATGGATTAAAGGCCTAAAGTATAGAACTCTTAAAAAAAAAAAAAGGTATAGGAGAAATGCTCATGACATTTGATTTGGCAATGACTTCTCAAATATGACGCCAAAAGCATAGGCAACAGGGTTAGCTAGGTGGCATAATGGTTAAAGTGGCCGAAGCCCACATGGTTGACTGGGCAGTTTGAGTCCTGGATCCAACAGCCTGAAAAACACATTGGGGATGTGTGTGTGTGTGTGTGTGTGTGTGTGTGTGTGTGCATGTCCAAAATCCCACGAGGAGAATGGAGAAGAAGAGATTGTGATGTGATCATCCCCCTTGAGGAGTGCTTTCTCTTCTCTCTCTCTCTTCCTCTGTCCCTCTCTCTTTCTGATGAGTGCATGTGCCCTAAAGAACCTTTCTAAAAGAAAGAAAGGGGAAAAAAAAGCATAGGCAACAAAAGCAAAAATAGACAAGTGAAGGGCCAGCAGGTGATGTGGTGGTTAAGGGCACTAGATTCCCACATGGCTGAATACAGTTCTAGTCTGGGACCTGGCGGCTTGCTTTCGAATCACTCTCTGTCTCATCAAATTTAAATAAATGAATAAATAAAGTTAAATAAAATATTTTTTTAAATAGACAAATTATACTAAAACAAGGCTATATGAAAGTTAAAGACTTCTCAGGACCAGTTGGTGTAATGGCTATGTTACTGGATTCCCATGTAGTTGACTGCAGTTCGAGTCCTGGACCCGGTGGCTTAAACTCACACCAGGCACATGGGTGTGTGTCCCTAAGATTGTTTTTTTAGAGATGTTTGCTATAGGGCATGTGCACTCACCAGAAAGACAGAGACATAGAGATAGAAAGCGAGGAATCACCCCCAGGGAGGATGGCCACACCGCAATCCCTTCTCCTCCATTCTCCTCTAGGGATCTTGGGCACAAATACACACGCACCTGGGAACCAGGTATGTGTACGTTGTTTTTTTTGTTTTTGTTTTTGTTTTTGTTTTTGTTTTGCTACAGGACCCATATGTTCACCAGAGAAGGAGAGAGAGAAAGTGAGAAATTACCCCCTGGGAGGGAAGGCCACCAGCAATCCCCACTTTTCCATTCTCCTCTCAGGATTTTGGGAATGTACACACATATCTCTAGTACGTATTTCAGGTCTGGGACTTGAACCAGGCAATTGACCATGTGGGATCCAGCTGCCTTAGTCGCCATACCACCAGCTGGCCCATGGACTTCAAAATTATTAGCACCAAAATAAACTTGTACATTAATTGCATTTTCTCCATGAACTTTTGAAATGCCCTTGTATTACTCATAGTTACTTTGAATTTACTGTCTGATAATGCCAGCACTAGTTTTATATCTTACTCTTGTTCTGATACTTTGTGTGTTTACTTCCTTTTAGCATGTCTTGCAATTTTTTTATAATGCCAGACACAATATATTAGAGAATAGAAATTTAAGTAAATAGGCCTTTAGTGTGAGGTTGTGTGTTAATCTGATTGAGAGCTTAGCTACATTTAATATTTGCTGTAACTATAGATGCCAGAGACTTCAAATTCTTTTAGTCCTTATCTTTGTCTCGTGTCCCGAACCCGGTGGCTTAAAACTCATGCCAGGCACGTGTGCGTGCGTGCCCAAGATCCCAAGAGGAGAATGGAGGAGAAGGGATTGTGGCGTGACCATCCCCCCTGGAGAGTGATTTCTTGCTTTCTGTCTCTATGTCTCTGTCTGTCTGGCGAGCGCACGCGCCCTATAGTGAAAACCTCTCCAAAAATTTAAAAAAAAAAAATGGTTAAGGTACTACATTTGATGTTAGGTGTTTTTTTTTACTTCAATTAGAAATATGTTTTAAAAATCTTCTGTCTGAAGAAAGTTAAAGTGCTAACATCTTTCTTGTACTTTCAGTGAAGGTTGACTTGGGTTCTTTTCTCTTGCTTAATAGGCATTGTTCCACCAGTCAGTAAAAGTTGATCTAAAGCCAGCCTGTCTGAGAACCCAGGGCAGAGTCAGCCCTGCTGGGGCTATTCAGATCTTCAATCTACTTAAGTGCCGACTTTCCAAATTATAAATTACCCCTCACTTTCCTGCCTTTGAGGTACTTTACAGCTTCTTAGAAAGGTCACCAGAAACACGGCTCTGGCAGGAAGTGAAAGTCAAGACAGAGCTGGTGAAAGGTTTTGTGCAGAGAGGAAGTTGAGTCTACCGGTAAAAGTGGATGGTTTCAAGTTCTCCTGCTGCTGCCATCCTAAGCACACAGGAGAGAAGTGACAATGGGACAGTCGAAGCTCATTACTGACTGCACCTCGCCTGGCTTTATTTATTCAATTCCATGGTAGAGTCACCCAGTGACTTACTTTGGCAGGAACATTCTAGCTCAGAGAGGGTGAGCCGAAAATGAAGAATAATTACTTAAGGAGAAAATAGAAGCCGAAAGACTCATAATTGTATATAGATAGAGTGCATGCAAATGCCTGGGAAGGGCTGCATGCCTCTGAGGCCTCTGTGCCTCTGGGCAGGTGCTAGCCAATGCTTTGCACAGAGCAAAATACACCCTTGTCGTGGCCACATTATAAAGAAAACAGCTAGTGAACACCAGCCAGTGTTCTGATTTTTTTTTTCAGAAGGGAAGAGGTAAAGGACTCTAGGAAAGCAGGCTTTTTCAATTAAAACAGTGTCAACTAAAATGCGATCAGACAAGCAGAACAGAGAGTCAAATGTCTGGTGACTATTAACATGGAGATGACTGAATCTAGGGGTATGTGTATGTTGTTTTTTTTGGTTTGTTTTTGTTTTTGTTTTTGTTTGCTACAGGGCCCATATGTTCACCAGAGAGGGAAGGAGAGAAAGTGAGAAATTACCACCCTAGGAGGGATGGCCACACCACAATCCCTCCTCCCCCTGTCTCCACTTTGGATTTTGGGCATACCCACACTTGTCCAGTTTGATTTTTCAAAGTGCTGGGTCTGGGACTCAAACCACAAAGCTGGCCATGTGGGATTCAATGTTTTAACCTCCAAACCACATGCTGGCCCTAGGTGTATATTTTTACACCACATATGGACATAGAATTAACTACTATTACAGGAAGATGTATAAAATTCTCCTTTGAAATATCTCTACTAGAGTTTGTATAAATAAGTATTAGGGTCATATGTTTGTGTCAGTTTCCCAAATGAGGATGTTTTTTAAAGGTTTTTGCCATAGGGCCCGTGCACTCACTGGAGAGAGACAGTGAAAGGGAAAGTGAGAAATCACTCCCCAGGGGGATGGCAACATGCAACCCCTTCTTCTCCATTCTTCTCCTGAGATTTTGGGCATGCACATACTCGCACCTGATATGATTTTTTTCTTTTTTGGAGAGGTTTTTTTGGGTTTTTTTGTTTGTTTGTTTGTTTGTTTGTTTGTTTTCGCTATAGGGCACGTGCGCTCACCTGACAGACAGAGAGAGACATAGAGACAGAAAGCAAGAAATCACTCCCCAGGGGGGATGGTCATGCCCCAATCCCTTCTCCATTCTCCTCTCGGGATCTTGGGCATGCATGCACACGCACCCTGCGTGAGTTTTAAGCCACCTGGTCTGGGTCGCAAACTGCGGTCAACTACGTGGGAGTCCAGCGACATAGCCATTAGGCTAACTGCTGGTTCCCTGATTTTCAAGCTGTCGGGTCTGAGACTCAAACCACGGTCAGCCACGTGTGAGTCCAGCACCTTAACCACCACATTACCTGCTGGCCTCCCAAAGTGAGGATTTTTTAAGTGGTTTTCCTCTTAGTTTGTTTGTTTTAGTTTAAGCATGACTTTAGCCCTTCTTTGTTATTAATGATCCATCTGAAAAAAGATGGTGGAATGTGCAGGTGGGAGGTGGAGGCGTGCACTTAGGGGCAACTGCATGATCCAGGTTTGGCTCTGCCCCTTCTGTCTCTGTGGCCTGTGGCACCTCATTTAACCTCTCAGCCTGTGCGGCCCCTTGAGTGACAGGATGTAGGCAGTGCATGGAGGTGCAGCAGCTGACCCCTGCGTAAGTGTGCTCTAAGTTCCAGCCACCGGTACAGTGCCAGTTTAGAATGCAGCTCCAGAATATTAATAAAAAACGATATCTCTAACTGCCTGTAGTGTTTCCTACATGGTTAAGGTCACGTACGTAGTAGGTTCATTTCCAGTCTAATAGATGGCTTCTCTGGCTTTTCTCTGAAAGCAGCAGCCGAAGCTGATATTTTCCTCACAGTTGAAAAGAAAACAAAAGCAAACTAATATTGGGGTAGTTTCTGATTTTTCAGAGAAAGAGTATTTACAAAGAAATACAAAAGAAGGGACTAGGAAGTGGTGTAGCAACAACACAACTGCATCCACATGCGAAGGGTTCTGGGTTTGTGTCCTGGAGCCTCCAGTTGGAATGAAGGGTAGATCATGGCATGAGGACCTTGTGGGAGCACCTGTCTCTCTCTTTCTCATTCTCTCTCTCTCTCTCTCTCTCTCTCTCATGGGAGAAATAAATAAACTTTAAAAATCAAGGCAAATTAATAAGTTGTTAGCTTTATCCATATAAAGCCTTTGGCAACATGTAAGTGAAATTGTGTGGCACAAAGCTGAATAGATGTCTTTTCTATAGAACTTCTCAGAAGGCTAGTGCAGACCTGGATCCCCCAGTAGGTGTGGCGTTTGAATAGATCCCACACTTGTTTGCCCACAGAAGCCATTCAAGGCCAAGCATCTCTCAGACCAATATTCTGAGGAATACATTTTGGGACATGTAGGGCAAAGGTGAGTGAAAATAGAGGAATGATCTCCATGTTCCAGTTTCCATGTTTTATGGTTTCTTTTAACAAAGAGTCTTCAAAAATCTCATGGAAAGGGACCAGCAGTTTGCATAATGGCTATGTTGCTGGACTCCCATGTAGTCGACCACGGTTCTAGTTACGGGCCTGGTGGCTTAAACTCATGCCAGGCGCGTGTGCATGCATGCCCAAGATCCCGAGAGGAGAATGGAGGAGAAGGGATTGCAGTGTGGCCATCCCCCCTGGGGGGTGATTTCTCACTTTCTGTTTCTCTATCTCTCTCTGTCTTTCTGGTGAGTGCACATGCCCTATAGCAAAAACCTCTCAAAAAAAAAAAAAAAAGCTCATGGAAAAAAATGCATCTTTACTTTTTTATAAGAGCATGGATTTCAAAAACTTTTCATACCAAAATAAATTTGAATTTTCGTATTTTAATTCCATTTTTCATGAACACACAAAGATACATAAGTATAGAAAAGTGAGGATTGGATGGGCCCAACTTCTTTGATGGAGAAAGCCACAACCAGGAACTGACCTCAGATTTATTCTTTTAAGGGGAAGAAAATGGGAGAAGAGGAAATAGAATGCAAAGCCAGTTGCTTTTGGATGTATATCGTCTGAAGATGCAAAAACAACTGGTGCCATGTAATTTCTCTCATCTTTTGGCAGGAAAATCTGATAAACACATGTGGCTTCGGATAGCCTAATACTGTTCTGTAGTATTGCATTGGGTATCAACAAAAACAGGCACATAGTGACAACAAGAGGCAGATAGTATTTTCACATGCAAATGCTTTCATAGCCATGCAAATGAAGCTCACAGAAGTGTGTTTCAGCATTTGTCTAAAGGTCACCATATTTGCTCAGATTGGTCACTCTCCACAAGAAATGGTCATAGGAGACTCACATCCTATTAATTGTGATGTGGTACGTGGTAACACACCCTTTACAACGACCTTTGTGGTAGCCGTTCATGTTTTTCACAAACTCTTATTTGTCTGTGCTCCTTTCAGGTGGTGATATGATGTACAGCCCATAGTTGGGTGAGGCTATATGGCTCTCCTGACAGGTGATATGTCAGGAAATACGAGGAGCCATTGGTAGGCCAGGGCATCATCTGCCTGTGTAAGATCCTCTAGAATTCTTCTTTCCTACTTGGCAACCAGTAATATTCCAGACAGTGGCTGCTTCCAACCAAGTCCCCGAAGGAAGGGATATGAAGAGAGCCCTCAGTTAAACAATAGAGAGCACATCACAAGTTCTCAGATCCTTGCTGATAAAAAGAACTAAGGTTTTGAGGGTTTGGTTTTGTTTTTAATTTGCTATAGGGCACATGAACCTGCTGGAGACAGAGAAAGAAAGTGAAAAAGCACCCTCTGGGGCATGACCATGCTGCAATCCCTTCTCCTCCCTTCTCTCAGGATTTTCAGCATCCACATGCATCTGATATGTTTTTCAAGCTGCCAGGTCTGAAATTCAAACTGCAATTGGCCATGTGGAATCTAGCCATCTTAACCTCCACACCGCTGGCTGGCCTGTTATGGGATCTCTAGCCATCTTAACCTCCACACCACTGGCTGGCCTGTTATGGGATTGTTTGATACTGCATTATACCTTAACCTTTACCAAGTGATGCAACCCATAAAAGAGATTTCTCTAAGAATCCTAGGAAAATTCTTCTTCTTCCTAGAAATTAGGGTCCCCGAGACCATTTTAGACTATTTCCACTAAGTCCCCTCTTTTTTAACTGCATACCTGTGAAAAGTTGGATTTTTAAATATTGCTCAACCAAAGCAACATACCAGGTAGATTAAAGAAGCAGATGTGAGACTATAGCAGTCTTCCAACAAGTAGTCTATGAAAAGATTTGTAAAAACGTAAAATAATGCCACTTGTTATTTTGAGGGATATGGGTCAATATGGTTAATTTTTATAAAAAATGTTACTGTATATTCCTTATAGTGTTCATATTGTTTAGAATTTTATTTTTTTTTATTTTTTTTCTGTTTTTACTCCCAGACCAATCCAGTTGAGAATACTATACGTGTCATCATCAACAGTTTATACGCCCTCTCTATTTCTCACTAACGTCCTGTCTCTCTATTGTTCACTTGTTATCCTTCTCTATCCTCTTCTCTTCACTCACCCCACTCCACATTGTCCTATTCTCATTAAGTACCTTCACTGTTTTTATGTCCTCCGATTTATTGCTCTCTACTATAGAGTGCGGATAGTCGGTGTATATTGAGTGGATATGTACAATATCTCTCTTTCATAGCCTGGCTTATTTCACTCAGCAATAGATCCTCCATACCAGCATGTTATCATCAATAATATTCCATTTCTACTTTCATACCATGTATACATACATATATGTTTTTTATCCTATCTTTGACCCTCTGCCCTTTCCCCCTCTCCCATTACACTATCTCTGCTATATACAGTCATCTTCCAGGGGAACCATTGAAAATATGATACCTGTAAGTAAAGGGAGAAGGGCCACAAGTTTAGTTTTCACCAATAGGGATCATAGATTCCATTTAATGTTGGATCAAGGGTGGGTCTCGTGCGGATCCGCCATTGTTGGAATGGTGCCGTGGGGCTCAAAAACAACTGGTGCCATGTAATTTCTCTCATCTTTTGGCAGGAAAATCTGATAAACACATGTGGCTTCGGATAGCCTAATACTGTTCTGTAGTATTGCATTGGGTATCAACAAAAACAGGCACATAGTGACAACAAGAGGCAGATAGTATTTTCACATGCAAATGCTTTCATAGCCATGCAAATGAAGCTCACAGAAGTGTGTTTCAGCATTTGTCTAAAGGTCACCATATTTGCTCAGATTGGTCACTCTCCACAAGAAATGGTCATAGGAGACTCACATCCTATTAATTGTGATGTGGTACGTGGTAACACACCCTTTACAACGACCTTTGTGGTAGCCGTTCATGTTTTTCACAAACTCTTATTTGTCTGTGCTCCTTTCAGGTGGTGATATGATGTACAGCCCATAGTTGGGTGAGGCTATATGGCTCTCCTGACAGGTGATATGTCAGGAAATACGAGGAGCCATTGGTAGGCCAGGGCATCATCTGCCTGTGTAAGATCCTCTAGAATTCTTCTTTCCTACTTGGCAACCAGTAATATTCCAGACAGTGGCTGCTTCCAACCAAGTCCCCGAAGGAAGGGATATGAAGAGAGCCCTCAGTTAAACAATAGAGAGCACATCACAAGTTCTCAGATCCTTGCTGATAAAAAGAACTAAGGTTTTGAGGGTTTGGTTTTGTTTTTAATTTGCTATAGGGCACATGAACCTGCTGGAGACAGAGAAAGAAAGTGAAAAAGCACCCTCTGGGGCATGACCATGCTGCAATCCCTTCTCCTCCCTTCTCTCAGGATTTTCAGCATCCACATGCATCTGATATGTTTTTCAAGCTGCCAGGTCTGAAATTCAAACTGCAATTGGCCATGTGGAATCTAGCCATCTTAACCTCCACACCGCTGGCTGGCCTGTTATGGGATCGTTTGATACTGCATTATACCTTAACCTTTACCAAGTGATGCAACCCATAAAAGAGATTTCTCTAAGAATCCTAGGAAAATTCTTCTTCTTCCTAGAAATTAGGGTCCCCGAGACCATTTTAGACTATTTCCACTAAGTCCCCTCTTTTTTAACTGCATACCTGTGAAAAGTTGGATTTTTAAATATTGCTCAACCAAAGCAACATACCAGGTAGATTAAAGAAGCAGATGTGAGACTATAGCAGTCTTTCAACAAGTAGTCTATGAAAAGATTTGCAAAAATGTAAAATAATGCCACTTTTTATTTTGAGGGATATGGGTCAATATGGTTAATTTTTATAAAAAATGTTACTGTATATTCCTTATAGTGTTCATATTGTTTAGAATTTTATTTTTAATGAGTGAATATTCTAAAGTTTTCTTGATAAGTATCAAGAAATGTAACCCACAGAAATAAAAGCTTTTGGAGTTCTAGATAAATTTAAGAGTTTAAAAAGATTCTGAGGCCAAAAGTGGGAGATCCGGTGATGTCCCAGGAGACTTTTCTATCAAGCAGGCAGAATGAATCTACAGGATCACACTGGAGGGGTTTCCATCTGCCAGACCTGGAAGTAGCACATCCTTTCCTCTCATCTTTCCTTCACTGGAATTCAAGCACCTCACCACACCTAACAAAAGTCAGGCTGAGAGAATAACTGGCTCCTGCTCAAAAGAAAGTAGAATGTGTTTGGTCCCATCTCTCAATCTTTACCATAGTTGCCCATTATCAAGGGTTTGCTGACTCTTGCCTACATGTATCACAAGTATCTTTTCTAGTGTTTTCCAAGAGCAATAGCTTTTAGCTAAACATACTCTGACAACAGCAAACAATTTTAGAATTGTAACATGAGCCTATTTTTTGCCTTCATAATTTAGAGTTGGTAGAGTCTTACCTGAAATAGTTACGCTTTTAGCCAAAGAAGTAAAACAAGAGAGATGGTTTTATTGTGTTGTTTTGTTTCGTTTTTTAAGGAATCGAGTAATTAAACAATGAGCAAAATGTTCTGAAAACATTCTTGGCCCCTTTTAGAAATAGCAGTAAGGATGACTGGAGTTAATCTGGGAGGTTGTTTTGTTTGCTTGGTGTTTAGTTTGATTTTTGCTTTGGTATCTGATGCCATTCACATAAGTCTGTAAGTTGAAAAATTAATGACCTTCGGAAAGTTAAGTTGCAGGTCAGCATCTTACACTGTTTGGAACAAAGAATGAGCTAGAGGCAGAGAAGAGAGAAAGTTCAGCTTTCCATTGCCTAGAGTGTGTGATGGAATTTTATAGCACTAAAACTCTGAAAGCAAGACTTACGTGTGTACCAGTGCAGACTCAGACAAAATGGTAAGATACAAACTTGATTATTTTTTTTGAGGGGTTTTTGCTATAGGGCGTGAGCGCTCGCCAGACAGACAGACAGAGACATAGAGACAGAAAGCGAGAAATCACCCCCCAGGGGGGATGGTCACGCCGCAATCCCTTCTCCTCCATTCTCCTCTCGGGATCTTGGGCACACACACACACACGCGCCCATCATGAGTTTTAAGCCACCGTGTCCGGGACACGAACCACGGTCGACTACATGGGAGTCCAGCAACATAGCCATTACGCTAACTGCTGGTTCCCACAAACTTGATTTTTAAATTTGCCAGACTATATTAATTTTATATGGCATTATTACATACAAATTTGGAAACTTATATGTAACACAATGGTATGCTTTTGTGCTATCCATGGACTTGGTCATATATCAGGGATTCTTGTGAAATGAGCATGTTGTATAAATATTTGTAGCTGTATCTTTGTTTCATATGTTATCATTTATTGAGGGTATGATAGTTTGGTAAAGAATATAAGCACACTTATCTAGAGAAAGCAAATCTACCTTAGTATCCTCCTCTTTATAAAATCACTTCTATTGTTTTGCATAAGACATACAGTTTAATATTTTCTTAAGTGTTTAAAGGTAACAAGTCTGTTATGCAACAAAGTCCAGCTAGAAGATATGAAATATTGGGACATTGACTGTCTCCTTAACAGAAAGGCCAAGATAGGTGGTGTTAGGGTGAGTTGAGGTCAATGGTTTAATCATGGACCCATGCTCTTTTCATGCCCTTCTGACAGCCTTCATGATATGATCAACACATGCACAATAAAATCACTGTTCTATCTCTGGGATCACATGACAGTGCTCTGAAAGCAAGGAAGGTGGTAGACTTCTCCATTCCTTCCTGCACAAGCAAACACCACACCCTGCAGACTCCTATCATGTCTCCCTGACCAGTATGTGCCTCGTGGCCTCCCATAGACTAATCACTGGCAAAAAGTAATGAGGAGCCATACTGCAACATTTGACCAGTAATAATCAGTTTCTCAGATCTGGGCACATTGCTGCTGAAACCAAATCAAGATCCCACTGGCAAGTGAAAAATAGGAAATAACTGTGGGGTGGGGAATGCAGAGAGGCTGCTACAGATGCTAACTGTATAGTGCATCTGGTGTGGGAGCCAGCACAACTCACAGACTATGATCAAAGTGTACCTCTGGTTGGGGAAGATTTTCCCTGCTAGTGAGATAAAATCTGTCATGCTCTTTGATTCTTTTAGCCACTTATAGCTAATAGAAAGCCCCTACCATCATTTCACTCTCAAAATAGCCTTGTAATAATTAGAATTCCCAGTCCTGAATAATACTAGATCCAAACTTGACAGTTAAATCTCTCCCTCCCCAGCTATGGCTGACTTAGGGTACCTGTTTCTGGCAAGGGTTCATGATCAGCTTCTTCCCTCCTTCTTCACTCTTATTCTCCAGCTTGTGACCCGTAGAGTAGAGGTGCAGAAAGGGGCAAGTTCTTATTTGATCAACACTATCTTGGGAAGACTTCACACTCATTGGCATGGAAGGACCATTTGAAGGTTCTCAGGGAGTTGGTCTAGTGGGCCTTCTGACTGAGGTTCTTGTGATATGGGTAATCCGTAGGCGACTATATATATATATAATTATCCTATCAACCGGACAGTGATAGTGAAAGTGAATCAGATGGGTCTTGCATCATTTTACCAGTCCACTATCATGAGCTGTCTAGGGCCATCAGAGACAGGCCACGTTAGAATGCACAGTTTCCTCCAGTGTCTGCATCCCATCAGCTCCTGCTTTTCCAGCTGTCCCCGTCACAGAGAACTCTCCATCCAAGTCCCCTTCTCTGTCCAGATGTTCCTGATAACCTGAATTTGAAAAACTCTTAGACAGCTCTCTCTCTGACCCATTCCTGGTCTACAAGTAACAGTCAGTTGTCTTGAGTTTGGTGGAAATACTGCTACTTCTCAGAAGGTGTCCCCTGATTTCACCCTGTGGGCCCACAAGCCACGGTCTCTGACCCAGAGATTGCTCGGATTGCAGCAACATTAGTCTGCCACCCCTCCGCGTTTCTGCAGGAGTTAGTTCAGGACTCACAGCTGAGTTAGTCAGAAGACTGTGTGAATCCTTCACCAGTGTTCGACAACCTCCACTTTTCTTATCCTGCTAGTGTAAAGGTGAGGTCTAAGAGTTAGAAACTGGTTTTCACGGGTACTTTCAACAAATTGTATTTCTTTGGTGTGTTTCACTATAAATCCTATATCTGTTCCTAAGGAGAAACATTCAGTCATGATATCCTTGTCCAGACACATGAATTATGTATTTGCTATAATGTGTGATGCCCTTAGAAGGAACTGGAGTTCTGAAAAGCTGCAAGTTACCTTTACGGGTAGCCCCAGGTTATGAGGTTGTTATTCTCTTCCTATTGTCCCCTGTGAACTCCAACCACCACTGACCTCTTCCCACAAATTCGCTATCTGTAGTATACTAGTCAGAGCAATTCAGACAGAAATGAAGTTTTTCATTTAAATCAAAAGATCCTAACTCAGAAATCTACATGTTACTCACCCATGAAGTCGTAAGTACATGTGCTATGATAGACTAAAGGGTTAGAGTGTGAGAATTGCATTTCTCAGGCTCCTCATGCTTCCCCCTTTGTATTCCAGATAGATGGGATTGTTTGACACTTTACCTGAAATGCATATAAGTTAGCGAGAAGTTTATGAAGATCCTTGTGCATGCAAACATGGATTGCTTCATTTGTCCTGTTCCTGGACTGGGGAGCCTACCCGAAGGCATGATAGGGCTATTGGTATGAATGTCGATATGAGAGAATGGGGAGGTGTGTGTGCGGAAGCAATCAACACTATTAAGTGAGGGAAATTCAAAAAGTTTATAGAAAATGAAATTAGCATTTATTTTACTACCAAAATTTTTGAAATCTATGCATAATTTTTTCATAGTATGCATTTTCCATGAACTTTTTGACATATGTATGGAAATAGAATAAGCTTAACTGTACTTGTCAATTGACCAGATAATATTTTTACCCCAAAGAACAGAAGACAACAAATGCGAAATCATTTTATAACAGTCCCTGGAATATTCTGGGTTAGCTATGCATCATGGGTAATCCTGTTGTTGTTTTGTTCATAGTTAAGATATTTTCATCAGCCATCCCTGGCCCTTTGGAATATAATTATGTTTTTCTCTCGAGCTATAATTTGGCTGCTGCAACTA
>NW_006159645.1:531210-535648 GCF_000334495.1 Tupaia belangeri chinensis
GTGGAGTAAGAGCCTGCAGCTCTGACATTCCCCGGTTGGCTGACAGCTCTATAACTCCTAGTGTATAAAAAGACATTCCAGAAAATGGTTACAAAAAAGAATTGACGCTGTTGCATGAATATAGTTTTTCCTCCAGAGGAATAAGCTCTGACTGGCAGGAATGTTTTATTTAGGGCTAGTCCTTCTATTCTGTTTTTAAATCAGCAAAAATTTTTTATGCATCTATAATGCTGGTTGCACAATACTACATGTTGGGGGGGAGGATAGGAAATTTTCCCCAAATTGGTGTATACACAAAGAAATAAAACACAAGGGCCAGCTCCATAGCCTATAGATGAAGGGAGCCAGACAAGCACTCAGTGCATGTGTGTATGGGTGCCTTAAATCCAGACAGAATGGAAAAATGGAGGGTAAAGGGTTACAGTGTGACCTGGCCCCACTGGAGGCCCCCCTCTCTCACTCTCTGTCTCTCAGTCTCTCTGTCTTTCTCTTGCAAATGAATGTGCCCTCTGGCAATTAAAAAAAAAATCAGCTCAAGGTTATAGTTACCTTAGGCTCTACCCTGGTAAGATCTGGAAACCTAAGAAGGGCCTTTGGCGCGTCAAGGGAAGCCTTTGAGCGAAATGAGATTTGAAAGCTGTGTAGAGTGACTTGCAGTTTACAGGAGTGAACCAGCAATGGCCCGGACACACCTAAATGTCGGACTTCCTGACTTCAAAAGCATCGTGTGGTTCTGTTAACCCCAACAACCAAAAGAGAGAGACTAGGCCGTGTGTCCCACATGTATAGCAAGCATTGATTTATCACTAGGAATCGTCTCACTCACTCATTGTTCTGGGGAACCCTAAATCTGAGAGGGTTTTCCCATAATGTCTCCTGGTTCTAAGAACACACCTGGAGGTCTGCAACAGAAGACTCGAGTTACTGACTGGGGAAATAACTTCCGCTGGTGCCAGGGCGGAGAGCGATCCATGCTGCCACAAGCGTAGGCGCAGGTTTTATACGATAAGAACAAAGCATTTATAAATCAATTAAAGATCAATGCAGATTCCTGGTCAGTAAGAGAGGGGTCTGGCTTGTACCTGCATCGCTTGGAGTTTACGGTAAAGGTTAGCTTGTCTATGAACAGAATCAGCATTTGGGGTTTGGTGCCCCTAATCTAGTGATGTTAATGTTGGGGTGCACATACCCGTGCAATGGTCCCCGCTATAGGCCCGTTCTGTGAGGTGAAGGTCACGGTGACAAGCTGTTCAGGAAGCCCAGCCCCATCAGCAGCTGGGTCTCAGGGAGATAAGGCGATGAGGGAGGAAGGAGAGGGCAGGAGAGCCCAATGTGCAGCTCTCAAATCTATGCTCTTCTTCCTGGTAAAATGAAACGTGTGCTGTGATAGACTAAGGGGTTAGAGTTTTTACCCTACCAGGAAAGTCTGTGCACTTTAATCTTCTTTTTTAAATGTCTGCCATCTTTGCCCCACATCCCACACCAGTCAGCGAAATGCTGCCGATGTGGTCCCAATCATCTCAGTGACTCGTCTACATCCCCGAGTTACTGAGTGTCGGTAACCCATATTCTCTGCCCTGGGAAATGCAAAGGTCCCATGTCCATTCCCTAAGGCTGCTGTACCAGGTACTATAGACTGAGTGAGTTAGAACAACAGACATTTCATCTTTTTAGTTCTGGAGTCTAGAGGTTGGAAGTCAAGGTGTTTGCAGGGCCATCCTCTCCCTGAAGCCCTAGAGGAAGGTCTTCCAGATCTCCTCCTAATGTCTAGTTGTTGCCAGCAGTCCTCGGTGCTTCTTAACTATGAGACTCCAGTCTCGGCCCTCGCTGTCACAGGGCCTCCTCCTCGTGTGTCTCTGTGCCCAACTTTCCCTCTCTTTACAAGGAAGCCAGTCATTGGGTTAGGACCCACTCTAATCTGGTATCATGCCACTCTAACTTGATTACACCTATAAAGACCCTATTTTCAAATAATGTCATGGTCACAGACCCTGGGATTTGAACATAGTTGGGGGGACACAGTTCAACCCACCAAAGACCTAAAGACATAGTCCTTGCCCTCAGAAAACTTAGCATTTACATTTATTTGAAAAATATGTAAACAGACTATAATGCAAGAATAAATCATAGAAATCTATCAGGGTATCCACCTGTTGGCCCATCTGTTCAGGTTTCCCAAAAGGACAAATGAGAGAAATTAAGCATAGATGTGCTAGGAGGGGAGAATGTTTTGTAGTGTGTAGTCCTGGGACCAACAGCGTCAGCATTACCTGGGTACCTATGAGATACGCAGATGCTGGGCCCACCTCAGTCCTACTGAGTCACATACCTGGGGGTGGGACCAGCAATCAGCCTTCCAAGTGACTCTGGTATAGGCTATAGGAACCATAGATCTAGGGGTCCAGAGAAAGCATTTTTCTCAAAGCTGGAATAGATCAAACTTGCAGCAGCACCCAAAGACATCATTAAGTTTTAGTGAAAAATAATTCATGCACACTTCTCTAAATCCTACTGAAATTTACTTTCATTTTTCATGTTTGGGATCACAGTGAGGGTTCAAAGTTGGATTGGCTAATTCTAAGAGTTCATCAATCCGGGGTATTAATTAAGGTGTGAAATGAGGTGGTTTTCTCTACCAGAGTATGCTTGGCCTAACGGTGTGACATCTGCACTGGAAAAACACATGCAGCGTGTGCACTGAGACGCTCCCACTGTGAGGCCTACAGGGGAGACCATGGAATAGAGAGGCGTGCACCTCAGCCCTTCATACTCCCACCAGCCCTGGGCAGCCCCTACAAGGGCAGATTCTGATTGGGTGGTTCAGGGCTGACGTCCAAGATTCTTCCCCTGGAACCAGCCCCCAGGGATGTTAGGCTACTGGTCCAGGAACCACGTTGTGAACAGAGACTGGGCAGCATGTCAAGGACTCTGGTGTTGACCTGCACTTTTTAAATGCCAGCACTTACATAGAATATTTGAATATTAAGTTTGAATACTGATTAAAAAATAAAGCTGTCCATTTTTAAACACCCAACAAGCATTTAATGAATTGATACCCTCAAATGTTGGAGAAGATCAGATGGTGTTTTACTAGCATTGTAGTTCTATTAGTTCACTGACAGGTCTATTAACAGAGATATCTATTTAACTCACATTAGCAAGCTAATGAATATGGCACTTGCCTTATTAATCTATTATTGATCATAAAAAAAAGACACTATTTCTTTAGAGGCTACTAAGTACCAGATGTTTTGCCTGTATTGGATTTCAATGAACAAAAATGAGATTTTCCTAGTTGTGCAGAAACTAAACAACGTGAAAGTCTTGTGTCATGAAATTGTCATCGTTACTAGCTACATGTATGTAGGTACCATTGGAAATATAGGTGGAGAAAAGGAGGCTCAGGGAGGTTAATTAGCTCAAGTCCCATCTAAGTAAGGAAAGGAGCAGGGCCTTGAACCAGGCTTGAAGTCTGACTTTAAGCCACAGACTGGTGGCAAGATACCTTGTTTTCAGTACTATCTATTAAAGCAAGCCAAGTTCTCAGTATGTTCAGGAATATAAATTGTTTAAAAACTGGATACAACTCCAAATCCTGAAAAATAACATAACTTATTATCACAATCTTGTGAGACTTAACCCTTAACTGATTACTCTAATGTGGTGGTTTATCTGTATCAAATGTGTTCCCGTGTAGCCAAAATGAAGTATACACCTAAGGTCGCACTCATAAACAGAATATTAATACACTATGAAATGTTTCTACAATTCAACCTTTAATTAATGGCAAAAGTAAAGGTAAAACTAATCAGTTAGAATAATATGTTTTTGAGAGCTTGAATGCATATGAGATTATCACCACAATATAGCAACAGATCTGGAGTGCTCAGAGAAGGAAAGGAGTTTGAGGAAATATGCAATGCAAAAGACTGCTCAGCAGCTTCCAAATCCATCCTCAAAATCTAAAGAAAGTCCACACAGCTATGGCAAATTGACTTTCGACAAGAACGATCTACAGGGCAAGATTAATCTCTTCAACAAATGATACTGGGCCAACTGAATATCCTTAAACAAAAGAATGAAATTGGAAAACATCACAGCATAAACAAAAATTAACTCAAGATGAATCAACAGCCTAATTGTAAGAGTTAAAAAAAGCTTAAAAGAAAACATTTCTTAGAAGAAAATGTTTAATTAATCATCATTACTTTGGATCTAGCAATGCATTCTTAGATATGATACCAAAAGAATAAGCAACAATAACAACAAAAAATTAATAAATTGAACTTCATCAAAATCAAAGCTTTTGTGCATCAAAGGACATTATCAATGTCTTTCGACATTATCAAAAGACAACCTGCAGAACAGGATAAAATATTTGCAAATATATGTCTGATAAGAGCCTGGTATCCATTTTATATATATATATATATATATG
>NW_006159645.1:536076-576083 GCF_000334495.1 Tupaia belangeri chinensis
CACTTTAAAACTAAACAATAAAAAGACAAACTATCCACTTTTTTTAAAAAATGAGCAAGGGACTTGAATAGTTGTTTCTCCAAAGAAGACCAATAAGTACACAAAAAGATGCCCAAAGTCTTTAGTCATTCGAAAATGCAATAAAAATCACAATGATATTACTTCATATAGCTAGCATGGTTGTAATCTTAAAAGGAAAATAACAGGTGCTGATGAACATGTGGAAAAATTAGAATCCTAATACATTACTGGTGGAAGTGTAAAATGGTACAGCCTTTGTGAAAAATAGTTTAGCAGTTCCTTCAAAAGTTAAATATAGGATTACCATATAACCAGAAATTTCACTCCTAGGTATATACCCCCAAAACTGGAAACAGGCCCTCAAACAGATGCTTGTACACAAATGTTTGCAACAGCTCTATTCACAGGAAGCAGCCTGATGTCCCTCGACAAGTGACTAGGTCAACAAATTTTGGTATATGCATACAATAGAACGTCAGTCAGCCATAAAAAGAATGCATTCTGGTACATGCTACAACATGGATAAATACTGAGAAGCTGCCTATTTTAGAAGGGTTCATTTTATGTTACATGAATTTTACCCCAATTTTTTTAAAAATCAACAAGTAAAGGGAGAAGGGCTGAGAAGCAAAAAGTAAGTAAAGCATATTTATATGTAACTCCCCATGCAGTCGGATTCCTGTGACTCAGAGGGGCACATCTCAGGTTACAACTGCCTATAAAGTTATATTGGTGTGTGTGGGAGGGACGGTGGGTATGTGCCACACAAATAGGATTATGTTATCCAAATAGGATTCTGTGTGGGGCTGAGCTCAAGCTGACCTGTAGACTCGGGACACCAGGATTTTTATTGCAAAAGTAGTTTGGCTGTATCTGTTGTTACTATTTCCATTTAGTGATATTTGTGATACTTGTAGGGCTCTTTCAGTTCCAGACTGATAAGTAACAGTAGACTAGTTTATCCATAGCTGAGCCATCCCACTTTGAAGGTTCAGTGTATTCACCTCCAGTTTCTCATTTATCCCGTCAGGTTTCCGTGTGCGCACAGCCTAACCTGATGGGTTTTTGCAGTTAAACTATTTCATGCCCATCCCCCATGTAAGAATGACGTAAGGTTTCATAAGAATGAATGTCTATGTTCATGTGTAAATCTATACTGGGTATTCACACTCCTTCTCTTAATTACTCCTGGAAGGAATAATACCGTCACTGGTAACACATATATACTGGGTCATTTTAAGACAGCAAGTAATACCTCAATTTTGCTGCCTAAGTTTCGTGACTCCTGTAGCTCATCCAGCCTCAGCTCTGCAGTTTCAAATAACCTTGAAGTCACAGTGCCTTTCCTAATAGTAAAGACCTATTTCTCACATGTCCTTCATGGACTGGCTTCAGCTTCACTTTACACTATAATATAATCATTCCAGGAGTCAGGCCTTTCTGTATATATACATACATAGCTGAGCCATCCGCCTCTGACTTCTCTGACCAGCAGGGAGAGAGGTCGCTCAACTTCTGAAGGTCTAAGCTCTGAAGGAGCCACAAGCCATTATATGAGATGTGCTGGTCTCAGGAAAGAGGAAGGGAAGAGAGAAATGGCAGAGCCATGCAAAAGCTCTTCAAACTCCCTCCCAGTGGTGGCTGATACTACTTCTGCTCATTTCATTGTGCAAAGCAAGTCATATGTCCAGGCCTAACCAGAACTAGGCAGAGAAGTATAAACCCACGTCAGAGAGAGGCAAGAAATACTTGAGAATGTGTCTTCCACCATATTATGGTTTCCAAACAAGGCTTCCGTAAGTTTTGCTTCATGTAAAACACCCATCTATTATTTTTGCTTATGAAGCAACTTTTCAAGTTTCTAATAGTCTAGAATTGTGAAAGAAAACTATCACTATTATACATTTTACTTACAGTGATAGGAAAAATAATATATTCTTTGAAAATTTTGATTTTCTGTAACTATTAAGAAAGGACTTAGTATTGAAATGGATTGACATTTGAAATCTGCATATTTATGCAATTTGTTATATTATTTCAGGGAAAAAAATCTATTTCACCCCTTGTAGCTAGCATTGGTAATTCCTATTTATTTCTGTTACTTGTGCATAACAATTATCCCAAAATATAGCAACATTTACCTGTTTATGATTTCGTATGTTGGGTAGGACAATTCAGGGGTGGCTCACCTCTGTTGCACTGTGGTTTTGGTTAGGATAGTTTAGCTAGGTCTGAGAAATCAGGGGTGACTTCACTCATATGTTCAGTGTCTGAGCTGTTGTAGCTGGGATGCTGGTGGGCTGATTGAGCTACTTTTCCTCTCTCCAGAGTCTTTCATTCTCTGGGGCCTCACTCTCTGCACACACGTGACTTCTCTCCCCAGCAGGATCGTTCAACTTCTCTACAAAGTGGCTTAAGGCCTCTGAAGGCCTAAGCTCTGAAGCCGTATAGCATCCCTTCTGCCATATTCTATTTACCAAAGCCAGAGACAGGACTGGCCCAGATTCAAAGGCAAGGAAACTGGATTCTCTCTTTCAGTTGGAGAAACTACGTACACATACAGAAACTGGAGGAATTTTTAGGAGCTATTTGTACTGACGACCTGCCCACTACTTACTCCAGTTTGAATGTCCTCTGTAAAATTTATGTGCAAATTTCATTGCCATGTGACAGTATACAGAGGTGGGACTTTCAAGAAGTGATTAGACCATGAAGGCTCTGCCCTCCTGGATAGATAATGTCATTACTGTGAGAGTGATTAGTTGTTGCAGGGGTGGCTTCCTAATGAAAAGGATGAGTTTGCCTGATTTTCTCTCTCTGTCTCCTGTGCTCACTTGGCCAGGATAATTGCTTTCTTTTTTAAGACAGATTTTTGCAGGATCACCAGATGGTGTACTGATCACATCGCTGAACTCCCATGTAGGTGACTGAGGTTCGAGTCCCAGACCTGGTGGCTTAAAATTCATGTTGGGCACGTGTGCATGCTCGCCCAAAATCCTGAGAAGAGAATGGAGGAGAAGCGACTGCAGCATGGCCATCCCCCCACCACAGGTGATTTCTCATGTTCTGTTTCTGCTGTCTCTCTCGCAAGTGTACATGCCCTATAGCAAGTCTCTCTATTCTTTAGGGAGATTTTCGCTATAGGGCATATGCACTCGCTGAAGACACAGAAAGAAAGAGAGAGAGAAAAAGAGAGATCCCAGAAGGGTTGACCATGCCACAATCCCTTCTCCTCCATTCTCCTCTTGGAATTTTGGGCATGCACACATACATGCCCAGTATGAATTTTAAGCAACCAGGTCTGGGATTCAAACCGTGGTCCACTACCTGGGAGTCCAGCAATGTAACCATTACATCATTTTCTGGTCCCAGCCTGGGTAAATTTTAAAGAAAAGAAATTTATTTCTTACAGTTCTAGAGGCTGGCAGTCAGAGAACATGGTTGCCAGGGTCTGCTCAGCATCCAGGGAGGGCTTGCTTCCTGCATTATGGCATGGTGGAGGTCATGGCATGGTGGGGGGCAAGTGAACAGACTCCAAGCACGAAATCTACCCCCAGGGCACTGTATCTATATCTGTCTATAGCAATTACATACCTACATAGCTCTGTGAGTATCTGAAAAAACAGTCTGCCAGGAAATGTAGTTTGGAGAGATGATAATGGAAAAGAAATCTCAAGTTATCCTTAAATCAACAGAAATAGCTCAAATTCTTGTGCTGGGAGAATAAGTCAGAATCTGTTCTGCACACCCAGAACAGGGATAAATAAGCTTTATTTTATACATGAGGTTTTATTGGTACACAGAAGGGCACCCATCTGTATCTATAGACTGTGAGTACTTACATACCACAGTGGCAAAGGGGAGTGGACCCCACAGGACATAGATCAGATGACCTGCAGTTTACTAATGGGCTTTACGGTGGGTGACCCTTGGGCTAGGGATTGAACAAGACTATTGTACTGCATTCATTCAAAAGGACATATGTCACTCTAGAACGTGTGATGGCTGTCGTTGATATTACTATGGTCAGGTCTGGTGCTGCAGATAAAGCCATGGCTCTAGTACCTCAGGCAGGAACACCGGTGACCTTGGCATGTGGACTAGTTCAGGAAAGGTCAGGTAAAGAGAAAAGGAGGACCACAGGTGGGGGTACCTTGGTGTTAGCTCTAAAGAAAGCCACCCTTGGGCATGTCTGTATCACTTCCCTTTCTCTACCTCCAGAGAAAAGGGCCGAGGGCCAAGTTCAATTTGTTGTTAGTCAGTATTTCACCCTGAGTTCCCTGTAGTGGCCCACCCAGGACATGGTGGAGGTTTAAGCAAGTCCAGCTGTGTATTTTACTTCCACTTGAAGACTATCTCGAAGGCAAATAGGAAAGTTCGATTTGTCTGTAATGTGTGCCTTTGTTTGCGTGGTCGCCTGAGTCATACGGCTTCTCCCTGAGTATCAGGTAACCTGTGAAGAAAAGGAATAGGAGTTAGCATTTGGGAAAGGTAATGATCACTGTGAGTGGAGACAAATGGTAATTAGTATAAGCTACTGAACTGGGCGTGGCAGAGGCCTGAGGGAGTTAAAGTAAAGGGTTATTTGAGGCCATGCAAGGGATGGGGCTCAGGGAAGTTATAGAGAGCTGCACAGAGACAGGCAGCTCAGCCATCGCTCCTCTCCGCTTTATTTTCGTCGATAGTACATTAATCCACTATCCATTTTTACTATTTATTTAATTTTATGTATTACTATTTTTTAATTTGCTCTAGGGCACATGCACTCACCAGAGGGAGACAGAGAGGGAAAGCAAGAAAGCATGTCACCAGGTCTGGGACTCGAACCACGGTCAATAAGCTACTGAACTGGGCGTGGCAGAGGCCTGAGGGAGTTAAAGTAAAGGGTTATTTGAGGCCATGCAAGGGATGGGGCTCAGGGAAGTTATAGAGAGCTGCACAGAGACAGGCAGCTCAGCCATCGCTCCTCTCCGCTTTATTTTCGTCGATAGTACATTAATCCACTATCCATTTTTACTATTTATTTAATTTTATGTATTACTATTTTTTAATTTGCTCTAGGGCACATGCACTCACCAGAGGGAGACAGAGAGGGAAAGCAAGAAAGCATGTCACCAGGTCTGGGACTCGAACCACGGTCAGCCATGTGAGAGTCCAACACCTTAATTACCACATGACCTGCTGGCCCCTGCCCACTATCTATTTAACATTTATTCGTTTACTGTTTCTCCCTCTGTGCATGTAAACAGCAGAAAGGCAGAGTTTTTGGTGTTTTGTTTGTTTTTGTTTTTGTCTATGTGCTCACTGTTTCCCTAGTGGCCTGGAACATAGTAGGTGCTCAATAGTTATCAAGGCAGATAAAGTCCTGGAGTAACCATGAGCTTGTAATGACGCTGAGCCCCAGATTAATACCATGATTAAACTGTGGTGCACTGACAGATGCCTGTTTGAGAACTGTTTGTCACACGCCCATGGGCAGATAAGTACAGAAGCTTTCAGTAACTACTTAATGCTTTTGTTAAAATGCACTGATTAAAAAAAATCACAGTTGGTAAAAAGCAGTGGTAAATTTGATCATATTTTTGATAGATTTGTATTTTTATTAATTGCAACATATTGACCTTTTAAAATGTGAAGAAGAGACAATTTTGGAAGGGTCGTGTTTACCCCAAATACAGATGATTCTCCAACCACACATAATATCATGAACCCCTAGAAAGTTCAAAGTTACAAGCCAAACTGACCAAGGCTAGCAGGCAGCAAAGGCATTTTGTGATCAGCCCAGGGTCTTATATCCCCATTAGCATTACAGCCAGGGCCAAACCTAGGAACTGATTCTTCTGAATCTTATCCCATTGCAGTGGTAGTGGCCATTGAGGAGACATCTCCATGGACTTCCCAGGGGTCATCTCTTAAGCAACCAGGCATCTTCTCATAGACGTGAAGAAGGAAGCCCTATGACTGCTGCATTCTGGGCACTTCGTGGGCCTGTGGTCTATGCAGCTTCACAGGACCCTACACTTAGGAAGACTGTGTTTGAGTTGCTACTCTTTGGTTGGCTTCTTGACATTCTTAATAATTTTTTAAAAGGGAACATGTGGGACCAACAGATGGCATAATGGTTATGTCGCTGGACTCCCATGTAGTCAACCATGGTTCAAGTCCCTGACCCAGTGGCTTAAAACTCACTCTGGATACATGTGTGTATGTGCCCAAAATCCTAAGAGGAGAATGGAGGAGAAGTGATTGTATGTGGCCAGCCCCCCAGGAGGGTGATTTCTGTCTCTGTCTCTCCAGCAAGCACACATGTCCTATAGCAAAAAATCTCTCTCTTTAAAAACAAAAAAGAAAGAAAGAAAATGGAACATGCATTTTATTCTGTGTAGTGTTGTGCAAATTATGTAGCTGGCACTGTGTGGGCAAGACAATTTGGGTCTCACTTTGTTTTATTTCTAGTTTGCTTCTGCTCTCATGCCAGAGACATGGACTGCATTGTTGCTTCTCAGGATCTGAGAGACTGTCAGTTCCCTCCAGGCTGAGGACATTCAGGATGCCATGGCTGGGACCTCAATGAAGGCAGGGGCTGAGGGCCCAAAATGAAGGAGGCTGCTCACTTTCAGGGCTGTGCCAATGCAGGGTTGGCACCTGGGAATGAGCACCCCTAAAATATTTGTTTCATTTTGTCCACTTCTGGCTGCAGTGCACCTGCAGGGACCTGTGAGACACCTGCAGCACATTGTATTCTGCTTTCTTTGTGTCTGTGTGTGCCTTTGTGGCCACTGAATTCTCAGCAGCCAGATCAGGTGGCACCCAGAAACATACCCTATTGACTTTTTCTTAGATTTTGGTGAAAGCGTTCTTTATTTGTTCAGTCTTTGTTGAGGGAGAATTATATTTCCCCTTTCTATGCAAGATACGCCATGGTTGGCTGGTGTGTGCTCTGCTGTATGAATGTAATTTGATATAAAGCTGGATTGTCAATAGCATGGAACAATTTACCAGAAGAGTGAAAGAGTAGATGGCACTGGTGGTCGCGTTCATTGTGTCCCAGAGGGCAGGAGCAGTGTGACCTGGTAGCCAGAGACAGTGAGTCAGTAGAGTGTGGTTCTCACCCTAAATCCACTACTCATTCCCGTGTGGCCTCAGGCAATACTTAATGCCTTCTCAATCTCAGTTTCCTCACCTATAAAATAGGAATACTAAAACTCTCTGGATGTCACATAATGTTTAGGGGGCCAGTGAATCAGTTGGTCTGACCATCTTCTGCAAATGAAAATGCTAGCTGGTTGACACTATTTGTTCCATTTTCTGGGGAGATTTCTTTGGCAAGAATGGGTTCATTCTCACTTGCCAGCTGTCATTGTCATGGTTAAGGATGAATTCTGCAACATCCCACAGTACAGGGGAGGCCTTTGAGTGGGCTTATTGCAGGAAAGTAGAAACAAAGTCAGGGTCAGCCAGATAAGAGAAGATAGAAGGCCTTCTGAGACCGCTGCGCTCTGCTGGTGGATTTGTGTTCTAGGCAAGGAATGCACCCTCCTCTGATGTCCCCCACCCCACCATCAATCTCCCTTTTCATAGGGCAAGCATAAGGACAGTTTTGTTACTGAGAAGATAATGAAACTACTTGGGTACATTGCAGCCTGGATTTTGGTGCCAACTCTTTACAGGAATTATCTGGGAATGTAAGCTTTCAGCACCTGGGGACCTTGGAACCTGTGAAACATCACCCTGGGGAATGACAGTGCTTGTCCCCTGGAAAGAGATGCCTGGGCACAAGCTCTTCATCTGAGAGAGAGTTAGGACCCCCATCATTATAACTCTTTAACCTGATGTTCCAGGGTGAGCACTTAGGGTCATTAGCAGATAATCTTCCTTGTACCACAGGAGCACGCAAGACTGTCAGTCTCAACCCCAGCGTTGAAACCTAACTAGGTCATGCCAGGTTTTTAGGCAGTTGGTTTAGATTTCATAGCACAATCAAGGCTTACCCAGGCTAAATCCAACATCCATTAATGAGCTGTGGTAAGAGGATTCTCTTTTAAAAGATTCACTTGGGCCCCTCAGGCTAAAATGAAATCACAGTTGATTCCACTAACCAGCTTTGTACCTGCTCTTTGGTGCTTGATGGTAAAATTTTATGCATCCCAAGATGCTGCCCTTACTCATTCTATTTATCATGACATGGAGTCCCACCTCCTCCAGCCTGAAATCCCTACCTTATATCAGCACCTTCATGGCTGTGGAGCTCACGTGTAAGGATGGGGAAGGGGACAACCCCAAGAGTGGGCAAATGGTTGTAAAATACACATTGTGCACAAAACAATCTGAGAGCTTAGTGGTGGGGCAATTGATTTTATCAGAAAGGAGGCTAAGAAATACTCCAGAAAGGACATAGCAGCTGAACTGTATCAAGAAGAGTAAGTAGGATGTTTTAGGGCAAAGGATGGGGACACACACATGCTACACAGAGAATACACGCAAACTACACAGGGAGCAGAGACATGAGGCTTCAGAGGAGACAATGTGTGTGGAGTGTCTGGACCAGTGTGAGCATGCAGTAGGCACTCAATAAATAGTAGAACAGATACTTATTGTTGTTATATAATCAAGGAATTTCAGACACCCAGTCTGGCTAGATTTCAGGAGAGACTATGGAAATGAAACTAGAGATGTAATGTGAGATGTGTGTGTGTGTGTGTGTGTGTGTGTGTGTGAAGGGCCCTGAATAGGATGCTAAAGGAGTTAGAATTCTTATTTGTATCACATTTTATCAACTAAGCCACAATCATCAATCTCTCGGAGGATGGACTAAGTTAGGTTGAGATAACTCCCACCATGTCAGTGGTTTAAAACGTCAAATATTAACATTTGTTTCTTAGCCACGTTATATGCCCATCACAGGATGACTGTAATCTTTGCCCAGTAGTGTCCCCTTTCTATGACCCTGTTGCTTAAAGCCTCTGCCCCAAAATGACACCCATCCCTGCTTCCATTTCATTGGCCATTGCAAGTCAGATGGCTGCTGGATCTGACTTCCAATGGAACAGGAAATGCAGTCTATGCTTAGAATGAGTGAATTCTACTGAATCTAATTTGTGCATCCACAAATGTGACTTAAAATGTTTCTCAGTGCATTTTAAGACAGCCAACTTTTAAAAATTATTAAAATCGTAATTCAGAAAGCCACTTGAAATATGATTTGATTTCTAAAACTTACCTTTATGGATCCTTGTAGAGACAGCATAACCTGTGGTTTGCTGGTAAAAGTTTAACACCTGGAAATGTCAACAACAGGGCAAGGAAGAAGGTTTGGAGAATGGAGGAGAGACGTGATATGTAACATTCACCCATTTGCATGGTACAAATATTTCCACCATGACTGATTTCAGGCTGCCAGTGTGATGTCACTGAGCCGAGCTGGGAAGAAATGTTCATATTATGAGCCAATTCCAGCATACCACTAAAATGTACTATAATTTGACAGAATTAGCAGCAAGGTAATGCCTATGATGTTCCAGGATTGCCCTGTGCACATCCCCACTTTGCACTTAACACAGGATTGGTAACAATAATCGTGCCAATCAAATACTACAGCTTTGAAAAGTAACCCGATAGAATCATAAACTTAAAGCCGAATGAGGTCTTAGAGATTGTCTCGTCACTTCACAGTTGAGGACACTGAGAAAGGAAAAACATGTAGTCATCCAGCTGCCTCCCAGGTGGCAGAACTGGAACCAGAACCCTGGACTCCTGGCTTCCTGGTCACTCTGTGTGGATTTCCCCAGCATTGCAGGAACTGTGGGGTTCCCATTCTTGAGTGGGCGCCATTGTTCCTAGCCACCTTACAAGTATTATTTTTCAAAGGTCAGAACGTTCAGTTAAGCCATGCCCACGGTGAACAGGTTGCAGGCAGAGTCTGGAGGGGTGTCAGGTGCTACGTGAGAGCTATTAGACCCAAACAATTCATTTCATTTCAGAAAGAATGGAGGATAACCTGACACCTCGCCTGGACTGTGGTTCACCCCGGCCCTCGGGAGCCTGTCCGCAGAAGCTCCCCGCCCCAGCTCTGTGCTCACTGGGAAGGGCAGCAGCACCCGTAGATTTGAGAAAAGACCACACTGAATTTTCCCATCTCAAACAAAGGGGGAAGGGGAAAACCCCAGGAGTGGGCAAATAATTGTAAAATACACATTGTGCACAAAACCATCTGAGAGCTTAGTGGTGGGGCAAGTGATCTGGGGGAGCTGAGAGAAAATCCCTGGCATGATGAGCCCATTCTGCCATGTGGGAGTAGAAGGAAAACTGATCCTCGTCATGGTGACGAGTCCATCAGAATAATAGGGAGCCAAGCCAGACTTCTCTCCAGACATGTTTCAAACTTGCTTGACTCTCTCTGCTCATCCACTTGCATTGCTTTCTTTGGTTTTCTTCTTCCTTTCTTTTTTAAGTGTATTTATTTATTTTAAGAGAGAGAAGGTCTTCATGCTGTGGTCTTTCCCAGCCTCAACCAGCCCGGATCATGGGTAGATGTGCTCCTGCCATGCTCTGGGCCCAAAGTCCTGGGACGCAGACCTTGGACCTTTCCCATGCAGGTCCAGTTGCATCACTGTCATGCCCCTGCCTGGCCTCCAACTGCCGTGTTCTTTTTTCTCAGTCTAACAAATTCTTCTCCATCAAGACCCATTTCAAGGTGACTTCTTTCAAGACTTTTCTGACCTTGACCTTGGAGTACCTCCCACCCACCCGTCTGTGTTTATTGCTCCTCTTCCCAGATCCCGGAACACTCCGAGCCCGCCTTTCCTACAGCTCCTACCACAGTGTGTGTGCTTATTTCAGATGCTGTCTCCTCAACTAGACCAAATGTTTGCTCTGAGAAGTGAAGCCCATGGGCCTTTACTTTCCTTTGGTCATCTTTAGTTTCCTTCCTTCCTTCACCTCCCGTGGTGCCTGGCCAGTGGTAGACACACACAGAAGAGGGAGCAGAGAGATGGAGTGAAAGGACAGGGAGGGATGAATAGACGGGGAGAGGAAGGACCATTCTGGAGTCAGAGCACACTGTCTTGGAAAAGTGGAGTTTTTCAGGATCCCAGTTACCACATGGCAGTGTAAACTCCAGGGCAGGTGTCACGTGTACTGGATGAATGTCATGAAGGCATAGTTTTTTAAAATGCAGATTCCTGAGGCCAGCAAGGTGGCATAGTAGTTGAGGTGCTGGACTCCCACATGGCCAACTGTGGTTCGAGGCCTGGACCCAGCAGCTTGAAACTCACATCAGGCACGTGAACATGCATGCTCAAAATCCCAAGAGGAGAATGAATGAGAAGGGATTGCGCTGTCGGGGGTGATCTCTCACTTTCTCTCTGTGTCTCTGGTGAATGCATATACCCTATAGCAAAAGTCTCTCTTTTAAAAAAATGCAGAGAGAACCGCAGTTAGTGTAATGACTATGTTGCTGGACTCCCACGCAGTCGACCGCGGTTCGCGTCCCAGACCCGGTGGCTTAAAACTCACGCCGGGCGCATGTGCATGCGTGCCCAAGATCCCAAGAAGAGAATGGAGGAGAAGGGATTGCAGCATGACCATCCCCCCTGGGGGGTGATTTCTCGCTTTCTGTCTCTATGTCTCTCTCTGTCTGGCGAGCGCACGCGCCCTACAGTGAAAATCTCTCCAAAAAAAAAAAAAAATGCAGATTCCTATCTCCTCCCCTCCTCCATTTTGAATTCTGAGGTGGGACCCAGAGAAGTGTTTTTACTGCAGCCAGTGTTCTGATGGAGGTGATTTGCAGGACACTCTGAAGAAGCACTGAGAGGGGAGCCAGCAGTTAGCGTAATGGCTATGTCGCTGGACTCCCACGTAGTCGACCGCGGTTCGTGTCCCAGACCCAGTGGCTTAAAACTCACGCCGGGCGCATGTGCGTGCGTGCCCAAGATCCCGAGAGGAGAATGGAGGAGAAGGGATTGCGGCGTGACCATCCCCCCTGGGGGGTGATTTCTCGCTTTCTGTCTCTATGTCTCTCTCTGTCTGGCGAGCGCACGCGCCCTACAGTGAAAATCTCTCCAAAAAAAAAAAAAAGAAGCACTGAGAGGATGATTCCAGGAATGCAGCAAGGCAGGGCACCCGGCTGGGGTGTGGACCCAAGCTCACCAGCTGCCTAATGGGCAGTAGAGGGCGCTCTGTAGCCTGCACTGTTTCTCCAAGGTCCTGGGGACATGTCCAGCCCTTCACCTCCCCGATCCTGACCCGAAATCCTTTCCAACTCAGGCCACAGCCACACAGAAGCATGCAGGTCTGCCTCTTTTTCCAAAGCCTGTAATAGATTTTTGGCTTGCTAAGGTCACGTGTCCTGTGCGTTTTTAATTCTAGCCAGTTACTTGATTATTCTGGGCTATGGTATAGCTACACAGGGTCCTTTAACTCACAAGGGCCTGTGGCCCTAGGCTCACAGACCCCCAGCAAAGGCAGTGTCAGAGCCACCCTCAGGGCAAGTCCGGGGCTGACCTTGGGTCTGCTCAGGCTGTCCATCTTGTGCTGGCCTCAGCAGGCACTGCACTGAGTCTGTAGTCCAGCCACATACACCCTTGAAGCTCCCACACACATGGCGCAAAGAGTAGCCTTTGGCCCTGCTGCAGTCATAACAGGGCTGTTACCTCCTTGGCAAAGGCCTGTCCCCCACATGCTCATCACCCCTGGCTCTTCTCCAAGCCCTGCATGCCCTGCAAGCCCCATCCGGTTGTCTCTGAATTCAGCTCTAGACACATGTGACAGGTGCTGAGCGGTACCCATCACAGCCACTCACATAACCAAGTATACTTGCTTCCCAGAAGACAGTCATTTATATTCCTACTCATTAAGTTACTATAATTATACCCACATGGGGTGTAATTGATTCTAATTTCACTCGGAGGATGCTCCAGGTTAGAGCAGTGAGTCTCCAGCCTGGGAGAACTCTTTACCCTTTACTTAGCATTTAAATGAGCGTCAGGAGGCAAACACAGAAGTAATTATGAGGAGAAACCAAGTGTTGAATGGGGCAGCTTTTGAAGTGCTTGGACGGCCTGACGTGGCGGTGCGCGGTTCCGATTCTGCACATGGGAAGTCCGCTATGTCACGCGATGCTCTGACACAGATGAATCGTGCAGCTGGATGCAGACTGAGTGTTCCCTCGGGGCTGGAGAGGTTTTTAACACAGTGCTTGCCCATGACTCAATAGTCTCTGTTTATGAATTAGCACTTTTTTTTTAAAGTTCTTCCTCTACTTAAAGTTTACAAATACAGAGTAGTCATGTCTGTCATTTCAATTACTCTGTTTATTAAAACAATTTTAGCACGTTACAGTCATAGGTTCCTTGTTAACTTTTTAGAGTTACTGTGTTGTTGTATGTTGCAAAAGACTGATGCATGCTTTCATTCCTGCAAAATTTCCCAGTGGAAGGCAAATATGGTAAGCTGTTTTCAAAGGTTATGATTACAGTTCTGTGTTGTATAATGGAAACAGGTCCCTGTTTCTTTTCAGATGGGGAAGATTCTAGAATTAGTGAGATATACTAGTTCTATTTGAATTTCTAAACTATGAGGCAAGTTATATAACTTGATAGATAATTGGGTTTCTAAGCAAATCCAATAATAGCTGTTTTCGTAATGAACAAACACACATGCCATGCATCACAAATAAAATTCCGTTAGCTGTTCTCCTCCAGCTCCAGTATTAAAAACTCATCTGATAACTTCTGCTACCCCCGACTCCCTACCCTAACTTTCACTTCTCAAGGTCATCTGTGTCTCTAGTGCTTGTATTTAATACTTGTTAAACATTTAAAGATGAAAAAGTAGTCCTAGCGGAAACCAGCAGGTAGCGTAATGGCTATGTCGCTGGACTCCCACGTAGTCGACCGCGGTTCGCGTCTCGGACCTGGTGGCTTAGAACTCATGCCGGGTGCGTGTGCGTGCGTGCCCAAGATCCCGAGAGGAGAATGGAGGAGAAGGGATTGCGGCATGACCATCCCCCCTGGGGGGTGATTTCTCGCTTTCTGTCTCTATGTCTCTCTCTGTCTGGCGAGCGCACGCGCCCTATAGCGAAAACCTCTCCAAAAAAAAAAAAAAGTAGTCCTAGCTAAGCTTTGACTTTGGAAGTGAGGCAACAGGCCCAAATACATCAGATTTCTTGGCCAAGGTCACGGCAGTTAGAACGAGTGCATGTATAATAAGCAAGAGACTTTCCAATCAAATAAAAATGTTTACCAAACATGCCCTTCCAGCTCCTCACTTTCCCACCACCACTTGGCTATGTGAAAGAATGTGCTCTCAGTACGGCGACCACACTGAAGATAAGACGTGTGTCTCTGCCTTGGCCCTTCGCCTATCTCATCTGCAGAGTTCTCTTTGTAGTGAGCCGGCGGTGTGACCAATTATCGGAATCCAGGAACAGACACAACGCCCAGAAGATGAAATGCAACCGGTGAAGAACTCTGTGGCCTTGAGCTGGACAGTAATTCTTTCACAGAGAAGTCTCCCCCGCTTTGGAATTAAGTTACACTAAACTAGGCGAGGCCTGCTCCTGGTTCTCCCTCATGTAGTTTCAGGTTTGCTCAAGAATCCGTTGGTGCTGTGTCCCATAGCAATGCCCCTTCCCAGGAACAGGCACATTCGGGTGTTACGTGCTCCGCCTCTGAAGGCCTGTATTTCCAATGATCTGTAGGAATTTTGGAAAATGTGTCATGTTTCTTCCCTCCAGTGTTTTCATCCCTTTTTTCCCACCTGCCACTGGTTCTCTTCTCACTACGTACTCTCCCCTCTCGGGTTCCCCATTATCATTTGGAATTTTCTTTTTCCATTGAAATCAGGATACAGCCCTAGAGAAATCAGGGCAAGGTCCTGCTAGCTAGACCTTCTCCCATGCAGCCCAAACTTTCCCAGCTCACCTCCCCTGCAGGTTCTTCATGAGGTGAGGCCTGCCTGGATCAGAGCTCAATGGCCTCAAAACTCAGTGCATCATTGTTCAGTGGGGTAGGGGACAAAGGATTCCTCTCTGAGGCCGAAGACTCTGGGAGCTCCCCCAGCCTTACAGAGCAGCCACAGCAGCCAGCAGGACCTCCGCTGGGACAGCTGGGACACCAGCCTGCAGCCCAGCAGGGCTCCACATCTCCCCTTCTGCATGCCAGGCCCCCATATCCAGAAAAGTAAGAATGAACCTCCAGCAATCCACAGTGCTAAGAGAAGCCTCTAGAAACCTATAGAAACTGGGCAGTCAATGAGGAAAGAAGAGGCAGATGAGGAGAGAAAAGCGAGCAGGAGGGGAAGAGCCATCAATACAATAGAAACCATCAGCAAGTCACGTGTAGTTTCCTTCTGCCTCCTCCCCTCTGTCACTAGAGCAAGTCTGGTGCCCTGCCCCTTTTCCAAGCCTGTAGCCTCCATCTCACATTGACCTTTAACGTTCTTTTGAAGCACATCTATTCTTTTTTTCAGAGAGAGATTTTTGCTATAGGTCTCATGCACTCACTAAAGAGACAAGAGAGACAGAAAGTGAGAAATCCCCCGCCAGGGGAATGGCCACACTGCAATCCCTTCTCCTCCATTCTTCTCTCAGGATTTTGAGCATGCATGCACATTGCCTCGCGTGAGATTCAAGCCACCAGGTCTGGAACTTGCACCGCAGTCTACCACCCCTCAACCACTACGCCACCTGCTGGTTCTGAAGCTAATCTCTCTTAACACAGGTGTATTGGAACCACCTGAATAAAAACTATTAATACCAGGCTTCTGCTCCCAGACATTCTGATCTAATTGATCTAGAGTGCCAGGTTGATATCTGGATTTTTGAAGCTCTCTAGGCGAGTCTATTGTGCAGCAAAGTTTGGGAACCATTGTATTATTGACCAGGTAGTTCCCAGGGCCAAGGCTCCACCTACCTTCAGAATTAAACCTGACAACAGGCTTCACTTCCTCCAGGGGGACCCCTTGCCCTTTTGTTACAAGAGAAATACGGGAGCAAATTCAGGTTCATGCAATATTTATTGAGCACCTACTACATGCCCTGCCTGGCCAGCATGTGTATAGCTTAAACCAGCAAGGGGGATTCTTGGTAAACAGCACCCTAAAAACCAGAATTCTGTCTTGTGATTTAAGTGCAAACGGATCTTTGTGTCCTGTAGCTTTTTGCTCCAAGATGCTCCTCGGACAACTGGTTATTTCACAGGCAACGAGAGAAGATGGTTTTAAAAAACCAAAAGTCATGGGGACCAGCAGTTAGCGTAATGGCTATGTC
Source organism: Tupaia belangeri chinensis (assembly GCF_000334495.1). Taxonomy (NCBI): domain Eukaryota; kingdom Metazoa; phylum Chordata; class Mammalia; order Scandentia; family Tupaiidae; genus Tupaia; species Tupaia belangeri. The sequence continues at coordinate 552,365 of NW_006159645.1, forward strand.
GCTGGACTCCCACATAGTCGACTGTGGTTCGCATCCCAGACCTGGAGGCTTAAAACTCACACCGGGCGCATGTGCGTGCATCCCCAAGTTCCAGAGAGGAGAACGGAGGAGAAGGGATTGTGGCGTGGCCATCCCCCCTGGGGAGTGATTTCTCACTTTCTGTCTCTCTGTCTGACGAGCGCACGCGCCCTATAGCAAAAACCTCTCCAAAAAAAAAAAAAGCCAAAAGTCATGAACGGAAGGTTAGAAGAGGCAAAGATCCTGGGGGCTCATTTCATCCACACTGAACTAAAAGACATACACAGGCTTCGGCATGGCCAATTTTGTCCGAGAAGTGTGAAACTCATCCAAAGTTTAAAGACGTGGACTCACAAGCCAAACCAATCTTCATCTCAAAAGCCAGTTCTGCCCCTTGCAGCGGTGGGGCTGAGCCTTGGTTCCTCATCTGTAGTACCTGCCTCATAGCATGAAGTGAAGTGGTCATACATGTAAAGTGCAAAACGCATCTCAGTAAGCGCAATCTTCAATTGTCACGGTCATCATCATCAATATTATAGTGCGCAGCTTAGGGATAAATCCTGAAAACTTTGAGAAAGAAACCCTGGGCACCTGCTAGACCAGGGGCAGGGAGCCTTCCTAACACAGCCACCAAGCCCACGTCATGAAACCAGGGCAAAACAGTCGAGCACAGAGTAACAGCCTATCACCTTGGAAGCATGCCCCAAGCAGTGACATTCCACGCTTCCACCCCAGGCAAGCCCTCCTTCTCCACAGGATCTTAGCGTTGGCTTCTTTTCTGCCCAAGTATAGCAATAGAAAGACTCAAGGCAAGGGGTAAAAGGACAGTTTCTTGTGGACTTGTGGATTAGATGAATACCTGTCATCTGGGATGAAAAGACTCTTGCAAATGACTATTTCTTATTTATCATGGGGCTTTAGAAAATAAGGTGGTGGGACCAGCATGTGCCATAGTAGTTAAGGCTCTGGACTTCCATATGGCTGACAGTGGTTCAAGTTCCAGACCAGGCAGCTTGAAAATCATGTAGGATGCATGTGCATGTGTGCCCAAAATCCTAAGAGAATGGAGGGGAAGGGATTGCAGCATGGTCATCCCCCCTGAGGGGTGATTTCTCTTTCTCGCTCTCTTTCTTTTACCCCCAGCAAGCACACATGCCCTATGGCTAAAACCTTAAAAAAAAATAATAAAAAAGAAGGAAAGAAAAAGAAAGAAAAGAAGATGGGTGGGTCAGGGCCCAGAGATCTTGGGATTTTAGACTCACTGGCTCACTGGTACCCGGGAGATGAAGAGGTCACAATGTGGAATTCTGGGATTCAGATGACAACCTGGCCTCTGTCCAACAAGACACCACAGCAACTCTGAGGGACCCACAAGAACCAGAGATCTGGCTAAGACCTGCTGGTGAAACCTGGGACTGAGTGCCAAGGGTGGGGTGCGTCCTGGCCTACCCCATGTGCCTAAAGTTCATCATAAGCTGTCATCTGTGGCTAGTAATATCATGCCTACCTTGACTTGTACTGCCTTGTCCCCGATCCTAATGAGTCACTGTGCAGAAGCAGGACACATGACCACCATCTTCACTCACCGCACTGTCCTGCATGCCCTGTGGGCAGAGCCAGTACCAGTCTTACTGCGCATTGTTCAAGATGAAGCACACCACCGGCTTATTTAAAGAGTAGTTGTCATTGTTACTCGGAGCCACAGCCAACCTTCCCTGAGCCCTCAGTGTGTTTCGGGCACTAGAAACTATGTGGATTACTGGTTTTAATCAACACAGCAGTCTTCAAGTTAAATATTAAATACTAGTACTGCCAGATACTCCTCAGCCTGACATGTTTACAAATAAGTCTGGAAAAATGTAGAGTTCTAAACAATGATATAAATAGTAATTCTTCCAAGCCAGCACGTAGCACAGTGGTTAAGTGCTGGACTTTCACATGGTCAGCTGAGGTTTGAGTCCCGGACCTGGTGGCTCGAAATCACTCCTGGCACGTGTGTGTGTATGCTCAAAATCCCAAGAGGAGAATGGAAGAGAAAGGATTGCAGCATAGCCATCCTCCCTGTGGAGGGAATGATTTCTCACTTTCTCTGTCTCTCTGTCTCTTTCTCCAGCAAGCACACATACCTTTTGGCAAAAATCTAAAAAAAAAAAAAGAAAGAAAGAAAGAAAGAAGAGAAAAGAAAGAAAAGAAAATTAACTCTTTGAGAAAGGGATATTTTTAGATTTTTTTTCCAAATTTATTTAAGTATAGAACAACTGGGAATAAATGGTTTTTGTTTGTTTGTTTTCATGTTTTGTGAGTTTTTGCTATGGGACACATGTGCTCGCCAGAAAGACAGAGAGAAACAGAGAGACAGAAAGCAAGAAATCACCCCCCAGGGGGGATGGCCATGCCGCAATTCCTTCTCCTCCTTTCTCCTTTCAGGATCTTGGGCATGCACACACATGTGCCTGGCATGAGTTTAAACCATCAGGTCCAGGATTCAAACCATGGTCAACTACATGGGAATCCAGTGGCATAGCCATTACACCATCTTCTGGTCCTGTATATGGTTTTTTAAAGAATGCTTTTTTTTTTTTTTGAGAGGGTTTTGCTATAGGGCACGTGCGCTCGCCAGAAAGACAGAGAGAGACATAGAGATAGAAAGCGAGAAATTACCCCCCAGGGGGGATGGCCATGCCACAATCCCATCTCTTCTCGGGATCTTAGGCATGCACACACACGCCCGGCATGAGTTTAAGCCACTGGGGCCGGGACTCAAACCATGGTCAGCTACATGGGAGTCCAGCAACATAGCCATTACACCAATAGCTGGTCCCAGGAATGCTAATTTTTAAAATAAATGAATGATTGTGTAAGTGCCAAGTACACTTAGTACCAAATATGCTCTACTAGTTAGTGTAATATGCTCTACGATTAGGGTTCTACTAATTGTAGAACACTAACTCTTCGAGAAAGGAATATATTTAGAATTTTCCAAATTTATGTAAGTATAGAACAACTGGAATAAACAGGGTTTTTTGGAAAAAGGAGCAATGTAAACCACCATGGTAGGATTTGGAATGACTGTCTTTGAAAATCGCTATTCACGATATACCCAGACTGGTTGGGGGACTCCTGAGAGCAGCTGATGGTTCGTTCGTCGTGTCATTGGCTCTGCAACTCCCCAAAGAAGCCTGCTCTATTGTGAGGGCAGAGCTCCATGTTCCTCCAGGGACATGTGCAAGGTGAGCACCTCAGCGTGAAGACTTTGAGCCCCCTGAGCTCTTCCCAGGCATCCTGCTGTTGTCCACCACATTCTCTAAGATATGGGAGATTATTTCCTGACCGTGACACTGTGGAGCCCAGAACCACCAGCTAAGTTTTCTCTCCCAGGACCAATATAAGCTACAATCTAATCCTCTATTCTTCTTGTTTTTATAAATGTGCATGCTATAACTCACTCTTCTTGTCTTTTCCCTTCTGATGTCATCAAAATATTTCAGGACACCACCTGTCTTTACAGCAGTTTATACATCTTTAGTGCAATATCATCTTTATTCCACCAAATGCCTTCAAAGAACTGCTATTTCCACTTATTTTTTTTTTCAGGGAAAATACATCTATTTTAACAAAAGTACTTTTGACAACAATTTATACATGTATTTAAAGAGAACTTTCACCCCCTAAGGCTCCATTACAAATTAGGGATTGAGGGACCAGCAGGTGGCATGGTAGTTAAGGCACTAGACTCCCACACGGCTGATCACGGTTTGAGTTCCAGACATGGTGGCTTGCTTTCTCGCTTCCTCTCTCTCTCTTTTCCTCTCCCTCTCCCTCTCTCTCTCTCCCTCTCTCTCTCTCTGTCTCTCTCGAGTGCATGTGCTCTATAGAAAATTAAAAGGTAATAATGATAATAATAATAATAAGTAAAATTTAAAAGAAAAATTGGAGATTGAACTGCCCTGACCATGAAGTGAGCAAAGTTGTAACATCGTCTGCCAGCCCCACTCTCGGAGAAGGTGACTTCCCATTGTGTTGGGAAAAACAACTAAGCGTTTGATTTGTTCATTGTATACCTGTACACTCATTTAGATCTAATGGCTCAAATTACACAAATAGAGAAATCTCATATATACAAATATTATATCATGCGTATGTATAACTATTTTATTTATTTTTTGTTGTTTCTCCATAGTTTTTCCTTTTAAATTTATTTTCTGAGTGGGAAAATTCATTTTGTATGCTGTAATGGTATTTCTATTTTAAAAGGGTAACGTTTTAAACTTTGACTTGGCATGCATGGCCCCACTCGGTGTCTCTCTCTTCATCCCAAAGTGGAAGCAGACCCCCATGCCTTCCCAGCCCCCACCCTGTGGGGCGACTGGATGGGACTGAATGGGTCTTCGTGGGAAGTGGTGAGTGGCTTATGCTGGTGAGCAAGGCAGGCTACACGGCAACACAGAGTTTCTGTGGGATGCTCTTGTTCCTCTACGTGCTTTGGGTAACAGGATTATTGCTCACTTGTAACCTGAAAGAGACAGACGCCAAGAAAGGACATACCCATACCTAGTGAACTTGGTGCTGCTGGGTGCCTCTGGGTGTCTAGAGGGACAGGGGTGCTCTCAGATCTCCCACTGGGGTGGGGGAGGGCTGGGGAGCTATGGCTGTGCCCTCCAGACACTGTCAAGGCCACTTTTTTTTTTTTTTTTTTAGGTTTTTACCATAGAACACATGTGCTCACTGGTGAAAGACAGTGAGAGGAAAGCCAGAAATCATCCTCCAGGGAGAACGGCCATGCCACAATCCCTTCTCCTCTATTTTTCTTCTAGGATTTTGGTCAAATACACACATGCTCCCTGCGTGTTTCAAGTCATGGATCTGGGACTCAAACCACAGTCAGTCATGTGGGAGTCCAACGCTTTAACCACCATGCCACCTGCTGCCCCCATTAATATAATTTTATTTTTTGGAGAGGTTTTTGCTATAGGGCGCATGCGCTTGCCAGACAGACAGAGAGAGACAGAGAGACAGAAAGCAAGAAATCACCCTCCAGGGGGGATGGCCACACCGCAATCCCTTTTCCTCCATTCTCCTCTCGGGATCTTGGGCACGCACGCACACACGCCCGGCATGAGTTTACGCCGCCGAGTCCGGGACTCGAACCGTGATCAATTACGTGGGAGTCCAGGGACATAGCCATTACTCTAACTACTGGCCCCAACATAATTTTTTAAGAAAGTCTTTTGCTGTGGGGCACATGCACTCACCAGAGAGATAGAGAGGGACGGAAAGCGAAAAATTACCCCCCCAGAGAGGATGGCCATGCCACAGTTCCTTCTCCTTTGTTCTCCTCTTGGGATCTTGGGCACTCTCACACACACTCCTGCCGTGTTTTAAGCCGCCAGGTCTGGGATTTGAATCCTGATTAACTATGTGGAAGTCCAGCGATGTAACCATTACGCCATCTGCTGGTTCCAATTTTTTAAATGCGGAAGTGTACAACTACAGAGAGTAAAGGGAGCCTTCAGTTATATGGCAGGGAAAGTAAAATGGCTAGAAAGTAAAGCAAACCTTGTCCCAACTCATTCATTTCGAAGCACTCTGATAAAGGGTGGCCTGTGTGGTTTCTCACGGGCTGGGCCTCCCCTGAGCAGCAGGTAGAGGTCAGAGCCCTAGAGCACAGAGGATTCCAGAACTAGTCCAGCTGCCAGTGAGAGGGTCCCCCACTCCCATTCCTTTTCTGTAGTCATTAACTGATATTGCTGGGCCGACCTTTCCTGTAACCCCCACCCCCGGCCCCACCACACATACACACTGACAAGGACATTCTGACTAGCAAGCCTTTGGGTCTAGAGGTGGGTGTCCTTTGGCAGGGAGGCTCAAAGTGGATCAAAACACAAAAGGCAAAGGGCAAACAAAAGGCCGAGTCATCGCCGAGAGGAACGAACAAAATCTGCACCAACACCACAAACACAAACCAGCGATCACGACTTCCCGCCAAGGTCCAGTCTCATGATGACAGTGACAGGAAAGGGCCAGCTGGGAGCACCCTGGGCTGGCTCGGGGACACGGCTTCCGGCGGCATTTCTAGGGCCCACGTGGCTGTGTACACTGTCAGAGGACGGGCGCTGTGTCAGAGACAGTGCTTTCAGACTGCCTCCAAGTCGGTCTAGTTTCTCAGTTTCCAGTGATTCTGATCAAATGAAAATAACTTCGTGCTTTTGAATCATGGTAGGTCAAAAAGGAATTGTTTTCTTTATCCTCTGAAGTAAACGTAGCCTTAGGCACACTCAATGGTCACCACCTTCCTAAGATTAGGCCTTACTTTTGAAAATATCACCTCCATAATCATAAAAATTAGTTTATTCTGGGTCATCCAGGTGGTATGGTGATTAAGGCAACTAGATCCCACATAGTCTACTGCATGGTTCAAGTCCTGGACCCAGTGACTTGAAAAACCATGCTGAGTGTATGTATGTACGTGCCCAAAATCCCAAGAGGAGAATGAAGAAGGGATTCAGCGTGGTCATCCTTCCTGGGAGGGAGGGTATATTTCCTCTCTCTCTTTCTCTCTCTCTCTCTCTCTCTTTCTCTCTCTCTCTCTCTTTCTCTGATGAGCACATACACTCTATAGAAAAAGCAATTGTAATTAGCTTATTCATTAAATAACATGCAAGTACAATACTACATGCTAAAATGGTGCCAAGAGTGGATCCAAGCAATGTTCAATTTATGACTTCAATTGCATCTTTAATCCTCTCCCAGAGACCTATTATTATTATCCACATCTCACATTTGATGAAATGCAGCTCAAAGAGGGTTAAGATAACTTGGCACAGGTTACCCTGATGGGAAGAAGAGAGCAGGAATTCTACCCAGACAGCTTAACTTCAGGATCTTCACTCTTTTTTATGTTTTATTTTAGAAAAAAAAGAATTATTTTATTTAGCTTTCATTTATTTATTTATTTCAATTTGACCAGGGAAGAACAGAGTGAGAGAGAGAAAGAGAGAGGGAAAGTGAGAAAGCAAGCCACCAGGTCTAGGCCAGGTCCAGGACTCGAACCACATTTGGCCATGTGGGAGTCCAGCACTCTTAACCACCATGCCACCTGCCAGCCCCAGTCTTTATTCTTAACAAGGAATTCTTAGCAAACCAAAACCTTCCACCATTTCTGGAGCTTAATTGCCAAACCATGGATTTGATAAGCACACAGCATTTTCAACTGAAATAGCACAGGACAACTACAGTGTTAGCTTTGTACAAAACACTTCAGAAGATGACTGGAAACTCTTAGTCATTGCAAAAATGTTTTAAATGGACCCATGTTATTATAAGACTGAAGTAAAAAAAATTAAACTCTATAAACTTTTGAGTTATTTACAATGGCAGCTTCTTCATCCCAGATCATTATTGAAATACTATAAAAGCTGAAATTCTCATAGCTATGTTATACATACTGCGATGTAATTTTCTGGATCTTGAAAATCTATTTGGAGAAAATCTATGTTACCTGAACATGATAATACTTATTCTTTATTATTTTATCTCCTGTCTCCTGCAGACAATAGTAAATATGATCGAACCGGCATAATACAGTATTCTTACCTTAAAACTTTTCTCTTGGCTCAAGATAAAAATTTCTTCAGGGATTTAACTTACATGTTTTTACGTGAAATAGTAATCTCTCTTCCATTATGTAAAGATTTTAGTTTCTATTCACAGAGGCAATGAAATGGCATGCGTTAGACCCCACTAAGAGTGAATCCTTCCTTAATACCTACCAGATTAAGAGTTTTCACTTCCAACAATGTTAGTTAAGCACTTACTTTTCACATCTGAGAGTTGCTGTAACTATATTTTAGCTGTGACATCCAGTCCTAAAAAGACTCTAATATCTTCTATTTCTGCATCTTCTAGTTTGTTTAAAACTTGCTAATTTTCCCTGTAGGAGAAAGACCTCCTCGCACAAATGCAAATCACAGCTGGCACACACTGGGAAAAAATGTTTTTGCTTCTCTGTGACAAAATTTTGTTTGCTTTTTTCTACATTCCAATTTTAAAGGTAATACCATTGGAAGAGTTTGGGAAGGTAAAGAAAATTAGCATTGGCCTATTTACTTACGATGATTTCCTATGTATAAGGATTTTAAAATATATCCTAGGTGTAATATAGTCAGCACTTTGTGTATGGCATTCTTCACAAGCGTATTTTAGCTATACTTGACACAGCATCATTTTGATTGTTGCATGCGTGCAAAGTTGGCTGCTTCTTAATGTTCGGACATGCGAAATGTATTTCATGTTTAATATTAGAAGTAATATTATACTGGATGTCTTTCTGAACTTAGGATCATTTCCTTAGGCTAGATTCTTAGAAATTGAATTACTGGATCTGAAAGGATATCACTATTTTAAAATTCTTGAAACACATGGCCAAATTACTTTCTAAGATGACTTGCTGCCTGTGTTCGATACGGTTTTCCATGTGTGCTTCTGTGTGTCTGATGGGGTTGGGGAGTGGCTTCTTTCACTTGTGCGGACTGGGAGGCCATGGGTATTGGTCAGATCTGTTGTTGTTTAGTGGAAAGAGCTTGGACCTTCAGTCCAAGAACCTGACTTTCTGTCCTGACTCTACAAGTAACTGGCTTGTGAGAACCTGAGAAAAACTCCTTGTCATCCTGGTCTTTGTGAAATGGAAAGATTGGGCCAGGTCAGATACACGCATGCACGTATAAATCTCTGTTAAATGCTCTTTGTAGTTCTCGGTAGAGTCAGGTCAGAAAATGTGAGTGCAGAGTTCTTTCTTAGGATGTTACACCCTGCTAGGGGACAAAGATATAGAAACAGAACCACACGAAGTTTAGGAGTATGTCGATTCTGAGCTCCACACCTACTTATCAGCAGGGTAACCCTGAGTAGTAAGAACTCTTAGGCTGCTTTCCTCATGTATGATGAAATGGCAGTAGTAATACAGAGAATGTGGTGCAGGATAAATGAGAATATGGGGGAGGGAGAAGGACAGCAGGTTGCATGGTGGTTAAGGTACTGGACTTCCACATGACCGACAGCAGTTTGAATCCTGGATCCAGTGGCTTGAAATTCATGCTGGGCACATGTGCATGTGTGCCCAAAATCTCAAGAGGAAAATAGAGGAGAGGGGATTATGGCATGGCCATCCCCTCTGGATGGGGGTGGTGGTGGTGGTGGGGGTGGTGGTGGTGGTGGTGGTGGTTATTTCTCATTTTCCCTTTCACTGTTTCTCTGTCTTTCCAACAAACACAGGCACACTATGGCAAAAACCTTAAAAAATATAAATAAATAAATGAAACGCTAAGGCAAATCAGACGTGGTCATTTCAGACTGAACTGTCTTCCCCTGTTCAATTCTTGCTTACACACTAGCATGACATATCTGTTCCCAGAACGGACAGTAGCTGTTAGGGACATCTGCATCCTCATTCACATTGTGGCAGTCCATGTGGGATGGGCCATGTACTTGGTATTAATGTAAGCATGGTCTTTCCAACACACATCTATAAGGTCCAAGTATATTTTGAAATTCCAGTTATCACTCACACAAGAGACTAGAAATAAACTTCTGTTCTACTTGCAATGTACAGGCATCCATATTTTAAGACTACTGAGTTCATAAACATCCCAGGAACTATTAATATATTGGGCAGAGCCAGCTGCACAGCTGTGAATGGCGTCAAGGACTGTATTGTTTGGGTGATTGTTCACCATAAAAAGCACCATAGGGGGCCGGCAGGTGGCATGGTGATTAAGGGTGCTGGACTCCCACATGGCCAACTGTGGTTCGAGTCCTGGACCTGGCAACTTGCTTTCTCACTTTCCCTCTTTCTCTCTCTCTCTCTCTGTCCCTCTGTGGTCAACTTAAAATAAATAAATAAAATAATTATTTAAAATAATTTGAAAAAATTATTAAAAAGCACCATAGGTAGAGTTGAGGTATTTTTGTTTGTGAAATTTTGGAAAACCGTTTTATAGGCATCTCTGTCCTTTGCAACATGGGACAATTCACATGTGAAAACAATCGGTTCATCTGGTTTTTCTTTTCTTTTCTTTCTTTTTTTTTTTTTGAGAGGTTTTTGCTATAGGGCACGTGTGCTCACCAGACAGACAGAGAGAGACAGAGAGACAGAAAGCAAGAAATCACCCCCTAGGGGGGGATGACCACACTGCAATCCCTTCTCCTCCATTCTCCTCTCGGGATCTTGGGCACGCACACACATGCACCCGGCATGAATTTAAGCCACCGGGTCCGGGACGCAAACCACGGTCGACTACGTGGGAGTCCAGCGACATAGCCATTACGCTAACTGCTGGTCCCTGGTTTTTCTTTTCTTTGGATAAAGGTACAGCTTACTCCAACTGCCAGCCACAGAACCTGGTCGAAAACTTGAGGCTGGGGTTGGTCCATTCCTCTGTGGTGCTCTGTAAATTGCCATACTGCAGTGTGACAAGAAAATCAGCTTGGCAAATGTGGGGCTCCAGCAGAGACATGTGGGGCTCAGCTGAGGAGGACAGCGTTGAGGAGGGAGGAAGAGAGAAAGACACGAAGACACCGCTGTACGATACAGGTGCGGCCAGAAGCCAGACGTTGAGTGTCTTGCCTTCTGTAATGAAACCCGTATGTCGGTCATGAGGGCATTTACTCCTGGTCCCCAATATGGAATTAGGTGACAGCAGAGAAAACAAGGAAAAGGAGATAAACAGGGAATGTGAGAAGAGAGGAACAGGGCAAGGGAGAAAAGGCAGCTGGAAAGCTCGAAATAGCTACTTCTCTCTTAATTTGTACATTGTCTACTCGGATCTAAATTCTGCAGAAGTTTGCTGAAAGGATTATAGAGCCATTCGAAGGAGCTCAATTTGACAAATGTCCCATTCTCTCAAAAATAACCATGCCACATCTTCAGTTCAGCATTGCAGAAATGCGATGAAGAGTTTGAAAGTTCTGGTTTGAGGAAACGGATTGCTACACTCTGATGTAAAACTTTTTGTGGTTTGCTCTCTAAAACTGTGCATGAAAACACAACAGCGACATACGGAAAGGTGTGAGTCACTTAAAGTAACCTAAGGTCTTTCTCTACGACAGGGGAGTGTCTCGTTTCTCCATCTAGGCAGTCTGTGAGAAACATCAGTAATTAGCCAAATTGTCAACATCGGTCTCCATTAAACAGCTGGAGAAACTGTATGGGAAGACAGCAATGACAGCATTGCACAATCAACTCAAGAAGCGTCAGATTACTTATCTGCTAAGCAAGGTATTTTAGTCCAGTCTAGAGACCACGCAGGCCCTTCGGTCTGAAACAAACGCTGACTCTTTTGAATGAAGAGGACTGGGTTCAGGAGGGGTGGTGAGAGCGCTTCTCTGGCGCTTTTGTATCTCTCTTGTATTGAGAGTGGCCATCTGTCCCTGGGGAACAATCAGAGCGGCAGCTGGGCATGTTGTGCCATCAGAGACAAAGGCTTCCCTGCCTCGGACCAGAACGCAGCGGGTTTGGAGGTCAGCAGCAGTGTCAGGAGGGAGCCAGGTCAGCCGTTGACACCTGATGCATAGATGAACTCAAATAAAACCAGGATTAAACCGTTTTAACTAGCACGTCAGCAGAAAAGATGACGCCCTGCCACCCCCCACCACAAACCCCCCCCCCCCGGTCCCATTTCTTTAACAGTCGTGGGAATGAGCTTGCCATTTAATCATATGTCTTTATTGTCTTCCTCTTCTTTCAGGACTGAAACCACAAGCAAAGAATACAGCTAGCAGACACCCCAGGCAGTGCTTAGGAAGGGCAAGGAAGACGTACTTGGTACTCTGAGAAAGTGTTCCGAGTGCATAGGCTCAATGTGGCCAGGTTTAGCAGTGTGGCTAAAGAGGGAACTACCACTTTGATGATCATTCAGCAATGTGAGCTAATTTCACTTTGCATAGCCAGTTCTTTCACTTGCTGACGGGAATAAAGAACCAGATTTAGGGACCAGCAGCTAGGGTAATGGCTATGTCACTAAACTCCCATGTTGTCGACCATGGTTCGAGTCCCAGACCCAGGAGCTTAAACTCACACCGGACGTGTGTGCGTGCGTGCCCAAGATCCCAAAAGGAGAATGGAGGAGAAGGAATTGCGGCGTGATCATCCCCCCTGGGGGGTGATTTCTTGCTTTCTATCTCTCTGTCTCTCTCTTTCTGGCCAGCGCACACACCCTATATAGCAATGAACTCTCAAAAAAAAAAAAAGATCTAGGGACCAGCAGTTAGCGTAATGGCTATGCAGCTGGACTCCCATGTGGTCGACCGCGGTTCGAGTCCTGGACCCAGTAGCTTAAAACTCACATTGGGCACATGTGCATCCATGCCCAAGATCCTTAAAGGAGAATGGAGGAGAAGGGATTGTGGCGTGGCCATTCCCCCTAGGGGGTGCTTTCTTGCTTTCTGTCTCTCTGTCTCTCTCTGTCTGTCTGGTGACAGAGACCTCTCCAAAAAAAAAAGAAGAACCAGATCTAGAATGTCACAGCAAAAATGGGAACAGAAATCCTCCTGCCTCTCTTTTTAGTGACCCCCTCAAAATCTCATTCAATGGCTTTCACATATATGTATGTGCATTTGTTCACACACACACACACACACACACACACACACACACATGCATACGTATTGGACACTGAAAGAATAGCACATACTCAGTATACCACTGTCTGGCCACTGGAAGTTTATTTTATTTTATTTTTTTGGAAAGGTTTTTGCTATAGGGTGCGTGCGCTTGCCAGAAAGACAGAGAGTAACAGAGGCAGAGAGCAAGAAATCACCCCACAGGGGGGATGGTCACACCGCAATCCCTTCTCCATTCTCCTCTTGGGATCTTGGGCATGCACACACATGTGCCTAGCGTGAGTTTAAGCCACTGGGTCCCAGACTTGAACCATGGTTGACTATGTGGGAGTCTGGCGACATAGCCATTATGCTAACTGTTGGTCCCAGCCACTGGAAGTTTTGAAGTGTAGACTCAGTGTCAGTGAAAAAGGCCTAGTGTACTGACCAGCACTGCTGGAAGTCATGTGGCCAACTGCAGGTTCGAATCTCAAGCTGACCTGAAGTATTTCCAGGATTCTGAGGAGCTGTAGGGCCTGAGTGAATGGGATCACAGTGTGACTGGACCATCACCTGCTCTGTCTCTCTTTCTCTCTCTCTCTTTCTTGCTCTCACTCTCATGCATATTTGCACATGCTTTCTCTCACTCTCTTAAAAGAAACTTAAAAAAAAAAAAAGTTCAAGTACAACCCACAGAAAGCAAAGAGAAAATGAAAATATAGATTCCCCACCACCATCCTGGGCTGAATGAATGACTGCAGTGTTTTGCTAAATGTCTCTATCCTCAGCAGGATTTCTGGTTTACCATGTTGGGAAATCCCATGCAGTCCAGAGTCACCACCAAATCCCAGGCCCCCAGACGTATGTGTGGGAAGTCTAAGGGGGGAAAGAGCACACGCTGCCTCCTTGTAACATGACCAGCTGGGCCGGCTCCACACGCAGCTGTAATGGGCTGCTCACTAGAACCTGGACCCCAGGCATGGTCAGCCTGAAACACGCCAGGCATGCATGCGTGTGTCCAGGATCCGAGCAGCTGGTGGGCTGGAGGGAAGGGATCACGGCCTGACCAGACTCCGTGAGGATGCTCCTCTCCCTCTCTCTCATGTGCACAGACATAGGCTATGATGAACAAAGAAAAAATACTGGAAGTCATGTTTATAAGAGGTAAAGAAACCAGAAGTAGTGATCAGAAGAGGGCATGCTTGTTTTTCATATAACACAAGTTTTCCGAGTGCCAAGCTAGTGCTGGCTTCACGCTAGTCCTTAATGATAAGAACAGATGGAAGAATTATGGGTAGTTTTTAAAGTTTTGTTGTTGTTTTGTTTTGTTCTTATGTTTTAAACGTTTGTTAAAAGTCCTCTGGAAATAGAGAGTAAGGATGAGTCTTCCTATTAGTGGCTGTGAATAGCCAGCACTGCTGATCTGCTACAACTTGGCTGCCAGGGATTTCCCAGGAAAGAACACCCAGAGGCCTGATTCTAGTCCCCAGGACAGGCCTGTGAGAGCTCAGTCTCTTTATCTGAAACAGGATTCATGACACCCCTCTACCTTCCTCATAGGGGACGATAACATGCTCTGTAATACACGATGTGACTTTTGATATTATTCTAGTCCCAAACCTGGTCTTGTTTCTCACAGCCTGTGATTTGGAGGCCGGCTGTGGTACAGGGCACTGTTTCCAGACCTCCCCTCTTATGGTATCAGAAAACCTCATTAAAAAGGAAACTCTGAAAAGCCCATCCTGGATTGTATAACAGAGACTAGCAAGGGTGCATGTACTGGATAAACAGGTAGTGATGAGGGTAAGCCTCTCAAGGGGTCCCTTGACCTCAGGGTATGTTATAGCTGTGCTATCTACTCATTCAGGTAGCAAAATTTGATTAAGCACTTACTTTGTGTCAGGTCCCGTGTATGACATGGGTTTTAATTGTGATGAAAAGCACACACAGGGAACCAGCAGTCAGCATAATGGCTATGTCACTGGACTCCCATGTAATCGACTGCGGTTTGAGTCTCAGAACCTGTGGCTTAAACTCACGCCGGGCGCGTGTGTGTGCGTGCCCAAGATCCTGAGAGGAGATTGGAGGAGAAGGGATTGCGGCGTGGCCATCCTCCCTGGGGGGTGATTTCTAGCTTTCTGTCTCTATCTGTTTTCCTGGCAAGTGCACGCGCCCTATAGTAGGAGCCTCTCAAAAAAAAAGAAAAAAAAAAAAAAAGCACACACAGTACCTGATCTCACAAAGCCAGCAGGCTGGTGGCACCAGATCATAATTTAAAAATCATACTGTAGATGCATGGTTATATATCTCAAGGAGATAGCAGGAAAGTGGTGGGGGTTGGGGAGTGAGGCTGGACAGGTGGCAGGGGCCAGACCATACGGAACCTGTAGGCCACGGTATGGATTTTTGCCTTTGCTTTAAGTCCATGGAAGTTGTGAACCGCAAGATGGGAGGTTGAACTGGGATGGGTACAAATAAAAACATAGTCCTATTTTGTGTTTGAAAAGATACTGATTCCCTTGAGCAGGGGGAGATTTATTTGGTAGAATTTACCATGTTCATGCTTATTTTTTAGTTTATTTATTCCTTCTGAGAAAAAGAGAGGTATCCCAACAGGGTCTTCACACCATGATCCAGCACCAGCTGGAGCCAGATCTCAGGTATATGTGCATGCCTGGCATGTACAGGGAGGCCTTGGGATATGAACCTTGGACCTTCCCATGTGGGTCTAGCTGTTACCAATGTGCCACCATCTGCCCTCCCCCAATACTTTAATCTTTTTTAAGAATCCCCCTGAATTGAAGCACTTGAGGTTAGTGCAGTGACACTCAATTCTAGGAGCACATTCTAACCCCCTGAAGGATTTTTTTCAAGTTGGACCCCATCCTCCAAACTTGTATTTAATTGACCTGAGGTGGAGCTTGAGCATGGTTTTTGGGTTGAGTGTGTTTGTTTTTAGGTGATTCTAATTATCAGTCAAGGTTGTGACATGCAGGTTCCAGAGGTCCTCAGAGTAAGCTGATCCCAGGACCAGCACACGAGCATTACCTGGGAACATGTTAGAAATGCAGATTCTATTGGGAACCAGCAGTTAGCGTAATGGCTATGTCACTGGACTCCCACGTAGTTGACCGCGGTTCGCGTCCCAGACCCGGTGGCTTAAAACTCACATCGGGCGCATGTGTGTGCATGCCCAAGATCCCAAGAGGAGAATGGAGGAGAAGGGATTCAATACTTTAATCTTTTTTAAGAATCCCCCTGAATTGAAGCACTTGAGGTTAGTGCAGTGACACTCAATTCTAGGAGCACATTCTAACCCCCTGAAGGATTTTTTTCAAGTTGGACCCCATCCTCCAAACTTGTATTTAATTGACCTGAGGTGGAGCTTGAGCATGGTTTTTGGGTTGAGTGTGTTTGTTTTTAGGTGATTCTAATTATCAGTCAAGGTTGTGACATGCAGGTTCCAGAGGTCCTCAGAGTAAGCTGATCCCAGGACCAGCACACGAGCATTACCTGGGAACATGTTAGAAATGCAGATTCTATTGGGAACCAGCAGTTAGCGTAATGGCTATGTCACTGGACTCCCACGTAGTTGACCGCGGTTCGCGTCCCAGACCCGGTGGCTTAAAACTCACATCGGGCGCATGTGTGTGCATGCCCAAGATCCCAAGAGGAGAATGGAGGAGAAGGGATTGCGGTAGCTCCATCCCGCCTGGGTGGTGATTTCTCGCTTTCTGTCGCTATGTCTCTCTCTGGCTGGCTGATGAGCACACACGCCCTATAGCGAAAATCTCTCCAAAAAAAAAGATTTAAAAAAAAAAAAAAAGAAATGCAGATTCTATTAAAAAGGAGTGGGGAGCTGCTCTATAGCTGAGTGGTTAAATGAATTGGAGGCCAGATGACCAACTACAGTTCAAGCCCTAGCTCCTACAGCTTGAGGGACCCACCAGGCATTTGTGTGTGTGTGCACCCCTAATCCTGACAACATGGAGAAATGGAAGGGAAGGGATTCATTTGTGACCACACCCTGCTGGGAGGTGCATTCCTCCTCTCTCTTATCTCTCTGTCTCTGTCTCTCTCTAGCAAGCACAGGTGCCCTCAGACAACTGGAAAAAATAGTTTTACAAAGAAATGCAGATTGGGGCCAGCAGGTGGCACAGAGGTTAAGGCAACTGAATCCCACATGATGGGCTGCACAGTTCAAGTCCCGGACCTGGTGGTTTGAAAGTCGTGCCAGGCAGATGTGCATGGGAAAAGAGATCGTGGCATGGCCATCTCCTCAAGGAATGATTTCTCACTTTCCCTCTTTCTCTTTTCTTGCCCTATAGCGAACTAAGAGAAAAAAGAAAAACAGATTCTTGGGCCTGATCTCATACTGACTGAACCAGAAACTGTGGGGCTGGGTCCAGCGGTCTGTTTCAGCAAGCCCTCTGGGGGATTCTGAGGCCTGCTCAGGGGTGCAGAGAACTAGCTCTAGGTGGTCTTGGCCAGGAGAAGTGAGAGTCTGGATCTGCTTCCATGTCTAGTTGTAACATCACTCTGAGTCGAGGGCTAAATGCTGGGACTTCTCAGGCCCTCTATTTCTTCACCTGTAAAATGAGGAGGTAGGATGCATATATGCCCAAATTCCAGCAAGAGAAGAGATTATGTGTGGCCATCTCCCCCCTCTCCCCCATGGGGGTGCTTTCTCACATTTTTCCCTCTCACTGTCTCTCATTGTCTCTCCTGGTGAGTTCACGTGCTCTATGGAAAAAACCTTAAAGGGGAGTGGTTAGCTTGCTTGCAACATTAAGAATTTTTTTTTAGAGAGATTTTTGCTATACGGTGCACGTGCTTGCCAGAGAGACAGAGAGTCAGAAAGCAAGAAATCACCCCCAGGGAGGATGGTCACATCACAATCCCTTCCTCTCCATTCTCTTCTCGGGATTTTGTGCGTGCATGCTCACATGGCCAGTGTGAGTTTTTTTGTTGCTGTTTTTTGTTTTGGAGAGGGCGTGTGTGCTCACCAGACAGACAGAGAGAGACAGAGAGACAGAAAGCGAGAAATCACCCTCCAGGGGGGATGGCCACGCCGCAATCCCTTTTCCTCCATTCTCCTCTCAGGATCTTGGGCACACACGCACACGCGCCCGGCATGAGTTTAAGCCATCAGATCCGGGACTCAAACCACAGTCGACTACATGGGAGTCCAGCGACATAGCCATTACATCAACTGCTGCTCCCCTCGCCCCCGTGTGAGTTTTAAGCCACTAGGTCCGGGACGTGAACCATAGTCGACTACATGGGAGTCCAGCGACATAGCCATTACGCTAACTACTGGTTCCCGCATCCATCTATTAATAAATCTTTGTCTGAAGACCCTCTTTAAGACAATGCAAGAAATAGAGTTGTTGAATTATACACATGAACGTTTTCCAGGCTTTTTTTTTTTTTTTCCATCTTTGCCATGGGGTGTGCATGCTCACTGGAGAGATTCAGAGGGAAGGAAAGTGAGAAATCACTCCCCAGAAATCACAATCCCTTCTCCTCTATTCTCCTTTCAGGACTTTGGGCATGCATGCACATATGCCCAGAATGATTTTCAAGCCTCTGAGTCCGGCACTTGAACTGTAGGTAGCTATGTGGGAGTCCCGTGCCTTAACCATCACGCCATCTGCTGGCCCCTTTCAAGGCTTTTAATACATTGCCCACTATTTTTCTAGACATAAGCTAATCTGCACAAACACCAGCAGGATGCTGGGGTCCTCTCCTCACCATACCCTCACCAGCATTTGAATTGCTGCTTTGTATTTAATATACCACTGTGAGGCAGCAGAAGCCTGCAGGGGCAGGGTAGCCCATGTGGCAAGGGTATAGGTTGGCCCATTGATGCCTGAGAGAGATTTGGACTTAAGAAACAGAGAAGTATCAAGGCCCAGGAGCACAAAGACTGGGCTTGAACTGGTAAGAGGACTGTCCAGGGACTGGTGATGGCATTTTTAACAAGTCTTCTTTAAAATGCAGCATTAGTGTCTACTTGAAGTCTACAGAAGGATCAGGGATTGCTGGCCGATCACTTTCTCTGGAGACGTGTACTAGGGCAGACTACTGTGGTACCTGGAGCTGATAGGTGGGCCCGCCCACCAGCAGAAGGAACCAGATTGGTTGAACTTCTCAGGCCCTCTCTGGGCAAACGATACTATGTTAGTAAGGTCAGCACAGGGCAGGAGTATTTCCTTCTCCTCCCATCTCTTCTTCCCCAGCACTTTACATGTCCACAGGCTCCCCAGAGGGCTTCGTTTTCTCTTGTCTTCCTGCCACTGGCCCATCCTTTCCTCCTGTCTTCTTCTGATAACCTTCCATTGCTTTCTTGTATCCAATTCCTTCTTGGATCCAAGATACTTATCATAAAGAGTCCAACAGTGAGAGGCCTGAGAACATAGAATCCCAACCCTTAAAAAAGAAAAAAAGAAAAAGGAAAAGGAAGTGGTGAGTTTATTGCACCATTTATTTATAGTCCCTCACCCCAGCTCCCACTTCCAAAAGTGTCGTAAGTGGTGCCTGCTTTTACAGAGGGCCCAGGGAGAACAGTCTTTAAAAACCAGTCCTGGAAACACCAGTCCTCACAAGCTGGCAGTTGGGAAGAGAGTCAGCCCAGCTTTCAACTGCTGGATATTTTTAAATATGAACATCGTTGGGATGAGAGGCAATTTGAAGGGTAGTTAAAAGCATGGATTTATTGTATACTCCAAACAATTGAAAACAAGTGTTCCAACCAAGCTTGTGCAAAAATGCGGTCCTATGCGCCATAACCAAAAGGTGAACATAGTCTACATGTCCATCAGATGCAGAGGGGACACCATGTCATACTTCCACGCATCCATCAGAAGGAATGGAGTAGCGACACATGCCACGGCTTAACCTTGACAACATTATACTGAGTCAAAGAAGCCAGACCCAAAAAGTCGTCGATTTAGTTGATTCACTTTATATGAAATATTTAGAACAGGTGAATTTGGAGAGACAGGAAATATTACAGATTGGTAGTTGGCAGGGGCTGGGGAAGAAAAGGATGAGGAGTGACTCTTGCCATCAAGCATTTCATTTGGGGATATTGAAAAGTTCTGGAACTAGATAGTGGTGGTTGCAGAACATTGTGCATGTGCTAAATGCCACTGAATTAGACATGTTAAAATGGTAAATTCTATGTTATGGCTATTTTACTTAAAAAAAAATAAATAAAGGACCAGCCCTGTAGCCTGTGGTTAAGGAAATGGGATCCCACGTGGTCAATGGCTTTACAGATTTGTCCCTGGTGACTTGAAGAACACACCAGGTATGTGTGTGCATGTCCCAAATCCCAACAGAATGACAGAATGAGAAATGGAGGAGAAGGAATTACAGTGTGACCATGTCCCACTGGCGGTGTGTGTGTGTGTGTGTGCTTTCTCTCTCTCTCTCCTTCTCTCTCTTTCGCTCTGCATGTGCCCTGTGGCAATTAAGGAAAAGAAGAGAGAAAGACGAAGGAAAAGGAAGGATAGAAGGAAGGGAAAGAAACTTGTCCTTTTGGAGGTGGGGGACAGAGACCTCATTCATTATGCCTGTGTTCTACCACTTACCAGTATATGACCTTGGAGAAGTCTAGGTCAACCCTTAAACTTGGTTTCCATCCCCTCATCTGTAAAATGAGGGTAATTATGACAGTACCTACTTCCTAGAGTTATAAATCTGAACGAGTCAAAATGTGCAGTGTGCTTGGTATAATCCCTGGCAGGCAGTAAGCATGCTGTAACTCTTTGTGTCATTAATTTAGCCCAAGCATTCCTCACTGGGGGCAATTTTGCCTCCCCGAGGATGTTTGGCAACATCCGAGACATTTTCGATGACCACAATTAGGGAGAGTTCTACTGGCATCTATTGAGACGAGGCGAAGAATGCTGCCAAACATCCTGCAAAGCAGAGGACAGGCCCCCAGGACAAAGGCATCTCCAGCCCGAAATGTCAGTAGTTCCAGTGAGAATCCCTGGCTTACACAAGGCATTGAGGGATAGGGAAATGTGCCTCTTCTAATGAATGTACAGATAAAAATAGGTCAGACAGAAACGTTTGCTAGAGAAAGCTGCTAGCGAAAGTCGTCAATGTCCTCTGTGTAACAGAGCACGCTGCGTTAGACGTTGTGGGAGCTATGAAAGAAACCAAGGCCTGTCCTTGAGGGGCCTAGATAAAGATGAGCTCTGTGTCACTGAGTTATGGAAGAGGGAAGTTTTTACCAAGAGATGTTTGTAATCATTTTCCCTTTGGTCAGAGGGTGAGCTGAGGTCAACCACACTACTCACCATAATGCTCCCTCAGCGCTCACACTTACAGCCCCGTGTAAGAGGCATCTGAAGGGGACAGTGTGTGGCTCCTCCCCAGGTCTGAATGTGTCTTGTGTTTGGCTAAATGTCACTGACTACATATCACAAAAAGTAATCACTGTCACAAAAAGAAAGAAAAATTACTTGTTGTAAGGAAAGGCCCAGAGTCGAGAGATAGTATTAAATGTCCTTGTATCCCACCACTCATACAGCAAAAGGAGAACAAGACCATTTCCAAAGGATATTGAAAGAGGTATTTTATTGCATTTTAAACTGGGTGCTCATAAATTAGCCTTGTCCAGATCAGAGAATTAATTCTTTCACAAAAGGCTTCACTATCCAAAGGGTTCTCTTGACTCGCTAACGGTGAAGGTTTGAGAAAGGACCTTATGTCTCTTCCCCATCTTCCTACATTAGGCTAAGAATGGGAAGGCTGTCAAAGGGAGGCTAAGCCTTCACTTGGTCCCTGGTCGTAGTTGTCTTTCAGGGTAGGACAATAGGAATGACAGCTAAGGAGTCTTGTGGTCCCCATCAAGAGAGGAGACCTCTTGGAGGATCATGAAGCCAAGGCAAGGAGATTAGTGATCACAGGATGGACAGAAGATCCCTGATCTTGGCACATCTTCCTCTACCACTCTGGCATCCTGGGTGTACAAGAGCTTTCTGGCAATTTCTATTCATTCAGTGCCTACCTTGGCAAGGAGTCTTACTAGACACTCTTGTAAGGGGAGACAAAGGCAAAGCAGGCCTGGCGCATGCCACAGTGAGTTCTCAGCCTGACTGGGGAAGAACACCTGTCATAAGTCACTCTAGAAGAAGATGCGGAAAGTGCAACCAGAAAAACGTGGGTAAAACCCTATGGGGAGCTGGAGAAGTCTTTTGGAAAGGGTGACATTTGCCACCCTTAGCATGTGCATGCTGGTGAAAATGTAGATAGTGTGAAATGATGCTGGAATAGTCTAAAAGAGCAAGCTACTGAAGTGAGAAGTCAAACATGTCAGAAAAGAAGACTTTGTAGGAGTGGTAGGGTTTGTGGAGGTCAGTGTAGGGATCAGTTTAGGGAAATAAAATGAGTGAATACATTGAGTCCAGCTCAGGGACAGCCTTCAGTGCCAGGACAGGTAGGCCGTGGAGGGTTGGGAAGATGGCTGTGCAGCACAGGAGAGACAATGAGGGGCTAGATCTTGTAGAGAGACAATGGCAAGGAGAGGGCAGACTCGCCCAGTATTTCAGCTACAGCATGTTGTCAGGACAGGAGAGCAGGATGTGGCAGCACATCCGGGTCTGTAGGTAGCCTGGCAGAGTGGTTCAGAGCCTGGGAGCTGGACACAGACACTTTATGTTCTAGTCCTGGCTCTTCTACTTTCACCAGCTGCATATCTGTGGCAAGCTACCTTACCTTACCTCGTTAAGGCACACATCGGCCTTAAGAAATAGCACAAAACAGTGCCCACTCTCTTTAGCTGTAAAATGAGGATACAAAACTTGCTTCCCCTACCCTTGGGCTGAAGGTTAAACTAGTAACAGCCATTTAGCACATTCTAAGCATCATCTGGCAAAATGTTAAGTTATTGTGCTCTCTATAAAAATTGGCTGTTATTGTGGAAGGTAATGAGAGGCTGAAGAAGGAAGATGGACTTCTGAACTAATCTGAAAGGATGCTGATCACCAGGAATAAAGACTTAGAGATGGAAAGGACTGATCTCTTGCTGTTCTCCGCAAGCCTGCTTGGAGGGACAGGAATATGGGCCAGTTCTCAGTAGAGGAAGGGATGAAATTCACAAGCCATCCACCTACATAATGGTTCTAAAGCATTGATTTTACTGTTGGCATTAGCTGCGTTCAACTTCACCAGCAGGTCAGGAGTACTTCCAAGACATCATGATTTCCCTACTTCTATTAATATTAGAGGCAAACTTGGGACCGAAATTCTGTGATCCCATGGGAAACCATGGGATGTTTTTCAGAGTAAAGAGGGCTTTTTAATAGGCTTAGCATTACCAGAATGAACCTTGAAATTTTTTTTTTGAAAAGCAATCATGGTGTTTTGGTTTTAGTTAAGAAATGTTGCCTTTTCTGTGTGGGTTTGAAAGGAGGTTGCAGAGTGAAGGGGAGAGGAGAGACCAGGGTACCCTGGGCCAAGACACTTTGTCTCTTATTCTGCAAAGTGAAATGTGTTATTGTTCTTTACTAACCCCTTCAGTGGTGACTGTCCCAATTTAATGCATGCATAATAAAAATTAAGCTTTCAAATGCTGGGGCAGATTTTTAAAAAGAAATGCAGGCTTTACTCCTATAAGATTAAACAATCATCAGGGTTTAAAGGTTTAATCTGCTGGAGTCCAACCCAGGATGAGGTTCAGAGCCCCAGAATAATTGGATGCAGCTTCAGACTTTGAACATTAGAGCTAGCTGTGGTGTGTGTGTGTGTGTGTGTGTGTGTGCGTGTGTGTGTGTGTGCGCGTGCGTGCAACGTGCTAGCAAGGAGGCTCTCCTTCGCAGTGTGCTGTGGCAGGAGAAATAAAGCTGCCTGCCCCTTTCTCGCTGAATCTCAGTGGCTGACGGGATACTGCTTCTGGGGGTTGCAGTGCACATGAATGTGTGCTATTGTTCCAGGCACACGTCGGCCTTAAGAAATAGCACAAAACAGGCCCGTCCTTATTCTGAAGCAGAGCCCCCTCCATCACTCAAACCGGCCCTTCCAGGTCACATGCCGGAGGCCTCTGCAGACAGAACGCAGCTGCCTCAAATCTGCTGCCTAACAATAGCCA
>NW_006159645.1:576165-585996 GCF_000334495.1 Tupaia belangeri chinensis
TAGCTGTGGTGTGTGTGTGTGTGTGTGTGTGTGTGCGTGTGTGTGTGTGTGCGCGTGCGTGCAACGTGCTAGCAAGGAGGCTCTCCTTCGCAGTGTGCTGTGGCAGGAGAAATAAAGCTGCCTGCCCCTTTCTCGCTGAATCTCAGTGGCTGACGGGATACTGCTTCTGGGGGTTGCAGTGCACATGAATGTGTGCTATTGTTCCAGGCACACGTCGGCCTTAAGAAATAGCACAAAACAGGCCCGTCCTTATTCTGAAGCAGAGCCCCCTCCATCACTCAAACCGGCCCTTCCAGGTCACATGCCGGAGGCCTCTGCAGACAGAACGCAGCTGCCTCAAATCTGCTGCCTAACATTAGCCACAGTTGGAAAGACCTGACAGCTCGGAGCCTCACGGACTCTGCAGGGGGAACTTGAAAGGTCTGGATGCCAGGCACTATGTTCTCCGAGGAACTGAGGCTGGAAAATGAGAAAAAGTGTGCTGTGGTCCGGAAGTCTAAGCAAGGCAGGAAACGCCAAGAGCTGCTGGCCGTGGCCTTGGGCGTGAAGGTGGGCGTGAAAGGCAGCTTTCTCTGGCCTCCTCTCAAACTCTTTGCCTGTTCGCAGATCTCCTCCTTGGTTCGAAGGGCTGCACTCACCCACAATGACAACCACTTCAACTATGAGAAGACACACAACTTCAAGGTAAGGGAGCTTCTGTCTGTCTTCCGTTATAAAAGGGCAGGTGCGGAGGAACCAGCCATGTATGGTTTCCATCTGTAAAGCCGGGAGGCAGCCAGTTCCTCTGCTTTCCACACTTATCTGCATGCTTAACGCCCTTGCTTCATATCAAGTCCAACTGGAGACCTCAGGAAGCCGTGTGCTTGCTGCTTATGCCGAGAGACACCTATCTGTATGTTGACAGTTCTGGAGAATCAGGCCCATTTCCTCTTCTTCTTCCCATGTCCACTGAAAGAGAAATAGACCATGCCCAATTTGTCTCACTTACAGACGTTCTGGTGAAAGCGGAGTGGTATTTTTCCACTCAGCGTAGCAATAGAGATTATTGCTATCTCCAGCAAGCGCAAACAGTGGCCCGTTTCACATTTTGTTTTGTCTTTTGTTTCCAGCGATGCTAACCCCACTCCTTTATGTGTAGACAGCTGTGACAGCAAGCGATGACAGGAGATACCATCCAGTAGTTTTTGTTTATGCTCCGGGTGCAGGGGGATGGGGAGGGGGGCACCCTTGTAGCTTTGCCAAGCTGGATACTGCTCCCCAGACCAAATAGGAAGATCTGGAAACCTGGCGGGAGTTTATATGGAGTTGTCCCATGTGCGTTTATACACTATCTACTTTACAGGCTAGCGCTTGTAGCAATGGCCTGCCATCAGAAAAGTATGGCCTGTTTCCTTTGCCCTTGTGTTTTCCAAGAAAGGCGGGGAGAGATTCTGATGCCAGTTTGCCTAGCTTGAGATGCTGTTGAGTGGAGGAGAGAGAGGATAGGGTTAGAAGTTTTACCCCAGCGAATGGGCTAGCAATTTGGAAGTTGGAGAGAACAGAGATGAAGAATCCAAAAAGTAAAAATTAGGCAAAAGAAGCAAAAGGCAAATTGTCATTTTGTTGTTGTTACTGCTTTTAATTCTGTTTCTTTTAGGGCCAATAGGTCCAAGTGACGGAGTTAGGTAACCCTTTAGGCAGAGGCGACAATACATATTCGGGTTAGTTCGATTTGTTTCGCTGCCTCTGTTTTTAGAAAGCCAGTGGCTCAGGCCTTTGTATCTATAATTGAGCTAAGGAATGGAATTACTCAGCTCTATGTAGTCAGCATTAGGATGAAGTTAGTGTTAGGAACAGAGGTCCTCGTCCACGCCCAGGTGCTTGCAATTTCGTGTGTCTAATGGAACAGGTGTTATTTGGAGCATAGAAAAGTGTTTACACTTTTTTTCCTCTTTCCTTTTTTTCTATTTGTACCCTCGTCAATTTCTTTGTCTGAAAAAGTTGTTTTTCTAACTTTTGGTAGAAAATCCTGAGTTTTGGTAGTCTGTGGTTGGGCTGTCATGAATCAGTATAGATCTTCTTGGATTTGTAAATTCTCTTCCTTGCTCTTAAAAATGCCAGTTCTTCTGGCTTTAACATATCATTGGGATTACATCGTACCACACTAAGCATGCATATGTGTCTAGACACTGTCTGAACCTGCATTAAAAACACAAGAAAGTATTAGTGATTGATGCTTTCAAAACAGATTTCAGTTTTTTTAAATCTTAAATCAGTGAATAGGAAATTAATCTTAGACATTTAAAAGCGAATGACATTTAGATCTTATGTTTTATATAGTGCCACTATAAACACTATATATTTAATATTTATTACCAGGAAAAAGACCAAAAAGAAAAAGAAAGAATGAAAAAAAAAAAAAAACTAGCAGCTTTTTAAATGTTTGCTTAAAAACTCAGTATTCTATTCAGGGTGCTCTCTTGTAACTTACAGCTTTCAAGAACGGGCAGAGAATAGACAAGTTGTTCAAGAGATCATAAGCCAGACAGGAGTGTTACTCTTCTGGATTTTAAAGAGCTGTCTTTGAGGCAAAGGGGAACCTAGAGTAGCTTGGATGGTTGACTGGCTCTCAATGGTACTGTCCGTGCCACTGTCCTTAAGTATGAGTGGCTGGAGCTGGAAGAAGCTCTGTCATTCCTTACCCCTCCCACCCTCAAAACAGCTCTCTCCTTATCCCCAGCTAACTATAAGCAGGAGCTTTGCCTGGTCTTTGGAAGAATATTCTTTTTTTTTTTTAAAGGGTTTTGCCATAGGGTGCATGTGCTCACTGGGGAGAGACAGAGACAGAGAAAGGGAAGGTGAGAAGTCACCCCCCGGGGGCATGGCCAGATGGCAATCCCTTCTCTTCCATTCTCCTCTCAGGATTTTTATTTTGAAAGCAGTCTGTGCTATAAAGACAGCAGGGATTTAAGTAAGAAGCCACTGAACAAGCAAGGAGAGAACACTCTTATGAAAGGCCCCCGCCATCTGCTCAGATTTTATTCTAGGCCTTCATTTTACATTAGTTTTTTGTTGTTGTTGTTGTTGACTTCTAATAGTCTTTATTAGAAGGCTTTATGCCTTTTTTAAGTGCATTTGTTTCACAAAAGAGAGAAAGACAGGTACTCTCAACAAGATCTCACACCGCCATCCTGTCCCTGACCCTCCCAGCTAGCCAAGATCTCAGGTGAATGCACCCCCAGGTCAACCAAAGAACCGAACCCCAATTTTCCCCATGGCTTCCAGCATCGCAGAGCTGTATACTCCCTCTGTTCCCCAATAGGTTGCACTCGGGCATCTTCTTTTTTTATATGTATGTATTTTGTATCTTGACTCTTTACTGTATTCATTTATTACTTTGAGCATTTTTTAAAATTATTTATCATCATAATCTTGTTCTCAGACATCTTCTTGATTCCCGATTTGGGTTATTACTTGAAGATGTTATGCTCATGACACAGACTAAGTGTTCAGTACCGAGAATGAGCGATCGCAGTGTTAGGTTTATCGGCATGGAGGCCTTGCTAGACTCGCTGCACTCTAGCTTAGAGGCCTCCTACCCAAGAGTTGAGCCTCCAGTAGGGTTTGATCCTCATTCTCTACCAGGATTTTTTACCCCAGTCAGGACTACCCGCAAGTTCCCATAAAAAGCCCTCTCCCTAATCCTGCCCAGGACCTTTGTCAAGAGAAATGAATACCAACTCTCAGCACTGTCCAAGACGGACCTCAGGCTCCAGGAATTCTCTCAAGAAGGTTCACACTGCCCCTGAGTCTGACCTGCCCCTCTGGCTTTGCAAGCACAGCCTGTTTTGGAAAAGACAAAATTCAACTCTGTGAACAAAAGCTTCAGGAACCAAATGACAGTTGGGCCTCCTTTCATGCAATAATTATGTTGTTTTCTTTTTTTTCCAATCTATTTTATTTTCGTTTCTTTTATACATTCCAACACTATGCATCACTTAGCTTGTAAAGTGAGTTTTCCAACCTAAATTCTTTTCACACCAGTCCAGTTGGGGGTATTAGACTCTCATCAACAGATAATAATCCATTCCTGTGTCCCATCAATGTCTTGCCTCTCTATTTTTGCTCCTTAATGTCTTTCCTCACACACCCCTTCTCTCACCCTCTTCCCATACTGTATCTGGTATCTATAACCATTTTCCATGTTTCTATGTCCCTAATCCTTCAGTTTTTACTGAATGCTAATGTGGTTTTTGTTCATATAAAGCCTGAATTGTCTAGGTTATTTGTACCTACTTGGCACTAAAAGGTATTTGTTGAATAAATGATGACTTTAACAGAGTCCTCTCTATAATGAAAACTGTTTATTAAGAGAAAAACCAGTTGACTATTTAATCCATTTTATCTTGGCAAATTTAAAGAGCCACTTGCCTGTAGATGGAGTGACCCATTTAAAAGGTTTACCCAAATCACACCTGTGGTTGAGCTCAGAAAATCTTCAGGTCAGAGAACTCCATAGTCCAACAGCCTGGATTACTGCCCTTCCCTCCCACCCTATCCACAGGGATGAAAGCTATAGCTGCTTAGTGCTCCTGGCTACGGCACGGATCTTTGGCGAAGAACTTAGAGCTCTCGGCCTCTATTTCCTCAACTATAAAATGATAGTGCTATGAGGTTTAGTACATGTAAATCAGGCCAGCCCATGGTGTAGTGCTTAAGGCAGCTGGATCCCACATGGCCAACTGCTTGGTCTGAGTCTCAAACCTGGCAGCTTCTAAAACACATCTGATGCCTGTGAATGTGTGCCCAGCAGCCCAAGAGAAGAAGGGAGGAGAAGCGATTGTGGTCTGGCCATCTCCCCTGGAGGCTACTTTCTTTCTCACTTTCCCTCTGTCTGTTTGTCCCTCCAGTGAGTACAGACACCCAATAGCAAATTACAAAACAAAAGAGAGTATTTGTACATCACTTACTAGGCCTAGGCGTCTCTGGCAGCTAAGAAGCATTCATTTGAAGTTAGCTTCTATTATTGCTTTATTATTCATCTCGTCTCTCACTTCTCCTGTCTGTCTCTGTATTTCTTATTTGCTACTCTTGCTTCTCCATGCCTTTTCTTTTTCCTACCATCTTTCTTCCCCTCTCATTAACAAGAGGTAATCGAATTTAAGTAAAGCCTGATAGTTATTTCTTGAATGTGTTTTATGTTTCTCATTTGTTTGAAGAGTGATTTTAGATTATTTCAATTCCATACATTTTCTCTCCCCAGCTTCTAAGTATTTTACATCTCTGAGTTTCCTAAAGCCACCAGTACAAATTATCACAAACTTGTGGGTTTAAAACACCGACAATTTATACTTTGACAGATTTGGAGGCCAGAAGTCTGACATCAGAGTGTCGGCAGGGCTGGCCTCTGTAGGCCCTGGATAGGAAACCACCTCCTGTCCTTTTCTGGGCATCTGGGGATTCTGGTAGGCCTTGCCTTGGAGTTCCTTGGCTCACAGGCCCATCACTCCAGTCTCTGCCTCTGGTTCGTATCACTTTCCTCCCTGCGTGTCTCTTCTTAGGTCACTAGTCATCAGATTTAGGGCTCTCCCTAGTCCAGTATGACTTCATCTCAGTTATAGCTTCCAAGACCCTATTTCCAAATCAGGTCACCTTCACAGTGATCAAGAATTAGGATTCCGGGAACCAGCAGTTAGCATAATGGCTATGTCGCTGGACTCCCACATAGTCAACCGCGGTTCGCGTCCCGGACCCAGTGGCTTGAAACTCATGCTGGGCGCATGTGTGTGCGTGCCCAAGATCCCGAGAGGAGAATGGAGGAGAAGGGATTGTGGTGTGGCCATCCCCCCTGGGGGGTGATTTCTCGCTTTCTGTCTCTATGTCTCTCTCTGTCTGTTTGGCAAGCACATGTGCCCTATAGCGAAAACCTCTCAAAAAAAGAAAAAAAGAAAAAAAGAAAAAAAGAATTAGGATTCAAACATACCTTTAAGGCAGGGTATAATGTAACCCATGACAAGAACTGCCACTGGTATTTCCCAGAGCCTTCAAGCGGAACTCTGGCCTCACCCTCAATGATGCAGGTCAGTGCTGTGGGCTACAGTCCACAGCTACATTCAAGCTTTTCATGCTGTGGAAAAAGCGTTTTCCGTGTAATCTGATTACTGTTAGGTATCAGCCCCTTGGTCCACATGCCACTGCTGATTCCCATGGCTGCTGATTAAACTTCTTTCAAGGAAATGCTTTATGTATTTTTATTACCACTGCTTCATTGCTCTGATACAACGTGGTAAAACATAGTCATTCTCGGTTTCTTGCCTTCATCAAGCATTTTGTTTTCCATGAAAGGTGGTATGGTAAAGGGCTGCACAAAAACTTAAAAATGGCTGGTTGTCTTCCATGCATAGCAGATAGTCAGTAGTATCTATTTGCTATGACTAATTTGTTCTATAATTCAATTTGTGATGTAGTTATTAGTCCCACTAATATGTGTGATTATGCAGGACTGGATACATAATTTATTGCATCCCATGCAAAATGTACAATAAACGTGGGGTCCCTTATCAAAAAATGAGACAGTGACAGCAAAGCATGAAACCAAACGTGGTTTTATTATTATTGTAATGAGAGGGAGAAAGAAAGGTAAATATTGTTGACAGGGTCTCACCACATCCTGATCCTCCTGGCCCAGCTGGTGAGGACACAGGTGCGTACCCCTGTGCCTGGCCTGATTAGCTGGCTGGGTACAGAATCTGGGACTCCCATGCAGCCTCAGCCATTGCACAGAAGAGCCCCACCCCCTCGTACCACCACGGCCAGCTCCAGGGCCCCCTTCTAAGTATAGCCTTCTGTACAGTTGCACAGATCACATGTCCGTGAAGCCAGTCCTCTGGCTGTGTGTGAAAACAGGAATAACAGAGATCTATGTCTATGAGAATTCAAAAAGGAGGAGCTCCCTGGTCCTGGGATCCCACATAGAAAGCAGCATGGCTTGTTCTTCCGCTCTTAATCAGGAAGGCTCCTGGAGGAAGTAGAAAGGTAGATAAATGCTGAATAAATACATAGACCAATGCAGATTGTACAAAAGAAAAAGCGAGCCTTCCTTCCAGGCAGTGCAAGCAACACAAGTGAAAATGTGGAGACTTGGAGTCAGAGGTGAACAGCGTGCAGGGAGGAGACCACAGGAGAGCTGGGGCTCCCTTCTCCTGTCAGCTGGGGTCGGCCTGGTGTCCCCCAGCATAGAGCCATCGGAGGCTTCTCAGCAGGACTGTGTTCCGCTCAGCTCTGTCCTATCCTCGGTCTCCTCAGTCTGCACGTGCATCTGCCTGCATCACTCCCCTGCCAGGTTCTCTCCCCGGCCTGGGCTCTTTCAGAGTACCTCTCCCTCTTCCCACGTGGAAGGTAGAGAGCAGAAGCCTCAGAAGTCCTAAAGGTTGAGGGGCGAACCACCTGCCCCCAGCTCATTCTGTGCTCCTCATTCCCCTTCTGCCCACCTTCCTAGCAGTGGTCACCAGCTGATGTGTGTGTGTTTGTCTGCCTGCCTTTCCCTCACCAGGTGGACACTGCCCCAGCAGGGGGCTGGGGTGTGCATTACTGACCACAGCCCTCTGTGGGGCTGGCCATAGCAGGCTGTCAGTCCACACACATAGAAAACATGCATAGCGGGTCTCTCACAACCCCGCCCACCTGCGTCTACACTTTCAGAGCCTCCGTGCACAGACCCAGCCCGCATGCCCTCATGGTGTCTTGCATGCACTTGTGGTGTTGTCCTCGAGTCCTTCTAGGCAGAGGGCTCTGCCAGGGTCATCAGACTCCCAGTCAGGCAGAGGGGTGCCAGGCAGGGCTGCTGGGTGCAGTGCTACCCAGTGTCTTCTACATGGGAGGTCATGTACCCGGCTTCCTCCCGTTGGTTTTTGTGTGTTTGTTTGTTTGGAGAGGTTTTTGCCATAGGGTGTGTGTGCTCGCCAGAAAGACAGATAGAGACAGAAAGCGAGAAATCACCCCCCAGAGGGGATGACCACGCCACAATCCCTTCTCCTTCTCCTCCATTCTCCTCTTGGGATCTTGGGCACACATGCACACGTGCCCGGCATGAGTTTTAAGCCACCAGGTCCAGGACTCGAACCGCAGTTGACTACATGGGAGTCCAGCGACATACTCGAGTCCTTCTAGGCAGAGGGCTCTGCCAGGGTCATCAGACTCCCAGTCAGGCAGAGGGGTGCCAGGCAGGGCTGCTGGGTGCAGTGCTACCCAGTGTCTTCTACATGGGAGGTCATGTACCCGGCTTCCTCCCGTTGGTTTTTGTGTGTTTGTTTGTTTGGAGAGGTTTTTGCCATAGGGTGTGTGTGCTCGCCAGAAAGACAGATAGAGACAGAAAGCGAGAAATCACCCCCCAGAGGGGATGACCACGCCACAATCCCTTCTCCTTCTCCTCCATTCTCCTCTTGGGATCTTGGGCACACATGCACACGTGCCCGGCATGAGTTTTAAGCCACCAGGTCCAGGACTCGAACCGCAGTTGACTACATGGGAGTCCAGCGACATAGCCATTACACTAACTGCTGGTCCCACCTCCCGTTGATTTTTATGGTGACTCTTAAAGTGTCCTGGCTGGATTATAAGTGAAGGCGTTCGCCTTGTAAGTGCCCTGCTCTGCTAATACCCGGATGCACCGGTATCATCCTGTTCTAACGGCACTCTCTCTCGATTGTGTTTCTGTTGCATGCCCCTTCTAAACATGCCTACCCATCCAATAATATTGCTGGAGACCAGGAGGCTGAGAACATGTCTTAGTGGCGTGACACCTGTAGAGAATACAGCAGCAGCACCACCACCCACTTTGGGGTTTGTGGCTCCTTTACGATTTCTGTGTCTACTGTTCATTTTTGCATGGTTGGTCTAGTGATCACTGCGTTGGAGCGAGCCATTTTGGCTTTCCACACACAAGGGCCCGTCTTCTTCTTCCCCGTGGAGCTCATGAAAGCATGCCAACCCTCACATTCCTGTCAGCCTTGCAGTTGCCGTCACCGCTTCCATCCTGGTCGGACTTCTGTGCACCCTGGGAGCAGGGATGGTTGGGTATTGTGCCTGCACTTTGGCACATGCAGAACTTGGCTTCAGAAACGAGTGTGGGTTTCTTTGGTTTCTTTTGTTTAATCATCAGAAAGGGTTGTTTTGGCAGAAATAAGTCTGGAAGGAACAATTCAAAGGAAAGGCACAACTTATCACCTTGAATTTAAAATGAGGGACCCGACGTGAGACTGGAATGATGGAACTTGGAAATAGTGAGCTTTGTAATAGAAAGGTGGTTTTCAAGCCGGCTGGTGGGATGCTGCTTTCCACACAGCCAGCCACGTGGTTCAAGCCCTGGACCTGGCAACTTGAAAACCACACCAGGCATGTATGTGTGCATGCCCAAATTCCCAAGAGAAGATTGGAGGCATTGTGGTGTGGCCATCCCTCCTGAAGGGTGCTTTCCCCCTTTCCCTTCCTTTCTTCCTTCTTTCCTCCCTCCCTCCCTCCCTCTCTCTCTCTCTCTCTCTCTCTCCCTCTCTCTCCAGCAAGTGTATACACTCTATAGCAAATTTAAATAAACAAATAAGTAAATGAGAAACAGCAGAACATTTGGGGAAAATAAAGCATGAAAGCATGGTTTCTGGGGACCAGCAGTTAGCATGATGGCTATGTCGCTGGACTCCCATGTAGTCCACCGCGGTTCGAGTCCTGGACCCAGTGGCTTAAACTCACGCCGGGCGCGTGTGCGTGCGTGTCCAAGATCCCGAGAGGAGAATGGAGGAGAAGGGATTGCGGCGTGGCCATCCCCCCTGGGGGGGGGGGGTTTCCTGCTTTCTTTTT
>NW_006159645.1:586352-593370 GCF_000334495.1 Tupaia belangeri chinensis
AGGAGAATGGAGGAGAAGGGATTGCGGCGTGGCCATCCCCCCTGGGGGGGGTGATTTCCTGCTTTCTGTCTCTCTGTCTCTCTCTGTCTATCTGGCGAGCGAATGCGCCCTATAGCAAAAATCTCTCAAAAAAAAAAAAAAACATGGTTTCTGCTCCCAAAGTGCTACAAAGGAGAGCCATTTTTTTCTACCTCCTACTATTGTCCTGGCTCCCCCATTTGCATTATAATTATTAGAAACATCTTATTTTCCAGTTATGGAACTTCTGGAAATGCTTATAAGCCAAATAAGTGACTTTACACTGGAAGGGGCCATAGAATCCCTGAGGAATACTCAGCACTCAGGCGAAGGAGGAGACAGAAACTGGGATGATAACAAAGCCAGCTCCCCCCTCTTCCACCCTTCTCCCCTCTTTTCTGTCTCTCATCTGTCCTCTTCTCCTTCCTTCTCTGTCTCCCCCTCCATGCTTCACTCCCTTTCTCCTGCTGTCCATGTCATTGCTCTTTGCTCTCTGGGGATTTGTCATTATCCTGTCTCTGCACAGAAATGCCACTGTCCCTATGGTCTCCAGAATGTGGTTCATGGCAGTTCCCTGCTTCATATGTTGCAATTCCCAGTTCCTGGAGAGAGCATCCTAATGGCTGTCTCAGGCCTGGTGTCTGACCTGCTCAGGTGATGCCGGCCGTGGAGCTCATGCCTATAAACCCTTGCATGGGGCTGCAGGAGGCCCAGGGGCAGGATGGTGGCCTGCTTTCATGTAATGGAAAGGAGTCCTCCTGGGCAGCTACCCTAAGACGTCAGCTGTGCTGCTGCTTTCCTTGTTTTGAGGGTACCTCCTTCAAGTTTTACATTAGGGGGCCATTCTCTTTCCAGTGGCTCTTCCTAGAAGTAGATCATAGAGGGCCTCTGAGCCCAGATACTATTGTTAAGTAAATCAATGGAAGCCCCAGCATTCGGCAGCACGTATTTTCTTGTCTGAACAGAAGGAGGACTCTCTGCTTTCATTTTAGTGTATCAAGTGTACCCACCACTGTCGTGCCGTTTTGGAGCCAGAACTCGTCCACAACGAAGTTGGAAAGCAGACGAGCTGTCTCTCTGGCAAACCCTGTACCCTCTCCCCCTGGCTTGCTTCTGCTGTGCACCTTGCTCCTGTATGTGCAGTCACTCCACTGAGCCACCCTCCTAGAACCTCCCATCCCCGATTTCTAGACCTTAGCTTCTCTTCCACCTCACTCCTGAGGCTTTGCCTTCTGCGGGTAAGCGACACATGATGGTGCATTGGAGCTCTCGCCTGAGTCCTGACAAGCCATCCTCCCAAGTTGCTCAAAGGCCCTTTCTTCTGTCTCTAGGAGTCACCAAGATTGACTATGGCTCCACAGACAGTACATGTTCGACTTGAAAAGTGCTTGTTCATGAAAATCTAGTAGCCACGTTTTAAATGGGACCTGTGGGTATCTACCGGCACTGCACCTTTATCCAAAGGAACTGCACTCATAGGGGTTGGGGGGGATGCATACGAGGCACGTGATGGGTCTCACATAGGTGGGTGTCTTCTCTGCCTGCCGGGGAATGACCGAAGGCTTGTTGTGACCTTGGCATGTCTGTACATTAATATCGGGATGTTGTCACTGTAAATCCTTTACAAACCAGCAGCGCCCGGTGGGAGCAAATGGGCTTTGACACAGTCCCTGCTGGGGCACCTCGCTGAGCCCACACAGCAGGGAGGTGGCTTGCCAAGCTCCTTCACAGATGTAAATCATCTACCAAAGCGTCTGACCCATGTCACGTGCTAAGCCGTTATTAATTTTATAGTGGGTTTGTTTTAGTCCAAAGCACACATAATTCAAAGGGATTATTCTAAATAGCTAAATGCCTCTTTCTGGCATTCTAAGTCCAGAGAAAATGCCTTTTGTGTTTTATTTCGGGGAGGGAGGGCACCCATGATCACTGTCCACATTAACTGGGTATTTTTGAAAGTTCCAAGAAAAGAAAGCTATTTATTCATTCCTTTCCTCAGCAAATATGGCTTGAGGGCTGATTATGTGCCAGGTGCAAGCCAGACAGGGCTGATATCAAAATGGGAATTCTTCCTCTGTTGAGTGACGCTCAGCCAGGCTGATTTTGCTCTCCCGGGAACATCTGTAATGTCTACAGACATTTTTGATTCTCATGCCTGCAGTGTGCTAATGGCATCCCATAGAGGTCAGGGATGCTGCTAGGACAGGCCCAGACAGGCCTGAGATGTCAGTCGTGCCCAGGTTGAAAACCTTGCCTTAGGCAGTGGGAGCCTTGGGAGCTTCCTGTGCAGAGACATAACACGATAATGTTAGGGCTGATGTCCTCATAAACCTAACACAAGAGTTAGTAAGCACAGAACTACCTCTTTATGCACTGGACAGATCTCCAAACAGCTTAGAGGCAATCGCTATTTCAGAAGTTCAGTCCTGGGCTGGCAGTGGTGGTGCATGCTCTGTGATGCTGGGCCGCGTGGGTGGTTCTCGTGTTTGCATCCCAAGGTATCCCTGTGCAGACTGGGAGCACGCACAAGCTGGTGATCCTGGCTGACTGTGACTGGGGGTGGATCACAGCGTAAGGACCTTATTAGGGATGGCTTTAGCCCTCTTTCATGGAAGAAGTAATATAATATAAATTTAAAAAACTAAACCCTATTTGAAATGTACAAGAACAGCTGCTGATGGGGCCCCTCCAGAGGTCTGTGGTGCTGTGATTGAGAAACCCCTGCTCCCCGGCAGCATCTACCCAGAGTCTTTGTCAGAGATTGAGTGATTCCCTCCTGCTCTTTTTCCTTTACATCTTACAAGGTTCATTTCAAGGCCAGTATTTCATCTGATCTTGCAAGAAGGGAAAGCCCAAAGTTTAACCTCAGTTCTCACATGAGTTAAATGCCACATGATTGTGAGAAATACAGTAGATTGAGGACAACCCCTTGGCAAAGATGTGTGAGAGGCCTCCCTGGGCTGCTGAACTCCAAGTGACCTAGGATAAATCACCTGTTCTCTGGCCCCTCAGTTACCAGAGCAAAAGCTGGACTAAACCCCCAAAACCCAGTGATTTCAGCTGGAAGTGACTGTAGCCCTCTCCAGCCCCCTCTTCTATACACATAAAGTAGCTAAGGAAGAACTGTGGAACCAGTCATGGCATGGTGGTTGAGGCAGCTGGACCCCACATGGCTCACTACGCTGTTTAAGTCCTGAAACTAGCAGCTTGAAAAACATGGCCAGTGTGTGTGAGTGCCCACCAGAAATCTCAAGAGGAAAATGGAATAGAAGGGATTGCAGTATGGCTGTCTTTCCTGGTGGGTGTTTTCTGTTTTCTTCTCTCTCTCTCTCTCCCTCTGTCTCTCTCTGATGAGTACATGTGCCTTATCGCAAATTTTTACAGAGAAAGGAAGAACTGCCTTTGACCCCAAGAGTCCTTTTCAAAGCAAAGCAAAAGAATAAAGTTCCCAACCTGCTATGGTGTTGCAACAGTAATGCAATGGTCTGCAATGCTGAATCCACATGGGAGGGTCACAGGTTCTTGTCCTGAAGTCACCCTGTACATATGGGGCACATGCCTGTGGTCCTGTGATTCTAGCTGGCTGAAGCTGTGTGTGGATTGGGGCATGAAGACCCTGTTTAGGATGCCCGTCTCTCTCATGAGAGAAATAAATTTTAAAAAAAAGAATAAATTTCCTATTTTTAATATGAATAACAAAATGACAGACTGAGGCAATACGGTTGTAGTCTGTACCAATGATTCTCAATGGAGTTGCTTTGCCTCCTGAACCCTACCTTCCCAGGGGACATTTGACAATGTCTACAGATATTTATGTCCTAACTGGGGAAGTGCTACCTAGTGGGTGGAGGCCAGAGATGCTACTTAACATCCCACCATGCCCCAGTCAGCCCCAACTGTGAATAGTGCACAGACTGAAAAACCCCGATGTACACTGACAAGAAAAAGCAAAACTTCCCAACTGGAACCCATCATAAAAATCCCTTCTCTTTCACATAGCCTCAATCTCAGGCTGGGTGGATTATATATTTGGGTGTTGTCTACACTGACCCATAAAAACATATTTGCTATGGAACCACTAGAGAATACTGCCTTCCAGACTCAGCAGACACAAGACAAGTAACATCCTGTTCACTTAGGAAGAGCCAAGTTGGGAGATACTTAACGCCTGAGATTTCTCTTCTTGCTCTTGTTTTTACCAAGTGGCCATTCCTGGGCTATTTGACAAACGCAGCTTATCTCCTGTAATATCATCTCTTGTTTGTTTGTTTGGTGTGGTTTTTGAATTCCAGGCAGACCATGCCCAGTATAATAATCTTGGACAGACATGTTTCCTGTCTGGGGCATTTTCTTCCTGTCTAGCATATTTTAGTTGCTGCACTCAAGTTTTCAAAATGTTCTTTCTCTAAAAAGCTATTCTTGAAAAATCGATCATCTTTAGAGAATAGTAAAAGGTGATCAGTGGTTTATAAAACATGGGATACTTCACTGAGAGATTAGACACCATGAGGCAACCCCAAATAAAATGGACTCAGAGTGCCTTCAGCATTTACATGCAGCCTCCTGTCCAGAGATTGTCCATGGGGATCAGATCCAAGGGAAAATTAAACAATGTATCAGCCATGAGAATAAACAGTGGCCCATCACAAAAAGGAAATTAGGCAATGGGCCTAAAATAATGTTTAACTAACTTTAAGTCCCCTCGATGTTTCCATTTTGTTTTATTTCTGTGCGTCTGGTGGGGATGCTTGGAGTTTTTGACATTCGAAAACGTCTACCTGCATTTGCTTGGCCAGAGAAATTAGTTCGGAGGCAGAGAAGATGCTTGTTGGAAAAAAAAAAAATGTTGACAAATATGAGATTTAAATGCAATTTTGATGTACTGATTTTTTTTAATATTGACAGAAAGTGAAATTTGAGAACATCTGCGATCAACCTATCCTGTATTTCCTAAAGCAGTCCATAGGCCAGTTTCTGTTTTGCCAACATACATTTTCTCATTGTGCAGTAAACATTGGAGCCACTCTTCTCATTTCTAAACTTTGCATTTTCATTTTTTTATCCCCGTATATGAAGATATTGCCCACAAGTTTACTTTACTCTCTAGAGACTGAGACTCCTTCTTTGAAAAGAATGCCTTTCAAAAACTAAGCCCATCTTCATTGGCCTTTGCTGTGCTGTTTTCCCTTTTTAGAATGTCCTGCCTGAGTCATCTGCTCTTCAGTCAACCCCATTATCACAATCTACCCCAGTCTGGCAAACTCCTTTTTCTATATACTCAAAAATTTAATACACGCATAATTGACTTAAAACACTCCCTTGTTAATTGGTCGTTTTTGTTTTGTTTTGTTTTTAAGTTTTTGCCATTGGGCACATGAGCTTACCAGACAGAGAGAGAGAAATGGGAAGTGAGAAATCACCCGCCAGGGGTTATGGCCACACCACAATCCCTTCTTTTCCATTCTTATCTTGAGATTCTGTGCATGCCCATACAATGTGCGTAGCATAATTTTCGAGGTGCCAGGTCCAGGACTCAAACTGTGGTCAGCCTTGTGAGAATCTAGCAGCTAACCATCATACCACCTGCTTGCCTGCAGTGCCTTGTACATGCACTAGATTAAAAAGGCCTTAGAGGGGCCAGCAGGTGGTGTGGTGGTTAAGGGCTCAGGACTCCCACATGACCGACTGCTATTCGAGTCCTAAACCTGGTGGCTTTCTCTCTCTCTCTCTCTCTCTTTCTCTTTCACTCACTCTCACTCTGTCCCTCTCTGGTCAAATTAAAATAAATAATTAATTAATTAATTTAAAAAAAATTTTTTTTAAAAAGGGTCTTAGAATGCTTTAACTCTCAGTTATCCCCATTAACCTTCCATGTAATTGTTTATTTTTAAGTATCCTAAAATTAGGGGACTTAATCATCTCATTAGTGGTGGTGTTTTATGCATGTGGGACTTGACTAGATTGACTATTTTTACCAGTTGTTTTGCTCACCATTGCTTCTTAAGTCCTGTTCCTTCTTCCTGGGTTCAATTTACCTCTCATTGAAATATATCCCAGTCATTCTTTGAATTAGGATCCATGAGTGGAAAATCTTAGCAAGGTCTGCAAGTACCTTATTTCACCACTGCTCTTAGATGGTAATTAATTAGCTGAGTATAAAATTGGTTAGCAATATTTTCTCTGAGCACTCTGATAAAATTATTCCATAATTTACTTCTCTCTTTTTGTTAAGGAAAAGTCTGTTTTTACCCTAATTGCTCTCCTTTACAGGTAACCTATTTTATTAAGGATTTGCTTATCTTTGGTATTCTTCAATTTCACTCTATGTGTGTAGATATAGACTATTTAATTTATAGATTTTTTTCATCTGAAGATTTTGTGTCCTTTACAAATTCTTGAATGATCTCAACTGGTTTTCTCTTTGAATGTTGATTTCATCTGTACCTTAAAATTCTTTCCGTTTTGCAGGATGATTGTTCTTTTGTTTATCTTCTATTCTGAATCTCTAACCTCTACCACCAATTGTATCAACCCATCCGCAAGTCAACATGCCCTCACATCTCCCATCTTAAAAAAAGGAAAAAAAAAACCTTTCCTTGATTCCACATCCTCCTTGAGCTGTCCTGTTTCTCTGCTGGACATCATAGACAAATTTCTTGATAGATATAGCTACACATTTCTGTTCTTCCTTACCTTCCATTTATTCTCCAGATCAATAGAGTATGACTCCCACCTTCACCAGTCCAAAGAGACTGTTCTTACCAAGGTTGCCAATGACTTATATATGTCTGAATCCGTACTTGGCACTTATCTATAAATTTGGACCTCTTTTTTTTTTTTTTTTTGAGCGAGAGATTTTCGCTATAGGGCGCATGCGCTCGCCAGACAGACAGAGAGAGACATAGAGACAGAAAGCGAGAAATCACCCCCCAGGGGGGAAGGTCACGCCGCAATCCCTTCTCCTCCATTCTCCTCTCGGGATCATGGGCACGCACGCACA
>NW_006159645.1:593819-635994 GCF_000334495.1 Tupaia belangeri chinensis
CTGTCTTCTAACTCGAAAAAAAGTTGGGAAACTTGTGGATACCCAGGAAAACCTTTATATTTATAATTTTGCCCCTTTTTTTTTTTTTTTTTTGAGAGAGAGATTTTCGCTATAGGGCGCGTGCGCTCGCCAGACAGACAGAGAGAGACATAGAGACAGAAAGCGAGAAATCACCCCCCAGGGGGGAAGGTCACGCCGCAATCCCTTCTCCTCCATTCTCCTCTCGGGATCATGGGCACGCACGCACACGCGCCCGGCGTGAGTTTTAAGCCACCGGGTCCGGGACGCGAACCACGGTCGACTACGTGGGAGTCCAGCAACATAGCCATTACGCTAACTGCTGGTTCCCAAATTTGGACCTCTTAAAACATTCAACATGCTTGATGGCTTCTTCCCTAAAACACTCATCTCTTAGATTCTGAAACACTTTACTTCCTTAGTTTTTTCTAAATGTTGGAGCACCAAGAGCTTGGATTTGTTTCCTACCTTCTATCTCTAATCCTTGTTATCTTTTCACAAAATTTTACAACCATCAACTTGTCATTGATAGCCAAATTCACACCTCCAGCCTACTGCTCCTCTGAGCTATCAAATTGTGTGAATTCCTGCTTGACACTAACCTTTGGATACAGCTGGCATTTAACCTTAACTTGTTCAAAACAGAATTCTTGAAATTCTCCCCACCTAAGAGTGTCTTTTCCATTTCAGCAAATGGTATCTCCATCTCCCTAGGCCCTAAGCTAGAATCTAGAAGTCATTCTTGGTTTCTCTATCCCTCAAAGTCCCACATGTCCTCTATTATCAGGTCTTTTAAATCCTATCTTCAGAATGTATCTTAAATTCTTCTTCTTTGCATTTCCACTGCCAACATCCTGGTTTTGACCTCTGTGATTTCTCAGTAGAGAAATAGTCTACTACTAAC
The DNA here is from genome assembly GCF_000334495.1 of Tupaia belangeri chinensis. Taxonomy (NCBI): domain Eukaryota; kingdom Metazoa; phylum Chordata; class Mammalia; order Scandentia; family Tupaiidae; genus Tupaia; species Tupaia belangeri. The sequence continues at coordinate 594,742 of NW_006159645.1, forward strand.
ATAGTTTCCGAATCTAATCCCTATTAACACCTTCCCATCTAGTTTCAACATAGTAGTCACAGCAACTCTTTTTTTAAATGACCATCCTACTTGAATTTCCAAGAATTTCTTATTGTACTAGATTAAAAACAAATCCACACACATGAGCAAACCCTTCAAAGTTCCGTATGACTGTTTCTTTCCTACTTTGAACCTGATGCCAATTCCTCTCCCCTTCATTCTCAATGTTTTGGCCACTCTGGTGTTCCAGTTCCTCAGGCACGCCAAGCGCATGTGTTCATGCAAGACTTCCAGACATCTTCTCTGCCTGGAATGTTCCTTATTCCTTTCCTCACAGCTCTGGCTCCTTCTCTTCCTTCAGATCACCTTCCAAGAGAAGCCTTTCTTCCTATCCTGAAAAATACCAGGCCCCTCTTAGTCTTTCCAGTAGCAGCCTCATCTTGTTTCTTCTGTAGCCAATTTGATATTATTTTAATGGGAGTCATGTTTTACTTATCATTTTATTATATTTAATTACACTTGCAATTCCACTATTACATACACATACCACATTAGACAGGTCTTGCCATCCTAACCCTCCTGCCTCAGCCTCTCAGCTGGACCACAGGCAGGTGCTATCTCAACCAACCCTTTATTAAACGGTCTTGCTATGCTGCCCAGGCCAGCCTCGAGTTTGTGACCCTCATACCTCAGCCTCTTGGAATCCCTGGGATTACAACACATGCTACAGCATCTGGCCTTTAGGTTGAACCAGAAATCAGACTCAGGTCCCCACATGGTCCCAGCCTACACAGAGGACAGTGCCTTAGCAGCACAGCACCCTGGCTAGGCCAGCAGTATGTTAGCAATCAACTTCGCTACCCTAGTCACCCAGCACCTTGAGAGCAATTCTAGTAAAATATTAAGACACATAAGATGACTGAATTTAGAAAATGTTCAACTTATGAGACCAGTAGGTGGCATGGTGGTTAAGGTGCTGGACACTCCCACATGGCCTACCATGGTTCGAGTCTCAGACTTGGTGGCTTGCTTTCTCACTTTCCCTCTTTCTCTCTCTGTGTCTCTCTCCAATCAAATTAAAATAAATGAATGAATTAATAAAATTAAGTAAAATAATTATTTAAAAGGAAAATGTTTAACTTTTGGAAACCAGCAGTTAGCATAATGGCTATGTTGCTAGACTCCCACATAGTCGACCGCAGTTCGTGTCCCGGACCCAGTGGCTTAAAACTCACGTTGGGCGTGTGTGCGTGCGTGCCCAAGATCCTGAGAGGAGAATGGAGGAGAAGGGATTGCTGCATGGCCATCCCCCCAGGGGGGTGATTTCTTGCTTTCTGTCTCTATGTCTTTCTCTGTCTGTCTGGTGAGCGCACATGCCCTATAGCAAAAACCTCTCCAAAAAGAAAGGAAAATGTTCAACTTTAAATAGGACACTTTGCTGTGGAATTATCTTGGTACTGATTAATTATTTGGTACTAATTTTAGTAGGTGTCTAAATGAATCTGACATTTGTCGCTGTGAGAATGCAAGTGCTCCTGGGATGAGTTATCAGCGTTCCTACAAGGAAGGTTTTATCATATTTTAGAGTTGTTCCCTTGCATTCTTCATTTCAGTGAGAACAACTTTGAAAAGGTTTTTTTTCAACATTTTTCAAAGTAGGAACTATGTGATGGGCAGTATATGTGATAAACTAAAATACCAAAAGACTATTATCATTTAGCTTTGTTGCGTTAAAAACCATGGTCAAGGGCGTTCTTTTTGATCGGTTAACTTGCTTTCTTTCTGTGCTTTTTGTCATCTGTTAGTTCTACTAGGGGTCTAGCTCTGTTTTGTTTGTCTCTTTATAGCTGTCCAACTACTAGTGTGTATAAATAATGGGGGAGCAATCACGTTTTTCTTTCTTAAGTAGAACTATTAGGAGCATCATCCTGAATTGTGACCATACTTGTCATCCTGATCTGCTTTTTTATTTCTTTTAAAGTAGTATATCAGCTAAACTTGCTATTGAAAATAGTTACATTAATTAAGATATTTCATAAATCAATAAAATATGGTAAAATATGGGAGGGGGATAGAAAGCAACTATAGACACCAGAGACAGTGTGGGAGGAGGGTGGGAAATGGCAGGGGTGAGAAATAGGGAGGAAATATATATGTATATACTGGATGGGAAATCACATTTTGTATGCTGTGATGATGTTCAGTGAATGAATGTAAAATAAATTAATTTTTTTAAAAAATTGTAAGAAGTAGTATATAAGGGGGCCAGCAGGTGGCATGATGGTTAAGGTGCTGAATCCCACATGGCTGACTTCAGGGGCTTGAAAATCATGCCAGCATGTGTCCGTGAGTGCCTAAAATACCATAAAGAGAGTAGAGAAGGGAATGCAGCCTGGTCATCCCCTCTGGAGGGCGATTTTCCAGTTCCCCTTTCTCTGTCTCTCTCTAGCAAGTGTACACACACCCTATGGCAAAATTCTAAAAACAAACAAACAAGGAAACATGGTATAGGCCTCCCAGCCTGTTAAAAAATAGTAGTCTGGATTTCTTTTATTTGTTAATGGAGATTTAAAACTTTAAAAAGCTTTATACAATGTCTCAGAGTGTCTTAATTTTGTAAACATTCAGAACGTTTCCATGTAGATTTGTCCACCCCTGTTAGACTGTCTGTGGTGGTTTCTATCTTACCATAATCGCTTTTCCTTGCGAAGAACCCCCTAGCTCTGCTTCCTGAAGCTCCTTTGTGCCAGAGAACAAGTATTTTAGTGTTGTTTTATTTTTGTTTTAAATTATGATTTAATACCTAGTACAGGTCATGTACCTGAATAATTAGAGATAAGATCATCCTTACTTTATGACATTCAGAATATTGAACAACCAACCCAGGCATCCACCAATGAGCCCAGCATGCTGACCCATGAGGATGGATTTTCAGCTCACTTACTGGAGGGCCACATCAGAGTCTGCTAATATAGACCTATCCCTGGGGAGGCAGTCCCATAGGCCTCATCGGTAGCCTGCATTTTCAGCCAACTTCTTCACTTTTTTTTTCACCGCCTTTTTTTGGAAGTGGCTCGAAACCTTGGAACCTTTTAATTAGCCCATAATCATGCCTTATTTATAGCAGCCTGGATACTCTGTAGACAGTGCAACTTCTCTCAAAAAGACACAGTCTTTGAGTTCCGCCTTCAGAACTTGCTGAGCTAAATGCGGATCACAGCAGCCAGCTCAGTCTATCTTGGGTTTATCCATACCGTGCCTTGTTGGGTGGTGAGTGCCTTGTGTTATAGCTGGTGGCATGGCCCTGTGACATTACTGTTGTTCCATGTTCCTTTCTAAGTCTGGCCTGAGGCAGGGTGGATGGGGGGAGGATGACTAAAGATCAAAGCATGTCTCTGCTTTCTTGGAATCTGTTTGCAACTCTGCCTCCCTGGAAGAGGCAGGTCATCATTCCTTCTGAGACCATTGTTTCTTCACCTTATTGATGTGGCTCATGTCTGAGGTCACCTGCCTCCAGATGACTGTAGTTCCTAATAGGTTTCTTCCTCTGTATCACAGGTCCATACGTTCCGAGGCCCGCACTGGTGTGAATACTGTGCCAACTTCATGTGGGGGCTTATCGCCCAAGGGGTCCGGTGCTCAGGTAGACATAGAACTTTCTTTCTCCTTTTCCAATTCTGTGAAGTGCCACCATGTAGACTTTTAAGAGCCTCTCTTCAAAGCTGAGAAATATGTCCAGATAGCTCAAAAGTGGAACCTTCTAGAAGATCCAAGGCTTCTCTGTACTTAATGGGGAGACTGTTCTAAGTGTTTGGAAGATTGGAAAGGAATCTCTTACTTTTATGCAAAGGAAGGGAAAAAACTCACAAGCATATTTTCTTAAACACCTACCTGCCTCTCAAAATAAGCAGTAGTCCTGAAAAGAAGAAAATGCAGAGAGAGAGAGAGAGAGAGGGAGAGAGAATTAAACCAGAATCACATAGAGAAACCACACTTCTTTCCTACCTTTTGTGACTATAAAAGGTAAAATATAAAAATGGTAATCCTATGGAGCATTTATTACATGTCAGGCATTGGGCTCAGCTTTTCTATTTATGTTATTATTTATTCATGCTTTTTTTTTTTTTTAATACCAGAAGTCACATGTGCATGCATGAGAGAGAGAGGGAGGCAGCGAGCGAGCAAGAGAGTACACCACCTCCCACAGGTCTGCTCACTCCACAATCCTTTTCCCTCCCACTCGCCACCCAGTCAAGACCCTGGGTACTTGCACTTGCACCCGGCATCAGCACTTTCTATGTGGCATGCCACTTAGCCTCACCAGCAGATCTCACAAACCTGGAGGGCATGTAGTTATTCCCCATTAAACAAAAGTGACTTCAAGATCATTCATTGCTCTTGGCCACAGAATAAGTGGAGAAACAGATTGAAAGGCAGTCACACTCCAGATCCCATGCTCGGTATATTTCTGTATCAGATTAACACTGAAACCATATACCCTGATTTACATCATATATTTTTAAAGCAGTTTGAAACCCTAAGTGTTTTTCCACCTAGAATTGCATGTACACACCCATTATTAATAGCACACACACATCTTATTAAAATACATCTGAAAAATGGTTAAAGAGTTGACAAATTAATGTGTAACTGGGCTTCCCAATTCATCTCGCTATGCCCTTTCTGGCAAGCGGTGTGGCTGGGAGCAAGAGCAGCCTCCTCTGATATTGATCAGTTTTCCACCAACACTCGGATGATTTCCTCCTTCCTAGGGTAAGAATTGTTTTAATTTTTTTTTTTAGTTTGTTTATTCTGGGGGAGGGACACTCCCGATAGGACCTTTGCACAGCAATCCTTCCCCTGCCTCAGCCAGCCAAGTCATACACACATGTGCATGTGTCCAGCATGTCAGAGAGACCTTCAGACTCACACCCAGGATCTTCCCACATGGGTCCAGACTCACGGAGCATTGCGTTGCTCAGCGCCATGAGTACTGACACAATTCTTAAGAAGCATTTAAAATAAAGTAAGCAGATGACACTTCCTTAACACAGAAGGCGGACTTACAGGAACCACAAAGCATCTCACAGCTCACTCACTGAGCAAAGTGGAAGCATATCTGAATTACTCAGTGGTCATTAATTTGGCCTTTCCAGATCACTTACCCAGAAATATTCCTTATGGTTGGTATTATCCAATTTCAGCAGAAAATGGTCCAAAGTCAATATTATGAGAACAAAACTCCAGACTTCAAGTTAGCTGTGAACAGCAACTTTCTCTAGGATGAAAGGGTTTTTAGATGTCTACCTGTATCTGTTTTTTAAAAATAAAATACGTTCTAAGGTTATATTGTTCATATTCTCCAATGGCTACTTAATGTCATTATATTTCCTCCAAGTATCAGGAAAGGTGAAAATTGATCATTAAAGGTTAAAGGGAGCCATTGTTATCTGTTAGCTCTCCATATTTTAAATATTTTAAAAATGAATTGGACTTTATTTGTAGCATATGAAGTTCAATTAGTTTGTAAAGACTGGATATTTTTATACTTGTTATAAATATGTCATTGTAATAAAATATTAGTAGTCAATTCTACACATTGTTGCTTCAAATATTTTTTTTGGGGGGGGGGTTTGGTTTTTTTTTTTGCTATAGGGCATGTGAAATCCCTGGAAAGAGACAGAGAGAGGGGAAGTGAGAAATCACCCCCCAGGGGGGATGGCCATACTGCAATTTCTTATCCTCCATTTTCCTCTCAGGATTTTGGGCACACATGCATATGCGCTCTGCATGAATTTCAAGCTACCTTGTCCAGGACTCAAACAGTGGTTGGCCATTGTAATTCTATCTATTTAAAAATCATACACTAGATGAGCACCAGAGTTCAACAACACACCACAACACAGCAATGTAAAACCAGCATAGTCATTTTTATTTATTCTGGATGCTACTATGGGTAGCATCAATAAAGTATAAATTCATAAATGAAATAAGTAGTCTGCATGGATGCAAACGCTTGTGTAGTAAATACTAACTACAGGAGCAAGACAAGGTTTGAGAAAAGTGATTCCCAGTGCCGGAGAACTGGGCCTATGTCCTAGCAATTGTTAAACAGTCGGTCATTAAGTGAGGAGTGGCTGTACCGTATGACCCAGGAATTTCACATCCAGATATACACCCCCGAAGAACTGAAAGCATTTCTTCAAGAGATGTTTGCAATCTGTATTCACAGCAGCATATTATTCACTGTAGCCAAACACTGTTAGTAGACACTTTGAGACACACCCACTTTGAAATACTTGAGCACTAAATTAAATTTCTATTTTCCAAAATGTAGACTGTACCTTTTATTGTCAGAGAATTTCTGTCAGTGGATACCAACTGCTAACAAAGCTTTTATTGTGTTCATTGAACTTCAAAGTACCTTTTCAGCTTCGGATCTTGATATGACTTTTTAGATAATTACTCTAATCACCACATCACATGGCATTGTTATAAATTATAAACTCTCGGATATTCCCACTGGCGTACAATTACACATTATTTACACAGGGGTCAAAATAAGACAAGTAGAAAAGAAAATGGCCTTCCCAAACTGCCCCATAGGGAGAAAGACATTGGAAACTATGGGGCAACTCTCTAGGAAACAGAAGAGGATGCCCATGGGTCAGACAGGTCTTCAAATCAAAGATTAAGCATTTCTACAGAGACAGTAGCTATGTCTTCTGCCAAAGAAACATCAGGGACTGAAAGGAAACAACCTAGCAAAAGTCTTGGGTGTCATTTATAAGCCATGACAAGCTTTGGAGATCCAAACCTAGAAGCCTACTTGTGGATCAGAAGGGTTCCAGCCTGTTGAAAACAGATAAACAACATGACTAATTCCAGCTAGCTCAGTAAGATGTTCTGTTTTAGTAGACGTGCTATTCTTAGGGTCCAGCAACAAAGAGGGCTTAATGAGATAAATGGACATGTCTAAGAGTTTAGTGAGTAAAGATGAATCCACACTCATCCTGTAGAGACCATCATCTTTAAGTGGGATGGATATTCCAAAGAAATACATCAAATTTTTGAGTGCTCTCATTTTTATTTTTGGCAACATATCATTTGTGTTGAGTTTGGATGAAGAGCTGGGCCAGGCTAACGTGGCTGCTTTGTTACAGACTGCGGGTTGAACGTCCACAAACAGTGTTCCAAGCACGTCCCCAATGACTGCCAACCCGATCTCAAGAGGATCAAGAAAGTGTACTGTTGTGACCTCACGACGCTTGTGAAGGCTCACAACACTCAGAGACCCATGGTGGTGGACATATGCATTCGGGAAATTGAAGCAAGAGGTTTGGAAAATGCTCCCTATTATAAGATTATGGTGATTTTAATGTCGCTGTTTATTTTTACTTCTGTCAAGGAAACTTACGCTACCCTACTTGCTGAGAAAATGACCAACAGAGAGAGACAGAAAGAGATAAATGAAGTAAATCCAACCAAGGCTATCAACTTCCATTTCCTATATAAGCCACACTTACGTGCATTCAATCAATGTTGACTGAGCATTTATTATATGCTTGACAATGAGGTTATAACTCTCCATTCTTGCCTTCAAGAAATTAATACTATAGTGTGGAGAATCAGAGGGGCAAATAAATAAATGTTGAGGGTGCTCATATTCAAAGCATTGTGGAAACAAAAAGGATGGTGCTTTAACCTTGTTTGAGGACAATTTAGAAAGAGTTATGGCAGAAATGAGGTTTGAATTGGGTTATAAAAAGTATTCATATGAAAAAATAAATCATTGAACAACACAGATCTCTCTTAGCATATAAAAATTCACTCATAATATCAGTTCTGTTTATTTCTCAGAGTGGAGTTACAAGACTAAAAAGATCCACACAATGCAAAAATCAAGGAGGCAAGGAAAATAAAAAATTTCCAAAGAAGTTTCTGTGTATTATATGTAAAATATCATCTTTATTTTATTGGTGCTATGTTCTGGCCGCTATTTAGTATTAAAATGTTCAATGATTTGTTAGGCTGTGTCTCAGAGGGGAGAACTCAGATTGCTGGGGATAAGTTGGTTAATTGAGCCATGTATAATGCTTTGGTGAAGCTTTAAGCATTTTTTCCCGTGTATTCTATTCTGCTACACGTGGTGTTCATCATTGTGTCCAAACTGGCTTACTATAGTTTACAAGATAGATCTTTTCATTGGCCAACCATCCCATTCTTTCCAAAACAAAACAAACAAGGGCATTATAGCTCGTTATCCCAAGCCTCTGAGAGAGAGGAAAATATTCCTCTTCCTCTGCAGGGTGAAAGCTATCACTATTCTGTTCCCTGCGGACTTCTTCATTTTATCTCAGATAGTGAGAAATGTCTCCTTGCTTTTTCCCTATGGCTGTCAGTGCTTAATGACTGCTTTGAAATCTGGTGAATATACTGACTGATGCAAGAGTAGGCAGAGCTGGGTACAGGGAGATAAGGGATGCCCCGCTTCTGGCTGAGTGGGTGGGAAAGTGGCTCTGGATCCTGCTGTGTAGAAGAACCTGCAATTTCAGGTCAGATCCTCAGTCTCTCCACAGCCTACAATCAGAGCCGTGGACAGGAGCTGTGCTTCTCTGGAGAAGCTGGGATCCTCATCAGAGACAACTGGTAATTCAGGCAGAGTTCCCACCACATTTAGAAAGAAAGTCCATGGATAGCTAACACCAGACATGCCTAGTACAGATTTAGAGCTGCACAAATGTGGAATTTATGCCAGTGGACTCATAGCAAAGGAACTGCAATGACAGGTATCAGACGGCTAGGTAAGCAAGCACAAGCCAAGACTGGACCAGAGGAAATTCACCCAGCTGCGTGGCCACCACTGCCGACATCTTCCCCTGCCTTCTATCCTTAGCAAATTCTTTATTGCTTTTCAAGTGCTCTTTTATGCCCTTTTGTGTCTACCTGACCTAGTAGACTGAGAAGAGCATAACCTGAGCTTAGGTCATCAGCCCTGTCTCTCACTGGCTATAGCGTGAGCTTGGCAAGTTACTAACTCCACGTATCTTCCTCGTCTACGAAGTGCATATAATCGATTGTACCTCCTCAGGTGGTTGTGAGGATGAAAACGAGTTGATACTGATAATGAGCCAGTACTGAGTGCCCCTGTGCTATTTCTTTTTGTTTTTTTCTTGGAAATGACCAACTCCCCTGATGCTACCTCCAACTCTATCTCACTGTATTCCTTACCTCATGTTTCAGTGCTGTCACAGACACCCTGAGTGACAGTACCTTCAGCAAGATAGAGATCCCACCCTCTCTCCAGTAACAGTCCCTGCTCCCTGAAGCACCCCAGGGCTGTGAGCAGCTCCCCCAAGGCAGGAACCCAGGCCCTGCACCTTATAACTCTGTCATTCCTGAGAGGACCCTCATCGCTCAGATTCCAATTGGCCACCACCATCTCCTCTGCATTCCAATAAAAGAAAGGATTAAGAACATGCTTCATTCCCTTCAAGGCTGCACCCAGAAGCTATATGCATTATGCCTGCTCTTTCCACATTGACCACAATTTAAAGGCCACTGTAGTGGATGTTGTTCTAAACATCAAAGGTTGCAGTGCAGCAGAGGAAGAGAAGAACAAATACTGGGAGGACAGTTTGCCCTCTCTGCTACCCTAACAGACTCTCTCTCACCTTTTCATGGCTTCCTTCGAAGAGTAGCTCTTGTGGCCAGTGGACACTGTAGTGGCTTTATTGCTAGACTCCCACCTGGCTGACCGCGTTTTGAGTCCCAGATCTGGTGGCTTGAAACTCATGCCAAGTACTTGTGTGTGTGTGCGCCCAAGATCCTGGGAGAAGAAATTGCAGTGTGGCCAACCCCCTGGGGAGTGATTTTTCACTTTCCTTCTCACTGTCTCAGCCTTTCTCTGATGAGCGCACATGCCCTATGGCAAGAATCCTCTAGAGAAAAGAAAAGAAAAAAAATTAAGATCGCTCTTAAGACTGTCCCAGATGCCCTTCTGTGTCAGCAAGCAGGTTCGTTGCCCACTGTCCTGTGCACCTGGAACCTCTGTGTCCTTGCTCTGCTGCAGTGCCTGTCCCGACTGCACTGAGACACACAGGTACCTCTCTCCAGAACAGGATGGCAGAATGGTTTCATCTCTGGGCCACTGCGAATTGGCAGTGGTGGAAACCTGGGCGCCTGACCCTGAGACTAATTCTGAGACTGAGGCCTACTCAGTGGGGAAAAGCCAAAATCAATTAGGAATGCATGTCATGGTCACAGGAGAAACGGAGGCAGTGGTTACATCATATATCTGTTAACGTTGATGCAGACCCTTGTGCACGGCAGATAGTACACACTCATAGATGTTTTCTAGGTGAGAAAAAGGATCATTTGTGAAATATCAAGGAGTGGCTCTTGTGGCCAGTGGACACTGTAGTGGCTTTATTGCTAGACTCCCACCTGGCTGACCGCGTTTTGAGTCCCAGATCTGGTGGCTTGAAACTCATGCCAAGTACTTGTGTGTGTGTGCGCCCAAGATCCTGGGAGAAGAAATTGCAGTGTGGCCAACCCCCTGGGGAGTGATTTTTCACTTTCCTTCTCACTGTCTCAGCCTTTCTCTGATGAGCGCACATGCCCTATGGCAAGAATCCTCTAGAGAAAAGAAAAGAAAAAAAATTAAGATCGCTCTTAAGACTGTCCCAGATGCCCTTCTGTGTCAGCAAGCAGGTTCGTTGCCCACTGTCCTGTGCACCTGGAACCTCTGTGTCCTTGCTCTGCTGCAGTGCCTGTCCCGACTGCACTGAGACACACAGGTACCTCTCTCCAGAACAGGATGGCAGAATGGTTTCATCTCTGGGCCACTGCGAATTGGCAGTGGTGGAAACCTGGGCGCCTGACCCTGAGACTAATTCTGAGACTGAGGCCTACTCAGTGGGGAAAAGCCAAAATCAATTAGGAATGCATGTCATGGTCACAGGAGAAACGGAGGCAGTGGTTACGTCATATATCTGTTAACGTTGATGCAGACCCTTGTGCACGGCAGATAGTACACACTCATAGATGTTTTCTAGGTGAGAAAAAGGATCATTTGTGAAATATCAAGAATCTTATAGAGTACACTGTAGCAGCAGCAAAAGCTACTGTTTATTTTTTCCATAGCTGTAGTTTCCACAGGAGCTAGTTTTTGACATAGAAGATCTGAAATCTGCTGCTCTCTCCCTTCCAAAACTTTTGGGAACTGGCTACATTTTAGGACATATTTTAACAAATCAATAAGTTCTAGAAATAGATACCAAGTCTTTTTTTAAGCCTAAATATAGTGATAAAGTTTCCAGAATCAATGAATAGAATTTTCTTTTCTTACATCTGTTTGATCAGTTATCTAAAGGTATGACGCTTTAATTAATCATATTCAGTAAAACACTTAGTATATTGTCTTGCCAATGAGTAAGCATAAAAGGTTTTAAATTTGGATTTCTCCAATAAAATCAGGATGATGTTTATTACATACACATGCACATATGTGTGCCTAGCACGGTGTTACATGCAATATAGCACATGGGTTAAAATGGTGCAAGGAAGAAAGCGAGGTTGCTTCCCATGGCAGTGAAATGCGTGTGGTCAGATGCACAAAGGAAGCAGGGGCCTGTGGTTGAGGAGGGGGCCCTCCGTCAATGCTTGCCAATGAGGTAAACAGTGGGACCAGTACAGCACATCCGCTTTGCTTTGATTATTCTCTGAACATCAGCAGCTTTTTTATCTTCAGGACCACATTCGTTGAGGCATTCGTGCTTTGAATTTTCTACACAAAAGATAGGTATAGTCCCTGTATGATTGAAACACTTTTTTAAAACGAAAAATGCATAGTACATGGTGGTTAAATCGGACTGGTGTTTACTAATGGTAGAACAGCTTGCTTTGCCAAGCCAGGCGGGAGGAAGACCAGATCTCCACCGAGGTCTCCACTGCCTAGGAAGAGAATGAAGACAGACCTGGCCCAGGCAAGCCCAGGCTCTGCTGCACCAGTGTGCTAGATCAGACTGTGTCCGCTCATTTTCTGGATGCACATAATGCAGATATGAAATTAGAGTCTTATTTAGATGTTTCAGGAAGCTGAAGTAAGAACAGTCTGTCTCAGTCAGTCTCTCTCTCTCTCTAACAGGATTAAAGTCAGAAGGCCTGTACAGAGTCTCTGGGTTCACTGAACACATCGAAGATGTCAAAATGGCATTCGACAGAGGTAAGCCGGCACTTTCTTGAATGCCGTCTGACCTAGCCTTAGCACCCTCTCTTTTGGACCTGGATTTTATTCATAGTGGGAATAGGGTTTCAGAATTACTGAGAGCAGCCTTTTTGGAAGATGAGAAATAATGTTTTCAAAATATCATAGTTATGCTTCTCCGGGAGAAGTGTTCCCTTAAAGCCATGGATAGCTGACTGCATGAGAAGTGAGTTTCAAATACTGCCAGGATAGGGAGCCAGTCCACGTGGTACTGGAGCTCCTTCTGCACCCCCCATCTCGGGATCTCCCAACTCTTCTCCTTCTCTCAAATATCCAAAGAAGGGAGCAGAGGGATGCTAGGGAACTGCAGTAGGGGCAGCCAGGAGAGCTTAGGAGGCCACTCTTCCTGTCCTTCGGGATTGTGACATGTTTCTAGTGCATATATCTCTTAAAAGGTCAGACATCATAAGCCAACTTGAAAATGTGTTATAAACACAGACCACCAGGCCCTACCATGAAGACTGACTCAAAAAAATAAATAAAAATAAAAATGGAGAGCCCAACAATATGCTAAGAACAATCCAAATACTTCTGGTGCTGCCAGTAACGGGTGAAACCCCTGACCCTACTGATAGGGCCTCCACGGTAGCATGGTAGACAAGATCTTTGATGATGTGGCCTCTCTGGAGGTTCAGGCTCACCTCTGGTCCCTCCTTCCTACTGAAATGTACATTCCAGCAACCCTGAAAGGCACCTTGTCTGTTGTCATGAAGAAGCACCTGGATGCACACTGGGAACTCATTCCAGAGGGAATGAGTTCACATTTCTGCCCTGCAAACACCTGTTCAGTGGGGCCAGCTCAAGTCTGCCCTCTTTCACTGAGCCTTCTGGATCGTCCCAAGCAGACCTGAGAGTTCCAATTCCTTTCCCCATATCCTCGCGTGTTTTTTCACCTGTCTCAAGCACAACAATCTTCCCATCTCCTGTAATCACTGAACTGCATGCCTGACTTCCAGTCCGGCTACAAGTATGGGAAGGAAGTAGCTCCTTTTCTTTGACTTGTCAGGGCTTCACGGCTTTCGCCCTCCATAACTGTTGCTAACTAGGTAAACGATGGGGCCAGTACAGCACATCCGCTTCACTTGATTGTTCTCAGCAGCTTTTTGATCTTCAGGACTACATTTGTTGAGGCATTTGTGCTTTTAATTTTCTATACAAAAGATAGGTATAGAGACCAGCAGTGGAAGTAATGGCTATGTCGCTGGACTCCCATGTAGTTGACCGTGGTCCCAGACCAGGTGGCTTAAACTCACGCCTGGCACATGCCCAAGATCCTGAGAGGAGAATGGAGGAGAAGGGATTGCGATGTGGCCATCCCCGGGGGGGGGGGGGTTTTCTTGCTTCTGTCTCTCTGTCTCTCTTTGTCCTTTTGGCACACGCGCCCTATAGCAAAAACCTCTCCAAAAAGATGTGGCCAGCCCCGGGGGGGGGGGTGATTTCTTGCTTTCTGTCTCTCTGTCTCTCTCTGTCCTTTTGGCAAGTGCACATGCCCTATAGCAAAAACCTCTCCAAAAAAGGGGGAAAAAAAAAAGATAGTCTAGTCCCTGTATGATTGAAAGTTTTTTTAATCTAAAATACATAGTACATGATGGCTGAATTGGACTGGTATTTACTAATGATGGAACAAAAAGTCAAAACACATCTTGAGACTGATTTTTTAAAAAATAGTAAAACAATATAACATTGCCTATATGTAAGGTGAGGTAAAAGTTTCTCAGATTAAAGTCCTAGGGTCTGGGGAAGGAAAGGTGAAGTCGAAAGATATTTCAGCAAAGGCCAGCCCATGGAGTGGTAGTGAAGGTGGCTGGATCCCACATAACTGACTCTGAGGACTGAGTCCCAGACTCGGCAGTCTGAGAAACGTGCTGGGCACATGTGCACGCAGGCCCGAAGGAGGGAGAAATGAAGGAGAAGGGGTGATGGCATGACCGTTCTCCGTGACTCCATAAGGGTTACTTTGCTTTCTCATTGTTCCCTTCTCTCTCTCTTTCTCTCCAACAAATGTATGTGCCTCTAAATTTTAAAAATATAAAATACTTCAGTGATCCTGAAAGAGATGATAGAAACTGAAGATATTTAATAGTTATTTTGTGTATGTGACCTTCAAAGTAAAGCCAGGTTCAGAAAATACTGAAAACTTAATAGTCTTGATCTTGTTTTATTTTGAATCAGGTTGTTATTGTAATAAGAAACCTTGTGTCTATAATACAAATTACTCTTCTAAATTACTTTTTTAAGCTTGTTTGTTTATTTCTTCCATGTGAGACAGAGAGAGAGAATGCAAGAAAGAGACAGACATCCCCAACAATCTTCATGCCACAGCCTACCCACATGTCAGTCAGCCTAGATGATGGGCACATGAGAACACATGCCCAGCAGTACCCGGGGAGGTCCCAGGCCGTAAACTGAGGACCTTTCTCATGTGGGTCCAGTTGTGTTACCACTGTGCCACCACCTGGCTGCTGTGCTAAATCTCTGTATAGCACATAACCACAAGCTGGGACCCAAAGAATGATTCAAGTCGACTTCATTACATTTTAGCCTGCATTTACCCTCTCCCTCACTCTCACCCGATTCTTCTCTGAAACCTCCTATACGTAAGTATTGTTAGCAGCAGAAAGAGTTAGCTGAGGCCTGGGAGGAAGCACTCGTTGTTAGATCTTTTCTCTTTCTTTCTGTGCGTGCTTTAACTTGGTGAAGTGAGGTCCTAATTAGGACTTGGATCATTGGTTGTTTTTCAGATGGTGAAAAGGCGGACATATCTGCCAACGTCTACCCAGACATCAACATCATCACTGGAGCCCTTAAACTGTACTTCAGAGACTTACCCATCCCTGTCATCACCTATGATACCTATTCCAAATTCATAGAAGCAGCAAGTGAGTACTGAGAGTGGATTTTTAATGTGTGCCGAGCGTTTAAACACAATGCTTTGGACCTCAAGCAAAGCAAAACTCAGGACTGTTTCAATTACTGCACAAGCCTTTGTTTTGCCAAGTGAAGACACAGCAGTACCGTGAATAGAAACCAGACAGTTTGCCAGCTGAGTTGAACCAGTACTAAACCAACAGCACTGGGCAAAGCTGGGTGCTTGGCCATGCCTTCTCTCCCCGGTGTTTCTTGTTCGCTGGGAACCAGTGCAGTCAGCCTGTCCTGTTACGTGTCAAAAGCACAGATATGTCTGCAGTCGTGTGATGAGGGCTGTGCAGATTCACTACTTCCATTCATTAGGCAGACTCTCACTGCTAATGGAGTAAAGTCACCTCACATCTGCCCATGGACGCTGTTCAAAACTAACAGAAGGCCATGAGCACACTGTCAAGTGCTCTGCTAGGGATTCTCACCAACATCTTCTAGTTTAATCTCCTCATTCACCCCCTGAGGCAAATACTGTAAAGTCATTTCACAGGGGAGAACAGCTAGGCTTGGAGGGCCAAGCTTCAGGTCCAAGAGTGGACGGTTTGTCGTCCATCAGCGCACAGTGGCTCGCTCGGTGATCAGCACTCGGGCACATACACTGTCAGGAGAGAGGACCAGCGTGAAGGGGCAGGTCAGGGGGAAGGCATACATTTTCCCCAGGAACAGACAATAGCGAGCAAGATGAGATTCAGGGGTTGAGATGAATGAATAAAAGTCAAGCCCACTTAAAGAAAGTTGTGTGTTGTGTGTGTGTGTGTGTGTGTGTGTGTGTGTGTGTTTTCAAATACTTAAAGGTTAAAAAGTTTAGGAATGTGCTGTTAACTATATTAATACAATGCCCAATGGGGAGATATGGGGTACACTGGCATTAGATGAGACATGCTTTCCAGATGAGCTATGGCCCTATTGCCTGGTACAGACCATTCTTTCTTGGGTTCTGTTGGTCCTGTGTGAAGGTTCTAGCACACAAGTACCTCCTACCTCAGGAGAAATGGTGGGAGAGAATTCTTTGAATGTCTGCCAGTACCTACCAGAGACCTCAAAACCAGATGAGTCTATTCTTCCTTCCATTGTCAATGTGAGTCCTAGCTACTTCCTAACCTAAGACAATATACCAGATCCATCATGCCAACACTTTGGTAAGGAATGCCATTAATGTAAGCCAAGTAGACTGACTGATCTGCCCATGTCATTGCAAAATGTTCTGGAAGCCTGCCAGAGAAAGACTTAATTAGACAACCTAAGGGGAACACTACCATGTGTGGTATGGTTCCCATGAAAGCTTATGAGAGTGACATTTTGGGAACCAGCAGTTAGTGTAATGGCTATGTCTCTAGACTCCCACGTAGTCGACTACAGTTCGCGTCCTGGGCCTGGTGGCTTAAAACTCACGCTGGGTGCATGTGCATGCGTGCCCAAGATCCCGAGAGGAGAATGGAGGAGAAGGGATTGCGGCATGACCATCCCCCCTGGGGGGTGATTTCTCGCTTTCTGTTTCTATGTCTCTCTCTGTCTGGCGAGCGCACGGGCCCTACAGCAAAATGGTGAAAAGGCGGACATATCTGCCAACGTCTACCCAGACATCAACATCATCACTGGAGCCCTTAAACTGTACTTCAGAGACTTACCCATCCCTGTCATCACCTATGATACCTATTCCAAATTCATAGAAGCAGCAAGTGAGTACTGAGAGTGGATTTTTAATGTGTGCCGAGCGTTTAAACACAATGCTTTGGACCTCAAGCAAAGCAAAACTCAGGACTGTTTCAATTACTGCACAAGCCTTTGTTTTGCCAAGTGAAGACACAGCAGTACCGTGAATAGAAACCAGACAGTTTGCCAGCTGAGTTGAACCAGTACTAAACCAACAGCACTGGGCAAAGCTGGGTGCTTGGCCATGCCTTCTCTCCCCGGTGTTTCTTGTTCGCTGGGAACCAGTGCAGTCAGCCTGTCCTGTTACGTGTCAAAAGCACAGATATGTCTGCAGTCGTGTGATGAGGGCTGTGCAGATTCACTACTTCCATTCATTAGGCAGACTCTCACTGCTAATGGAGTAAAGTCACCTCACATCTGCCCATGGACGCTGTTCAAAACTAACAGAAGGCCATGAGCACACTGTCAAGTGCTCTGCTAGGGATTCTCACCAACATCTTCTAGTTTAATCTCCTCATTCACCCCCTGAGGCAAATACTGTAAAGTCATTTCACAGGGGAGAACAGCTAGGCTTGGAGGGCCAAGCTTCAGGTCCAAGAGTGGACGGTTTGTCGTCCATCAGCGCACAGTGGCTCGCTCGGTGATCAGCACTCGGGCACATACACTGTCAGGAGAGAGGACCAGCGTGAAGGGGCAGGTCAGGGGGAAGGCATACATTTTCCCCAGGAACAGACAATAGCGAGCAAGATGAGATTCAGGGGTTGAGATGAATGAATAAAAGTCAAGCCCACTTAAAGAAAGTTGTGTGTTGTGTGTGTGTGTGTGTGTGTGTGTGTGTGTGTGTGTTTTCAAATACTTAAAGGTTAAAAAGTTTAGGAATGTGCTGTTAACTATATTAATACAATGCCCAATGGGGAGATATGGGGTACACTGGCATTAGATGAGACATGCTTTCCAGATGAGCTATGGCCCTATTGCCTGGTACAGACCATTCTTTCTTGGGTTCTGTTGGTCCTGTGTGAAGGTTCTAGCACACAAGTACCTCCTACCTCAGGAGAAATGGTGGGAGAGAATTCTTTGAATGTCTGCCAGTACCTACCAGAGACCTCAAAACCAGATGAGTCTATTCTTCCTTCCATTGTCAATGTGAGTCCTAGCTACTTCCTAACCTAAGACAATATACCAGATCCATCATGCCAACACTTTGGTAAGGAATGCCATTAATGTAAGCCAAGTAGACTGACTGATCTGCCCATGTCATTGCAAAATGTTCTGGAAGCCTGCCAGAGAAAGACTTAATTAGACAACCTAAGGGGAACACTACCATGTGTGGTATGGTTCCCATGAAAGCTTATGAGAGTGACATTTTGGGAACCAGCAGTTAGTGTAATGGCTATGTCTCTAGACTCCAAAAAAAAAAAAAAAAAAATGAGAGTGACATTTCTAGCAAATCCAGTTCAGAAGATGGGCAAAATAGTTTGTGCATGTGCCACCAGAGTGTAAGCATGCCACTGGAATGCCAATTTCCAGCGGCAAGGACAGTGGCCAGCCTCGGATCACTCACATCATGGACGTTGAATAAGCATATGATGTTCAACCTGAACCTTTCTCCAGAACTAAGCAGAATACACGCAGATTGATTAACTCAAGTGTAATAGTACCTGAAAGTCCAGGAGTTTATTAGCACCCTCTTCAGTTGTTCTAAAACAAACGCACGCTTTTTGCTGCTTTTCCAAACGTTACTGTTACAGCTCTTCGCTAACATGTGCTGTGTGTAATCTCTGCAGAGATCTCTAACGCAGATGAGAGGCTGGAAGCAGTCCACGACGTGCTGATGCTGCTGCCTCCTGCCCACTACGAGACCCTGCGGTACCTAATGATCCATCTCAAAAAGTAAGATGTCACCTCGCCCGCAATCCCAGATCTGCCCCAGGGCGGTTCCTGCGTTAGGTAGAGTTCACAGCCTACTCCCAACACAGAGTGGACAGACTCCTTTCAAGTGAACTATGCCGCTTCCTCGGGCCTGCCCCAGTCGTGACTGTGAGAGCCCTCACACTGCCATGAATGGCTCCAGACATTTTCCACGTGTCGTCCCTGTGAGGTGGGCCCTGTCAGGGGTCTCTGGTCACACAGGAGATGGCTGAAGCTCAGGGATGTTAAGTAGCTGATCTGAAGAGGTGACAAAGCCAGGACTGAAACCCAGGCAGGCTGATCCAAAGCCCCGCTCTCTGTCTTAACCATTGCCGATGCACTTGCCCGTGCCAAGGTAACCTTTCTCCTCTGGCACGAGTCCTGCCAGTAGACGGGGCGCCTGCCCTCGGCTTCGCACTGTTCAGTATGCAGCTCAGGACGAAGTGGCAAGAGGAAAATAAGACACTCATAGTACGCCCCACGGGCCAGCTAGTAATCTGCTACCCCGGTAGACCAAATATTCCTTGAGTGAAGGTTTTCAACTGGGTCATCAGAAAAGTCATAATGTTATTTTTCTGTGTTTTTTGTTTGAGAGTTTTGTTTGTTTGTTTGTTTGCTATAGGGTACATGCTCTCACCAGAAAGACAGAGAGAGACAGAGAGACAGAAAGCAAGAAATCACCCTCCAGGGGGGATGGCCACGCCACAATCCCTGCTCCTTCAGTCTCCTCTTGGGATTTTGGGCACGCACGTACACACACCCAGCATGAGTTTAAGCCGCCAGGTCTGGGACTCGAACCATGGGCAACTACATGGGAGTCCAGCAATGTAATGATTATGCCATCTGCTGGTCCCAATTTTTCTATGTGTTTCTATGCAAAACTGCATCATGACTTTACTGACAACCTAATAATTAGTAAGGATGAATCCTTTTCTAATTTAAAAGACTGTGTCCATACTAGGGTCACCTAAGTAATTCACTTCCTCAGGCTGAAGACAATGCCAACAGTTCAAAGAAAAACAAATCCGAAAATTGCCTTATGAAAAATACCTCTCTGCCACTCTGATTCTCGATTTGCTCTCGTGACTTCCCGCGTCACAACTGTTCTTAGGACTCAAGTCCAGAATCAGTGCGTCGCTTTGCCCTCGAGTCTCAGTGATGTCTCTGTGTCTATGTCTGTTTTGCAGGGTGACCATGAATGAAAAGGACAATTTCATGAATGCGGAAAATCTGGGGATCGTGTTTGGACCCACTCTGATGAGGCCCCCCGAGGACAGCACCCTGACCACCCTCCACGACATGCGGTACCAAAAGCTGATTGTGCAGATTTTAATAGAAAACGAAGATGTGTTGTTTTAATCCATCAGGGAAATGTGCCAACGGCCCCAGCCCCATCTAAGCTGATAAAGGAATAAAAACAGTTATTACACTTGATTTGTTTCTCAAACAAGTGGCAGCATTTCCTTGACTGCAGTGGATTGCCGAGCCGGTTACTGTGTCTCATAGACACGCGCCTCCATGTGAGAACAAGGGTGAGGGCCGGGAAAGCCTCTCATCTCGGGTCTTCTGCTGTGCCTCGTATGTGTGTCTGTTTTGCCGGAAGAGTGATTAATAAATCTTTCTTTAACTTATTAAGCAACAACGTAGACCTTTCCACTTCAATCCGATCAGTAATAAAAGGGAACTTAATTTGCAAAGGTACTTGATACAGTTCTACATTTTCCACTTCTACAGAAAGAAGACAATTCTATATGTTAAATGTTAAATGAGACCTATATTGTAAAATGTATTTTTATTTTAGCTGCAAGAATGTTATTTTATTTTAGCAAATAGAATTCAATGCAGTGCATTGATTATTCCCCTGTGTACCTGGTCCCCTGTTCTTGCTGTGCTGCCCTGGAAAAGTCGACCACGAATGCAGTATTATCTCGACATACCTCTGTCCTTAGTGTGTTCCCATGAAATCTCACCTGCCACGTGTGACCCTGCTTTTGCTAGTTTTTACCCTTAAGCACTGGCATTCTGCTAGCTTTTGGTATTTGTTTATAAGAATTATAGGGTGGTCTGAGACACCCCCAAATCGTCTTTCCATAAACCTTGTCTGGATTCGCAAAGTCTGTTTTGGAATTGGAAAGAGCCTTTTCGCACCGTGTGTCTCTCAGAACATGCAGGATGTGGGCATTCCCCATAGAACGGTTCGAGAACACTGGATGTATCTGGCCCTGTACAAAGTTAGCACTTTTTCTTCTTTTCTTTTCGACCTAGCCCTTGAAATTCATCTGTTGCTAGCGAGTTGTATGTTTCTGTATTGATGAAAAGTGACTCTGCAGAATCATGTTGATTTTTTTTTCATTTTTGTTTTATGAACAAACCTATTTTTTAAAGTAAGACTGAATAAGGTTGTTTGTTTTGTTTTGTTTTGTTTTAAATCAAATATGTGTTCCTCCTTGGTAAAAGTAACTCTGTGTGGAAAATAATTTAATATGATTTGATGACTGTAATTCCATTCTGTCGGTTATATTGATCTTAGCATGAGCCTCCCACACCAAGATTTCTATATTTTGTAACATAGGTAAAATATTTAAAGCATCACAAATTGTAAATCTGGATTTCGTTTCCTTTCAAGCCAACTGCAATGCCTTTTCCTCTGTTGAGGTGACTCATGTAACTGTTCACTAGTCTTGTTTTGGAGTGACCAAAAGAGGATGGTTGTGCGTGAGGTGGAGCGAAGAGGAGGAGCGTGAGCAGTTGTGTCCTGAGAGTCCCCAGGGCTCTGCAGGTGGGCTCCGGAGGCACCTGGGGTCAAAAGGGTTGGGCCTGTCCCTGCTGTTACTCTTCCTCCTGACTGTACAGATATGTTTGCTGTAGCCTATGTACTTCTTGATACTGTTAAAAATTATCTGGAAATGGTTTTATTTTGTGAAGTGAACAATACTTTGTAATTTATGATAGTGTAAATGGAAGGGAAAGCATTGCGTGTATTAAATTCTTCTGTCTATCATTTTGGAGTACGTGTAGCAAAAAGTGGTGTACAGGGGGAGGAGGAGCATGCTCACAGTGCTGCTCCCGGATTGATTCTCGGTTGTCACTGCCACACAAAGAGAAAGGAAGAGCACCCCAGAGAGTCCACACTTCAATGCTCCACTCCCTCCATCAGCTTCCGACTAGGCGTCTGCTTGGACGTGGAGATTCTGATGCTCTACTTTCATTTTCTTTCTTTCCTTATTTTTTCGTTTTTGGTTTTTGTTTTTGACATAGGGTGTGTGTGTGCTTACAGGAGAGAGACAGAGAGAGGGAAAGTGAAAAATCCCCCCCAAGGGGTTGGCTATGCCACAGTCCCTTCTCCATTCTCCTCTCTGGATTTTGGGCACACACACACATGCACACACACCTGGTATAATTTTGCAACCCACCAGGTCCAGGATTTGAACCATGATCAGCTTTGTGAAAGTCCAATACCTTAACTACTCTGCCACCTCTGACCCCTGATGCTCCACTTTCACTCTCTGTAAAAGCCCTTTCATGAACACCCTCCACTGGGAGTAGAGAGTTTAGAGTGAATCACCCCAGATCATTGATAGGAGAGCAGAACGAGAGCTTTGGATCCAGAAGGGTTGGACTGTGGCACAGTGGTAAAACACGTGGTCTTCCAGTAAGACCCAGTTGGTGGGAACTGCCCTGAGTATATCAGGCAAGCGTGTGCTCACGATTGCGGCTAGCTGAAGCTGGGAGTGGATTGTGGCATGGGACCCTCTCTAAGCTACTGTATCCAAATCTCTCTCTCTCTCTCTCTGCCCCAAAATAAGTTTTTAAAAAATCGGAGGCCAGCAGATGGTGTGGTGGTTCAAGCGCTAGACTCCCACGATGGCTGACCACTGTTCGGGTCCTGGACTTGGCAGCTCGTAAATCATACTGAGTGCGTTTGTGTGCGTGCCCAGAATCTGAAGAGGCAAGGTGAGGCGAGGCAAAGAGAAGGAATTGCAGTGTGGCCATTCCCGCCTGGGGACTTTCTCACTTTCCTTTTCATTGTCTTTCTCTGTTTCTCTCCTGCAAGTGCACATGGCCTATGGCTAAATAAATAAATAAATAAATCTTTAAAAAAAAAAAAAAAAAACTGAAGCTAGAAAGCCCTGAGTTTGAATTCTAGATCTGGCTGTTACCAGCTGCGTATGGCCGTATGGACCTTGAAAATGAGCTTGTTCATCTAAGACACTGAGGATAATATGCTCGTTCCAAATTGATTTATTTCATGAGAGTGAGAGACAGAAAAAGAAAAGCAAGCCCTTCAACAGTGTCTTACACCATGGCCTCCCACCACTTCCCAGCCAGCCAGGATCATGGGTGGCACACCCCACCTGTACAGTTCAACTCAGGCACTGAACCCGCAACCCTCCATATGCCTGGCTGGAGCATTGCGATACGCTCCACGCCAGGCCAGGAGGACATCTGATCATGACATCTTCACCAAAGTTTAGGATCTAGAGTAGTGAGTAATAGTTACTGCTCACTGTTATTTTAAGATTGATGCCTTAGGGAAAAGGGTGGAACATGGAAGTGGGGGTGGAAGAAGCTTGAAAAGAAAAGGATTTGCCCCAGGGTAAATCCAAGTCCAAAGTACACCGAGGGCTATCATAACAGGGCTCTGCTCGTGTGTGCGTGATGAGGGTCCCTCGCCCTTTCTCTCCAATGCGATTGCAAATGTGTGCTCACGATTGACCTGCCTTGCTCTCGTGCAAAGCCTGCTCACCCAGGCCTGTCTCTCCCCACCATCTGGCATCCTGACTTGGCTCCCCTCACCTAGCTGAGAATTCCTGCCATTGGAATAACTCAGTAGTTGGGCCTTTAAGGAGGCAGTTCTGCTGTTAAATTGTCCAGCAGTGAGCTGTGGGAGGCAGGACAAGGACCGGGGATAGAGAGAGAGTGATGAGGGTGAAGGAAACACTTTGTCTTTCTCCGACCAATGGAAATGGGCATTTCAGATGACCAGGTCCTAGCAGCTAGAAGTGGAGTCAGCCCAGAATTCCAGGAGACCAGCCTAGAAGGGCAGAGGGAAAGGAAATGACGCTAAGGGAGAGGCAATGATAAAAGCATTGGGAAGAAACATACCATAGGTAGGGGCTTCCCAAAGTTCATGGAAAATGCATATTATGAAAAAGCTATGCCTGGATTTCAGCTTTTTTGCACTGAAATTTTTTCACACGTCTTTTGAAGCCCTCCAGTACAGTCGAAAGATTGCCAGGAATACCCTAACTCCTGCAGAAAATAGAACTTAGCTTTTAAATTCTCAAGATGTGCCAATCCCCAAATTTAAGTGTGTCTTTTTTGGGCTTTTGCCATAGGGTGTATGCACTTTCCAGAGAGAGAGGGAAAGGGAAAGTGAGAGAGCACCCCACGGGGTTGTCCTTCTCCATTCTCCTCTGGGGATTTTGGGCACCCACGTACATGCCCCTGACATGATTTTCAAGCCACTGGGTCCAGGACTCAAACCAGGGTCAACATGTGGGAGTCCAACACCTTCACCACCACAACAACTGCTGCTATCAGTCTTTTGATTTAAAATGTACAACCTTTATTAATTTTCAACAAGCATTTATCAAGCTTTTACTAATGGGGTAGATACTGTGAGTACTTGGAGGCAAGAAAAAGACTTATCTCTCTGGAAGTATTAATAAGTTTGGTCTAGGGGCCAGCAGGTGGCATGGTAGTAAAGGCACTGAACTCCCATGTGGCCAACATGTGCATGTCTGGCAACCTGGTGGCTTGAAAATCACGCCAGACACACGTGTGTGCATGCCCAAAATCCCAGGGGGGTCAGGGGAGAAGGGATTGTAACATGGCCATCCATCCAATACCACCACCTGGGAGGTATTTTCTCACTTTCCCTCTCATCGTCTGTCTGTCTCTCTCTCTCCAGTGACCACATGTGCCCTATGGCAAAACCTAAAACTAAAAATGTTTTTAAAAGTAAGACGTTTAGCCTAGCTAGAAAGAGAAAACGGGTCATGTCAAGGGTTTTAGATTCTAATACAAGGGGAATATGAGCAAATATTAATTTGTTTTAAAATTCTTTCAATTGTGGAATAATATTGTATTTACAGAAAAGTTGCAAAGATTAAGTGGAAAGTTCTTATATACCCCCTAATCAGTTTTCCCAGTGCTAACTTTTGACATCACCACAGTACATTCATCAAAGCTAAGACACCAGCTTTGGTACCTGACTAGTCACCCTAGACTTTACTCAGGTTCCCTGGGTTTTCCCACCTATGTCTTTTTCCTGTTCTACAATACAGTCCAGGGCACCATATTGCATTCAGCATTAGTGAGTTTTAAAGGTCATGACATCTGACTTCCTTTTTCTTTTCTATTTATTTCTTGCCTGAGAGAAAGAGAAAGGCAGGCACCCCACAGGGTCTCCATGCTGCGATCCACACCTGGCCTCAGCCAGCAGGATCACAGGCATACACACACAGGCCCAACGTGCACAGAGACCTCGGGACAGGAACCAGTAACCTTTCCACATGGTTCCATAACATTACATTAACACCATGTCTCCATGACTGGCCTGACAGTTTTAAAAAATTACTTAAGGGTCATTAACGGACTCTAGATAGAGGTATGGATTTGGGAGCGACTCACTGGAGATCATTGAAAGCATGGGACTGAGTGAGAGTGCCCAAGGACAGAGACCAGAAAAATACAAAGGAGGCAACACCCGAAGTTCTCTGGAGCACCAAAATTCAGGAGAAAGGAAGAGAAAGGGGAGTGAGCAAGTGAAAAGTTGATTTTAATGTCATAAAAGAGGGTCCCATGAGTGTGGTTCAGAAAGACTCTCTCCCATCTTAATATCCTAATACATCTTTTCATTCCACTTAGGTTGTTTTGCTACATGCAAGGCACCACATTAGACCTTGTGCTTGGGAGGGATCGGCTTAGTTATGCACATAACCCAGTGCTATGGTCTGACAATCTGTGTACCTATCAAATTCATGTATTAAAGCCTAATTCCCAATGCAGTGGTATTTTGAGATGGATCTTTGTGACAGTGATTCAATCATGAGGAGCTCTCAGAATGGGATTAGGCCCTTATAAAAGAGACCCAGAGAGCACCCTTGTCCCTTCCACCATGTGCGGACACAGCAAGAAGAGAACAGTCTATGAACCAAAAGCTGGACTCTCAGTTGAGTCCCCAGTGCCCACAACTGTGAGCAATACATTTCTGAAGTTTATTAATGACGCTTTTAAGTTTATTTATTTATTTCTTTCATGAGCAAGTAAGAAAGAGCGCCCCCTGCAGGGTCTTGATGCCACAGTCCACCTCCAGCCTTCAGCCAGCCCCAGATTGTGGAGGGCACTGCATACAGAAGCCATCTTGAGCTATCTACCATCTTGAGCTATCCATCATCTTGGAAATCATTAGGTTTCACTTCCTCATTGAACAAACCGTTTCTCAGAAATCATGTGACCAATCGTTCTTTCCGGGGGTGGTTGGGTTTCTAGGCAATGGGAGAGAGCCACCCACACCAATGATTGGTTCATGCTGTTCTATCTCATTAGCATTTTGGGCAACCAATCAATGCCCACCAGCCTGTATATAACTCGACATTCTTCCTCAAAAGAAGATTTGAAGACTTGATCAGCACCTCGTATTGTCTCCACTCTGTGTGTCTGTGTATTTTTGTCCCATCTCTCACTCCCTCCCTCAGGAAACCTGTTCAACTGTCCTGCGGGTCGGGACACCAGATGGTGGGCACACACATGCCCAGCATACGCAGGGAAGTCTTGGACTTAAACCATCAACCTCCTGTGTCGGATTGCCTAGCAGGGCATCACATTTTACCACCATACCACCCTCTGGCCCCGATTTCTGTGGTTTGTCCGCCACCCAGTCTATGTATGGTATTTTGTTATAGCAATTCCATGAACTTAGACTGCCAATGCCTTTTTTTTTTTCCATAAATTGAGCTGGAAAGATTTTATCATACTCCAGGACTAACTTTGATGCCTTCATATTGCAGTTCAAACATATTTCTAATGCAGCATATCCCAAAGTACTGCAATTATCTGGACATGTTGCTCCCACTAAAGTACAAACTTCTGGCCATCGAGAACTGTGGGTACCACATGGCACTTTCCTATTCATCCTACAAGGCTCAACTCAGAAACTCCCTCCCCTCTGCGACCTTCCTGGCTTCCCCAGGCAGAGAACACAGGAAGTAGCAGCTGAAAGTGCTTGGAAGCATGGAAGATTCCAACAACCAGAATTGGGTTTAGGGGCTGCCAGGGTCACAAACTGCTCAAAGATGGTAAGGTATGAATGAGTTCCCTTCGGATATGACAGCTGGGAAGTCACTGGTAATGTGGCACAAGAGTTTGGGAGGGGACTCTGGTGAAAGGTAGATTGTTAAACTTCAAGGAGTAAATAGGGTGAAGAGAATAAAACCTACAGTCGAGCTTGACTAAGATCAAATGACGCTCTCATTTCATAGGCTTATAAATCTCTTACGTGGGGCCAGCAGATGGTGTAATTATTACTTTGCTCAACTCTCACATAGTCGACCACGGTTCTAATCCCAGACCTGGGAGCTTAAAACTCACACTGGGCATGTGTGCGTGTGTACTCAAAATCCCAAGAGGAGAACGGAGGAGAAGGGATTATGATATGGCCATCCCCCGGTAGGTGATTTCTTGCTTTCTGTCTTTGTCTCTCCAGCAAGCACACATACCCTGTAGCAAAAATCTCTTAAAATAAATAATAAACCTCATGTATGTAATAAATTATTTATTGGGGCAAGTTTTTCATCTTTGCAAAAAAAAGAAAGAAAGACATCTAAAAAACTACAGCCTTGGGCTGGCAGGTGGCATGGTGGTTAAAGGTGCTGGATTCCCACATGGCCAACCACAATTCGTATCCTGGTCCTGGCAAGTTGCTTTCTCACTGTCCCTTCCTCTCTCTCTCTCTGGCCAAATTAAAAATAATAATAATAACAAATGGAATTAAATAAATAAAAAGAAATTTTAAAAAACTTAACATGTTTTATCAAAAAGCTATGACTGGGGGAACCAGCAGTTAGCGTAATGGCTATGTCACTGGACTCCCATGTACTCTACTGCGGTTCACGTCCTGAACCCGGTGGCTTAAAACTCACACCAGGCGCATGTGCGTGCGTGCCCAAGATCCCAAGAGGAGAATGGAGGAGAAGGGATTGCAGCGTGACCATCCCCGCTGGGGGGTGATTTCTCGCTTTCTGGCTCTATGTCTCTCTCTGTCTGGCGACCGCACGCACCCTACAGTGAAAACCTCTCAAAAAAATAAAAAAATGCAAGGCTGGAAGCCAGCAGCAAAATCGGGACCTGGAGTAATGGCTATGTTGCTGGACTCCCATGTAGTCAGCCATGGTTCGAGTCTCAGAACTGGTGACTTAAACTCACGCTGGGCATATCCAAGATCTTGAGAGGAGAATGGAGGAGAAGGGATTGCAGCGTGGCCATCCCCCCTGGGGGGTGATTTCTCACTTTCTGTCTCTCTGTCTCTCTCTGTCTTTCTGGTAAGTGCACACGCCCTATAGCAAAGAGAGAAAGAAAGAAAGAAGAAAGGAAGAAAGAGAAAGAAAAAGGAAAAAAAGAAAGAAAAAGAAAAGCTATGACTTCAAAATCTCCTTAAAGAGTTAAGCAACTAAAAAAAAAAAAAAAGAGTTAAGCAACTATTACTAGAGTATATTTTTGTCACCCTAGTTAGGTGCATGATACTTATTTTTCCTATGTCCTAATCTGTAAAATGGATATATTCTTGGTTTTATCTAATTCCCTATTCTAAAATGAATATAATAACAGAATGAACACTTTGCCACCCCTCCTCAACACACACACTCACGCACTTCGAGAGTTCTGATGAAGGTCAGTTGAGAGCCTGAACATGAAGACAAAAAGCTCCATGTAAACTATTGGATTGTCAGAAAAGTCATGATGCATTTTGGACAGTAAAGCAGAAAAATATGCCATGCCTTTTCTGATGACCCAATACATAGTAATGTGTAAATGTTAATTATCACACACATGCCCGTCCTTCCCAAACAGCCTCCTGGTAGGTGGAGCGAGCCAAGTTCATTAATAGGCAAGCTTGGAGGATGCAAAGCCAGGGACTGGTACAAGGGCTTCCTGTCAGGGCAACATGGAGCTGCGTGAAACTGAGCAATAAATCAAACAAGAAGTTTGAGGGCTAGTAAGTGTCATGGTGGTTAAGGCGCTCGCTCCCACACGCCTGCCTCTCTAGTTCAAGTTCCAGACCTGGGGGCTTGAAAAACATGCTGGTGTATGTGTCTGCATGCCCCAAATCCCAGGAGGTGAACACAAGAGAAAAAAT
Source organism: Tupaia belangeri chinensis (assembly GCF_000334495.1). Lineage (NCBI taxonomy): Eukaryota > Metazoa > Chordata > Mammalia > Scandentia > Tupaiidae > Tupaia > Tupaia belangeri. Next base: position 623,853 of record NW_006159645.1, read on the forward strand.
TGCAGTGTGGCCATTCCTCCCTGGGGAATGATTTCTCACTTTCTCTCTCTGTCTTTCTGGCAAGTACATGCCCGATGGCAAAAATTTAAAAAAAGAAAAGAAGAAGAAGAAGTGTGGACTCCCAAGTCCAAACAGAAAATCTGGGGCTAGACAAAATCATTCTTACTAGGCCAGGAATTCAGTGCCAACGGATCAAGTCAAGAATAAATATGCATGTGTGTGTGTATGTGTGTATGAAATGTGCATGTGTTTGAGAGAGAGACAGTCGTGGGGTTCTTTCCCGGGGGGTGCTGCTAATACACACCAGGTCTTTATGGGCCCACTGGCTCATGACTTTGGATGGACCAGAGTGGCCGCTCTCCTCATACACCATCTCATGTGGCGACGTCAGCGTGATACCACTAGCCCACGTAGCCTCTCTACTCTTGAGCGTGGACTGCTGACGTCTAATAGACACAGTAATTAACCTGTAAGAAATAGTAGGTCTATTTGTCAGGAAAGTTTCGACATAAGGACTCAGAATAATAAAGACATTATCAATGAGAAGTCCAAATGCAGGACACCCCCAGGGCTAGCGCTTCCTTTCCACTCCACCACCCTCAGTTTATTGACCTATCCCTCAGGTTTGGACTGACATGATTACAAGAAGGTGACTGCAAGGACAAGCAAAATGACTCCCCTTTCTCCTGAGGCAGCCCCTTTCACTGTAAGTTGCCGCCATCCAGCCCTCACATAGGCCAGAATTGCATCACAGGTCCAGCCTCATGGGGCAGTGGGTAAGTACCATGTGGAGGAAGCCACATAGCTGAGCACAGCTTGAATCCCAGCCTGGAGACTTGAAAAACACATCGGGCACATTTGCACGCCTGCCCCAAATCATGACAGGATGGAATAACTGAGGAAAAGGGATTGCGACTTGGCCACGCCCCATTGAAAGTGCTTTCACTGTCTTATGCATACATGCCCTTTGGCAGTTAAAAAAAAAATGCATTGCATGTTCATGGCTAGCCATGCTCAGTCACCTGCAAGGGAACGGATACTCCTGGGACTGATACAGATCAGTGGGGCACAAAGTGAGATCTCTTCATCAGCAACAATATGTCCTGGGACTTGTTAAAATGGCCAATTCTCAGGCCTGACTCACTGAATCAGGGGACAGGACTCTGCAATCTGACTTTGTTTTGTTTTGTTTTGTTTTGTTTTTTGTTTTTGTTTTTGTTTTTTGAGAGGTTTTTGCTATAGGGTGCGTGCGCTCGCCAGTCAGACAGAGAGACAGAGAGACAAAAAGCAAGAAATCACCCACCAGGGGGGATGGTCACACCACAATCCCTTCTCCTCCATTCTCCTCTCGGGATCTTGGGCACGCACACACACACGCCCAGCGTGAGTTCTAAGCCACCGGGTCCAGAACTCAAACCGTGGTCGACTACGTGGGAGTCCAGCGACATAGCCATTATGCTAACTGCTGGTCTCGACTTTTGGTTTGTTTTTTAACAAGTCTGCCAGGTAATTCCAATGCAAGATTAAGTTTGAGAAACAGTGATTTAGAATAATCAAGACATACACCTGAGCTGAGGGTGGAACCATTTCCTCAAGGTCTCTAGGTGCCTGGGAAAAATCAGGATTCATTAGTAGAGAAGGGGCAACATCTTTGCTGCTTGTGGAGGTTGTTCAGATTCCTAGATACCGCATACATAGACTGTCCCCTACCCACACACCTCTTCCCCCATGATCGAGGTCTCCGTAGGGCCCAGAGCATAACCATAGTGCCAACTCTCTCTCTAACATCCTATTGTGTAAGCCATGAGCTTCATGAGGGCAGGGATCTGCCTTGCTCACTCCTCTACCCCAGCCCTACCTGCCACAGTACCCAGCACACAGGAGGCACCCTAAGCTTTCCTACGTTAATGGCATGCTCCTTCTACAAGAACTCAGATGTCCCATCATAGTGCCGTGGAGAAGGGGGATGATTGTAGAAGCAGGATAATAAGAAAACACACAGGGGTTCCTCTTCTGAGCTCTGCCTATATCTGAACCCGTCACCATATTCTTTCTCCTTTTATCCAGTAGAAATGATTAAACCCCAAAATAATTCAGTTTGGGGACCAGCAGTTAGTGTAATGGCTATGTCGCTGGACTCCCACGTAGTCGACCGTGGTTCGAGTCCCGGACCCAGTGGCTTGAACTCATGCCAGGCACATGTGCATGCGTGCCCAAGATCCCAAGAGGAGAATGGAGGAGCAGGGATTGCGGCATGACCACCACCAACTTCCGGGGGGGTGGGGGGAGGGATTTCTCACTTTCTGTCTCTCTGTCTGTCTGGTGAGCGCATGCACCCTACAGCAAAAACCTCTCCAAAAAAAAGAATAAATAAATAAATAAATAAACCCGTTTAGAGAATCCAAAATCAGTCTCTAGTTCAATCACAGGTTACACAGCTTTACTGGGCTAGAATCTAGTGCAGTGTAGATGTCGGGAGGTAGGCACAGGTCCAGCCAGCCCCGTTTCTTTAAATCCTGGCTCCATCAGTTTTCTACTAGTGTGACTTACAGAAAGTTACCTCACTTTTTTTTTTTTTTGGTGTTTTTGTTTGTTTTGCTAAAGAGTGCATGTGCTCACCAGAGACAGAGACAGAGAGAGAGAGAGAGAGAAATTGCCCCCTGGGGAATGGCCATACCACGGTCCTTTCTCTCCCATCCTCCTCTCAAGTTATTGGGCACACACACACACACACACACACACGCCTGGTGTGTTTTTTAAGCCACTGCATTCAGGACTCAAACCACAGAGTCTGCCATGTGGAATCCAGTGCCTTGACCTCCATGCCACCTGCTGGCCCAGAAAGGTACTTTACTTTTTAAGCCTCCATTTTTCTTGTCACTAAGATGAACTAATACCAGTTCCTATTCCCTAGGGGTTTTTTGTTTGGTTTTTTTCTTTTTTTGGAGAGGTTTTTGCTATAGGGCACGTGCACTTGCCAGAAAGACAGAGAGAGACAGAGAAACAGAAAGTGAGAAATCACCCCCAGGGGCAATGGCCACGCCGCAATCCCTTCTCCTCCATTCTCCTCTCGGGATCTTGGGCATGCACGCACACACGCCCGGCGTGAGTTTAAGCCACCGGGTCTGGGACTCGAAACGCCGTTGACTACATGGGAGTCCAGTGACATAGCCATTATGCCAACCGCTGGTCCCAGTTATTCTGACGTGTGAGATAGACTGTAGAAAGCAGTCGGCATAGCGTGGGGCAGAGTTAGCAAGTAGGTGCTTTTGTAGACAGTCCACAGCTGAGGGAGCATCTATGCGAATGCTTAGGTCATTAGCACCCTTCCTGCACAGTCAGGAGGCACCACGCAGGTATTGCTGCCTAGCACACGAGACAGTTCCTGGACTCTTAGCAGTTACTGCCCAGTGAGCTCTGCAAGGCAAGCTGCCTGTCCCCATGCAGTGGTGGGAGGAAAGACAGCATGGATCTCTACAAGAGCACAGGCTTCAGAGTCACAGACCTGGCCAGTCACAGAGGAAGGCTTTTCACATTCCTGAACTGCAGTTTCTCTTTGAAATGTGAAAAGGAATGCCTGCCTCCATGACTCACCCACCTCACGGGGTCATCACAGAAGTCTGAGCAAGTGTGGGGGGCCATCACACTCCTTCACGCCCCTGGGCACCAGTCTCTCTCCCCTCTCAGTTCAGGCCCTTCCGCTCAGCCCTCAAAGGCTGTTACCCTGCTTTCTCCCTGGACAACCACATTCACTCTGACTTTAAACACTGTCAACAGGTCCAAATTATCCCTAAGATTCAGCAAGCTACTTAATGCCTGCAACAAATTACTGCTGCTTAAACCAGCTAGTGTTTCCTGCTGCTTAAACCAGCTAGCATGTGATCACACTGAGGAACACACCCATAGCTCCATCATTCAGCTCGTTAGAGTCTTCACGTCTGCCTCACTTGCACTGCATTCAAAAACTCAGAATAAATGGAAGGCCTTGATCACATCGTCCTTTCTTCTCCATTTCTCGACATGCTTTATATTCTTCCGTTTTATAGAAATGACGTGCTCTGCATTGTCAGTATACGGTTTAATTTTCTCCTCCATATGATGTTATTTATTTATTTGTTTGTTTTGCCATAGAGCACATGCATTCACCAGAGAGAGACAGAGAGACAGTGAGAAGACAAGTGAGAAATCACTTCCCATGGGGGATGGCCACACTGCAGTCCATTCTCCTCTTGGAGATATATTCATGTGGATAAATATAAATCCACTTCGCCCACTTTAATTCTCATAAATATATTATAGGTAATTGGTGCTTTCTGCTACTAATAGATCATTTAAATTATTTCCTTTGTTTCTGTTGAAAGCGATGTTTCTGTGAACATGTGAACATTTTCCTTGACTTCTACATGTGCTAGAGATGGAATTGCAAGGGGCCAGCCAGTGGCGTGGTAGTTAAGGCAGCTGGATCCCCACACAGCTGACTGTGCCATTCAAGTCCTGAGCCTGGCAGCTTGAAAAACATCCCAGTGCAGGATCAGCAGTTAGCGTAATGGCTATGTCACTGGACTCCCACGTAGTTGACCGCGGTTCACGTCCCGGACCCGGTGGCTTAAAACTCACGCCGGATGCGTGTGCATGCGTGCCCAAGATCCTGAGAGGAGAATGGAGGAGAAGGGATTGCGGCGTGGCCATCCCTCCTGGGGGGGGGGTGATTTCTCGCTTTCTGTCTCTCTGTCTGTCTGGCGAGCGCAAGCACCCTATAGCAAAAACCTTTCCAAAAAAAAAAAAAAAAAAAAAACATCCCAGTGCATATGCAATGCCCAGTTGGTTCAAGTCCTGACCATAGCAGCCTTCTCTCTCTCTCTCATTGCTCTTTTCTCTCTCTCTCTCTCTCTCTCTCTCTCTCTCTCTCTCTCTCTGTCATTCTCTCTGGTGAGCACCTGTGCCCTGTAGCAAAAGGAAAAAAAGAAGTGGGATTGCTAGATCATGGAGGATGTGCAGGGAAGATGCCCACCTTCGGTTTGACCAGAGGCAGCCCAGACAAACTGCGCCAATTTACGGTCTTGGCAGCAGCGCTGTGGCTCACATTGCATTTCTACTGGACAGCTCCGGATAGACCATCTTTCCAAAAGGAAGAGGGTCTCCCATGTTGTCATAAACGGAGTTTCCAGAACTGCCAAGGTCTGTTTCTGTACTCTCTATTCTGACTTGTTAATCATTGTATCTAGCTCTGCACCAATACCACAGTTTCCAGAACTGCCAAGGTCCGTTTCTGTACTCTCTGTTCTGACTTGTTAATCATTTTATCTAGCTCTGCACCAATACCACATTGTCTTCGTTTTTATCACTTTCTCATAAGTCTCAAAATCTTATTCTCATTCCTGTTTCTTGTCTTCAGAATTGTCCTTGCTGTTATTTGGTGCTGTTCCATGTGAATTCTAGGACCCTAGCCTAGTCCTTTCCACCCTCTCCCAAGTAAAACCTACTGGAATTTTAATCAGAACATTTTATTTCTATTTTTAGAGAGACTAGACATCTGTCTTCACATGTACAGTACAATTACTCTGTAATCTGGGTCTTCTTTTGTGTCCCTCGGCAGGCTTTATTGTTTCCTGCGCAAAGTTTATGCCCACATCTCATAATATCTATTCCTAGATAGTTTATAGTTTCTGTTGCTATTGTGAATAGATACTTTTGTTCCTAATATAATTTCTAATGGACATTACATGTATTGAGTAGATCTATGCTATCCACTTTTTTTTTTTTTTTTGGAGAGGTTTTTGCTATAGGGTGCGTGCACTCATCCAAAAGACAGAGAGAGAAAGAGAGAAAGTGCAAAATCACCCCCCAGGGTGATGGCCACGCCGCAATCCCCTCTCCTCCATTCTCTTCTTGGGATCTTGGGCACACATGCACACGCGCCAGGGTCCAGGACTCGAACCACAGTCGGCTACATGGGAGTTCAGCAATATAGCCATTACGCTAACTGCTGGTCCCTAAGCTATCCAATATTGAACCCACTAGCAACATAAAGCTATGGACTACGTGAAATGTGACATGTTCAGATCCAGATATACTGTAAGTATAAAAAACGCACAATCGACTTCCAAGATTTAGTACAAAAGTCCTAAAATCTGCTAACTTCCCCATATTAATTTTATATCCAATGACCTAAAAAAAGAACACTCGTTCAGTATAAAAGTTTGAATATCCTTTTTCTGTCTAAGAAAATTATCAATCTCTAGGTGTATTTCTTTTTCTTTCCTTTGTTTTTGTAGTGTATGTCTAGTTTTGGTGTTAGGGTACTACTGACCTACCGAATGAGGAAGGAGCCAACCCCTCTTCTTCTCTTTCCTGGAAGAGGTGGCATAGAATTTGTGCTAATCATTCTTTAAATGTTTGATCCATTTCAATAATAAGACTGCCTGAATCTGGTGATTTCCTTCTGGAAATTAATTACAGCTTCAATGTCTTTATCACTATGTTCCTATTCCATGTTGGGTGAGTTTGAGAATTTGTACTATTCAAAGAATCGGTGCATGTCATTGCATTTACTGAGTTAATATTAGTCAAATTATACATATAGCCTTATTTATTATCTTTTTTAAGTGCCTCAGAATCTGTCATTATAGCCTTTATTTTACTTGTGATATTGGTACTTTTTTTTCTTTTTTTAATTTGCCAGAGGGCACATAACTCACCAGAGAGAGAAAGAGGGAAAGCAAGAAGCCACCCCCATGGGGAATGGTGACACCTCGGTCCCTTCTCCTCCATCTCCCTCCCCTCAGGATCTTGGCACACATGCACGAGGGCCCAGGGTGTTTCTCAAGCCAGCACATGGACTGCATGGTCCGCCCTCTGGGATGCAACCGCCTCACCCCCAGGCCCAGGGCTGCCCTGATAGTGCTCGTTTTCATCTCCTCTCTTCTCAGCTTGGTCCTGTAGGTTTACCAATTTTATGTTTACGAAGACCAAACATTTTGTTTTGTTGTTTTGTTTTGTTTTGTTTTAATTTGCTAGAGGGCAGTGTGCACTTGCTGGAAAAAGGGAGAGAGAGAAGGAAAGTGAGAAAGCACCCCCTGGGGGAGCGGATCTCCACACTGCAAGCTCTTCCATCGTCTTCTCAGGATTCTGGGCATGCGCACCTGCCTGGCATGTTTCTCAGGGTCTGGGTCCAGGACTGGAACCATGCAGTGGGCCATGTGGGATCCAGCTGCCTTCACCACCACATCACTGGCTGGCCTGAGCTTTTTGTTTCACTCTTCTCAATTGTCTTCCTGTTTCCCATCTCATTATTTTCTACTCTTATATCTATTATTTTTCTCTGCTGTTGTTTGGGTTTGGGTTTGGGTTTTAGACAGGGTCTCATTGTCAAGAGCCTCTTGTCTCTGCCTCCCAGACAAGTCACACAGCACTACACTCAGCCTTCTCCAGACAGGACCTCACTCTTGCCCAGGCCAGCCTTGAGCTCATTACCTGGCTGCCTCGACCTTCCTGATCACCAGGATCACAGGAGCATGTCACCATGCCCAGCCTTCGGATTGGACTGGAAATCAAACATTGACCTCCCGTGTGGTGTCGACCTGCATAGCACAGAGTCTTAGAAGTGTGTGCCACCATGGATGGGTCTATTGTGTCCTCTTTTAACCACCTTTTTTTCTTTCTTTAGAAATTTTGCTGTAGGGCAGGAGCACTCACCAGAGAGGAAGAGAGAGACAGAAAGTGAGAAATCACTCCCCGGTGGGATAGCCATGTAGCAATCCCTTCTCCTCCACACTCTCAGGATTTGGGGCATGAATGCACAGCATCCGGGTGCAAGTTTCAAGCCGCTTGGTCCAGGACTCAAACTGTGATCACCCTTTTTAACACTACAACATCCCTACATATTCTCTCTGCTTAATTTCCTCCAACACACTTATCACTCATTATTTTATATATTTTTACTTATTTGATTATTGACAGTTCCTCTGGAAGAGTGTAAATTCCCTGACAACAAGGTTATCATTTTTATTCATTTGTACACTTCAGTGTCTGATACCTAAAGTACTCACTAAATCATTGTTAAATGAATGAAAAACAATGAAGCATAAAACTCTGCTAGTTGGGGAACCAACAGTTGGCATAATGACTATGTTGCTGGACTCCCATGTAGTCAACCGCAGTTCGAGTCCTCGACCCAGTGGCTTAAACTCACACTAGGCGCGTGTGCGCCTCCTCTCCTCTCCCGAGAGGAGAATGGAGGAGAAAGGATTGCAGTATGACCATCCCCTCTGGGGGGTGATTTTTCTCTTTCTGTCGCTCTGTCTCTGACTTTCTGGCGTGCACATGCGCCCTCTAGCAAAAACCTCTCCAACAAACAAATAAACAAACAAAAAAAAAAACTCTGCTAGTACCAATATCTGAGATGTTGGAAAATATAATTAATTTGTTTTAACTACAGAGCTAATCTCACAAGAAAGTGAATTTCAACATCCCAGACAAAACGGAAATCCAGAATGCTAGGTTAGGTTGACCTTGCAGCAGCAGTCACAGTGGGTGAGAGGGGCGAGAAGCAGTGCTGGTCCCATTTCAGCAAGAGTTTAGTTTTGGTGGGAGATGAGACTTAAGTCTGCACAAAGTGTAAACGTGGAACCAAAACCACTGCTTAAAATGCCAAGACCTTGAAAACTAACTGCAACCTACATACATGAAGACCATGAAAACATCACACTCTGACAAAAAGAGCAAGTGGGTTGACAAAAGATCCCTCTCTCTGTATAAAATCAAACTTGTAACTCATGCAGCTTTGAAGACCAAACTTATACTACCCTTTGGTAGGACAAGGCCCATAGAGAAACTAACAAGAATTAGCCCTGGATTGATGGTTTTTCTGGGTGTTGGCAGAGAACGGATACATAAACCATGGAGACCATGTAAAACTCCCATTGGAAAAAATTAACTCCACTGCAGATAAGTTCACAATTAAAAGTCACAAATGAGGGGCTGGCAGGTGGCATGGTGGCTATAGTGTTAGGCTCCCACATGGCTGACGACAGTTTGAGTCCTGGACCCCGTAGCTTGAAAATCACACCGTGTGTGTGTGTGTGTGTGTGTGTGTGTGTGTGTGTACATGCCCAAAATTCTCAAAGGAGAATAAAGGAGAAGGAACTGTGGCATGGCCCTTCCCCCCGGATGGGTGATTTCTCACTTTTCCTGTCTCTTCAGCAAGCACATGTGTCCTATGGCAAAAATCTAAAAATAAATAAATAAATAAATACATAAATAAAATTATTTTAAATCACAAATGAGTAAAATATCTAAAATGAGCAGTAGTAAAGAGAAACAATAGTAGAATTTGCCCTCAACAAGAAGAGGTGTTGGAACAAAATAAAATATTGAAAGTATATTCAAAATTATTAAAGAGAAAAATAACTATAATAAAAGAATAAACAGATAAAAATGGAGTTTAAAATAATGAATATAGGGACCAGCAGTTAGCATAATGGCTATGTTGCTGGACTCCCACGTAGTCAACAGCGGTTCACATCCCGGACCCGGTGGCTTAAAACTCATGCCGGGCACGTGTGCATGCGTGCCCAGGATCCCGAGAGGAGAATGGAGGAGAAGGGATTGCGGCCTGGCCATCTCCCCTCGGGGGTGATTTCTTGCTTTCTGTCTCTCTGTCTCTCTCTGTCTGGTGAGTGTATGTGCCCTATAGCAAAAACCTCTTAAAAATTAAAAAATAATGAATATAACTTTTAGAAATAAATCAATGAAGTTAAATGCTTTAATAAATGGTTAAATTGTAGGTAAGCCTTTACTGGAAAGATACAGCTGAAAGAATGAACCAAAAAGCATAAAGAACTGATCTAATGGAGTAAGCCAGGAAGAAGTAAGATGTAGAATACATTTAAAAAAATAATAATAAAAAAAGAAAGGAAGTCAAAGCCAAGGGAAGACAAGGGACTCTCCAGATAAGAGTGAAAGGAGATTCCTGGAGAATAGCTGTGCACTAGGCATGGACGGAGGATAAACAGTCCAGGCTGGGACAGGAACCATATGACTAGAGACAGACACTGTGGAGACCACCACCATGCCTTCTGCTGCTGCACCATCTGACCATGTGCTTCAACAGAACATGTAACTCCTCCAAGAGTGAGAAGGACTCAACATGCAGGGAACAGACATGAATCCAGTTAAGGAATTTCTAGAAGGATGCCATGCAGCAGGCCAGGGAGAACACAGTCCATGTTGAAAAGGAAAGGAGATGTTCAGGAGCAATGTTCCAAAAAAATCATAATGGAATACATAGATTATTGATGTGATTGAATTTGTAGGAAACTATACCAAGAAGTCACTGGAAAGTATAGAAATAATTAGAAATGAGGACAAAGATAAGCAAATTGAGCCAAAATAGAAGGAGGGAACCAGCAGTTAGTGTAATGGCTATGTCGCTGGACTCCCAGGTAGTCGACCGCGGTTCGCGTCCCGGACCCGGTGGCTTGAAACTCACGCCGGGCACATGTGCGTGCGTGCCCAAGATCCCGAGAGGAGAATGGAGGAGAAGGGATTGCGGCGTGACCATCCCCCCTGGGGGGTGATTTCTCGCTTTCTGTCTCTATGTCTCTCTCTCTCTGTCTGGCGAGCGCACACGCCCTACAGTGAAAATCTCTCAAAAAAAAAAAAATAGAAGGAAGACCATAATTAACTTCAGCAAAAGACAAAAAGGGGCCAAGTGGTGGCACAATGATGGTTCAACTGGACCCACATGGGCTAGGTCCTTATGTTCACATCCTGGGACCTCCCTGTGCATGCTAGGAACATGCACACCTAGCCATAATCTGCGCCAGTGGAAACTGCGGATTGAACATGTAATGGGAACCTGTTGGAGGTGTCTGTCTGTTTTGTCTCTCTCTCTCTCTCTGCCTCTCTTATAGAAGTAATAGATAAACTTTTTTTAAGGACAAAAAGTAAGAAAATCAATATACATCTGAACATTACAACGCCTAGCCTGAACAATATTTGCATAGGTGAAATTACGCATGCCAGTCAATCACACAAAAGCTAGAATATGCTCTAGAGGGAATATGAAAGAAGGGACACAAAAGTTATAATAGTGTAAGAGAACTAAATTGTTAAATACCATGAGGGGAAGTTTACAGAATGTCTGGCATTGATTATGACAAAGCATAATGTACATATTATGTGGAAATATGGAGACATGCGAGTACCAGAAGTAAGAAGACAAATTGGAAGTGGAAGAGGAAGTGGACTGGGGGCAGAATGTAATTAGAAACTCCTGTAACTTGTTATAAGCCCCCAGTTTTGTAGAAGGGCATGTGTGCCTGCTGTAGAGAGACAGAGATAAGAGAGCAGGAAAGTGAGAAAGCATCCCCCAATAGGGAATGGACATGCTGCAATCCCTTCTCGTCCATCTCTCTCTCTTCCAGATTTTGCACACTCACCCTGCATGTTTCTCAAGTCAGCAGGTCCAGGCAGTTGGCCATGTTTGCTGTAAGTCTTTTCATAGCAATGGACTTTTCTTTTTAAGAATTATTTATTTAGGGACCTAGTTGGCATAATGGCTATGTCGCTAGACACCCATGTAGCTGACCACGGATCGAGTCCCGGACCTGGTGGCTTAAACTCACACCAGGCACATGTGTGCGCATCCCCAAGATCTCGAGAGAATGGAGGAGAAGGGATTGCGGTATGACCATCCCCCCTATGGGGTGATTTCTCTCTTTCTCTCTCTTTCTCTCTTTATGGCGAGTGCATGTGCCCTATAGTAAAAACCTCTCAAAAAAAATAAAATTATTTATTTAATTTTGGGACCAGCAGATGGTGTAATGGCTATGTCACTGGACTCCCAGGTAGTCAACCGTGTTTTTTTTTTTTTTTTTTATTATTATACACAACACACATATGAATTTTCCATCCAAAATACACTGTGCATTGGCTCAATCAAGCACACCAACATATATGTTCTCAGCAAATGATTTCCCAATTTTTGTGTCCTGCATACCTTGCCTTTTGTTTTGCCATCCTAGGTTCCCCATCCCCACCCTCTGCCATGTCCCATCTTCCTCCTCCATTGTCCCTGACATTCATGATTGCCCTCAATGGCTTCCGCCCCCCCCCATTCAATTGTTCTACCAATGAACTC
>NW_006159645.1:638693-651583 GCF_000334495.1 Tupaia belangeri chinensis
CCTAAAAGAAAAAAAAAACTCTCAAAAAAAGAAAAAAAAGAATCACTTATTTAATTTTATTAATTTTTAAACATTTTCCTGTAGGGCACACACTTACTGGAGAGAGAGAAAGCAAATAAGTCACCAGGCCCAGGACTCAAACCACATTTGGCTATGTGGGAGTCAGTGCCTTTACCCCCATGCCACTTACTGGCCGAGTACCAATTGACTTTCAATCTTATATGCATTTGTTACTTTAAGAAAATAAACACTAAGTTTTGGAAAATAAAAGAAACTGTGCCATGTTGTCTGGAACAGCGAGACGCAAGCTCCAGTTCTCTTCCTTTTTCCGGTAGGATTCGACAGATGCCATGCGAGTCCCGGGAACTGACAGGACAGCACGTATTAAACATATTCCCTGCCCGTGCCTCACCACGGTCTGGCCATGACCTTCCTTCTAAGGATTTTGTCTTGCAGTTTGTAAATCTTTTTCTTGTAATGTTGCTTTCAAGCTTAACTGAGCACACTTCCTCCTTTAACTCAGGTAATGCAATTTCAGTGCTGAGAGGATAAAGAGCATTCTTGAATCGCATACAGAAACCTTCTGCTTGATTTGATTTAATTGTTAAATGTTTTCCTGAAAACAGTTAGATTCATAGCAAATTGTTGTATATTAAATATTCTACAATAAATCGTAACATTATGTTCTCAGGGGAAAACAACTGGCCTCAACCGGCAATAATGACAGTGTTCTTTCAGACTTTCCACCAAGACTTTCCAAAAGCTCTTGGACTTGATTGATTTGTAGAGTCTGTTCTCTTGCTTTTTCCCCCACACAGCCAATATAAGAAACTAGCCAAAGAAAAGCAAATACTTATTGAGTACCTACTGTGTGTCAGGCTCCGTGCTAGGGCCTTTACTAAGTGTATTGACTCCTTTGACCCTGACAATGACCCAGAGAAATAGTCATGTCCCCACTTTACATAGAAGGAAACCAGAGCCTAAGGATATTTAAGTAATTTACCCAAACGTGTGGCTAGCAATTCAAACCAACCATCAAGTCTTTTCATAAGAAATGTATATAATTACAATCCTCAGAATTAATCTGAGCTTTATTTTGAGTGCTCTGTGATTCTGTAGGGCTCTAATACTTAACCACATATGACTTAGCACTGCGTTAAGTGGGAAGTTTAGAAAACAATAACCTTGACACCAGCAAATGTTTATCGATTTGGTGATTCACCAGTGGCACTATGAAATTTCAATAGCCTTATCAGGAGAACCCTGTAGGAAAGACAAGAGTAACTCAAACTGAATCAACATAACTCTACCTCATTCTCCTGTGACCTTGAGAAAATTGCTGCAACTTCCTAAAACAAAACCGTAGGACTGGAAGTGCTTGTCTCTTTCTGAAAGTGTCTGTGTCCATTTAAAGTGAAAAGCCCGGGACCAGCAGTTAGCATAATGGCTATGTCGCTGGACTCCCACATAGTTGACCGTGGTTCGCATCCCGGACCCGGTGGCTTAAACTCACGCCAGGCGCATGTGCGTGCGTGCCCAAGATCCTGAGAGGAGAATGGAGGAGAAGGGATTGCGGTGTGCCCCCCCCCAAAACCAGGGGGTGATTTCTCGCTTTCTGTCTCTCTGTCTCTGTCTGTCTGGCGAGCACATGTGCCCTATAGCAAAAATCTCTCCAATAAATAAATAAATAATAAAGTGAAAAGCCCATGGAAAGAATTCAAAATTGGGGCCAACAGGTGGCATGGTGGTTTCGGGTGGAACTCCCACATAGCTGACTGTGGTTCGAGTTCTGGACTCGAGTAGCTTGAAACTCATACCAGGTGTGTGTGCATGTGTGTCCAATATACTGAGAGGAGAAGGGATTGCAGCATGGCCATCCCCCTAGGGGGTGATTTCTCACTTTTCCTCTCTCTGTCTCTCTGGCGAGTACATTTGCCCTACAGCAAAAACCTAAAAAAATTCAAAATTCACTCTTATTATAAAAGGGATTACAGCTGCAACAGAAGCCGTTTCCTCACAAGGTAAATGAAATCACACTAAATGCATAAGCCTGAATGTTCACTAGTGAGAGTGGACAGTATGAGCTGTCCCTGTGTTCAGGCTGAACAGAGAGGAGCTTCAAATGGATTCTGACCTTTCCCCCACAGCCTCGGGCTTTCTTTGCACTGATGGAGAGACACATGACATGGCGATCAGCTAGGCCCCTGGACCCGAAGCCAGTCTTCCCGGGATCGAATGCTGGCTCTCACATTTATCAGATGTGTGACTTAGGAAAGGAAAGTAATTTCTTATATCTCCGCGCTTTCTTAAGGACTGCCAACTATGTGAGTTTGCCATTGGCCTTGATGCAGTTGAAGAAACTAAAAGATTCACCTCCTGCATCATGTTACCCTCCAATCAGATATCCACCTTCTAGCGGTGCGCATGTGACGTAAGATGCTGACACATGAACAAAGCACAAAGAAGAAAATGTCACCTGGCAAATGGAGCATAACCAGATCAACACTTTGAGATGAGAAATGAACATCAGCGGAGAGCAGGTCACCCTCTCCAGGAGCTAGACTGCCCCAGCCCTGACCTGATACCAGGTGACCAGCTCGAGAACATGACTTTGCTTACATCACTGATTTTCTAGCAAATATAAAGTTGAATTATCTTTATTTCCTAAAAGAGTTCTGATGTGTTGTGGAACTTTGGTCGTTCATTTATTCCCTAAGTACAATAATAAAATCTCAGCAGTCATTCTCTGGTATACATCATTTCATCCCATCTGTATCCTACCACAATTAAAGAAAATCAAGCTATTATTACATGTAATGACAAATCTGAATTGTATTCCCTTGTCATTTTTATTACATTTCTTTTTATATATCAATCAATATGATAATCAATAGAGCATTCATATTTATGCATTCTATGGAGACTCACTCAGCTGTGATTGCTGGACACCATGCCAGGCTCAGACTCATTAGTTACATCTCTTAGCACTTACAGAGATACAGACTGCACAGTGATTAGTTAGGTCCCTGAGCTCTAAAGGCAGTCTTCCTGGGATGAAATGCTGGTTCTGACATTCATCAGCTGTGTGACTTAGGACAGTAATTCCTTAATGTCTCAGTTTCCTCATCTGTCACAGTAGTGTTCACTTCATAGGGCTTTTAGGAGAATTAAAGGGGCTAATATTTGTATTATCATTACTATGTTTATACTGTTTATCATGAAACTGGTATATAGGAGGTGTCATATAAATGATAGCTAAGTAAAATGGAACTTATTTTATAGTAAGGAGGTCAGATCCTAAATAAGAATATTATCATCTAGTCAAAGAATAAACCCCAAGAAAATCATGCATAATTAAAACATACCCGTTCCTTCAGTTTTGATCGCCTTCTGGAGCAAAAGGGACAGAATCACAAGCCTATAAAGTTAGGGCTCATCCAAAGTAGATGAAAAGGAAGTTCTCCCCTTATTAAGTATAAAGCCTAAAGGAGCTTGATGGTTTCCAAATTAGGGTGTGAGTAACCAAGAGGGAACTAGGCCTGTATCTGCCCACAGGTCTGCATAGACGGGCAAGTTACTTAGGCACAGAAAAGACCTGGTAGCGAGGGGGGAATTGAGTGGCATGAAGAGCGTGACTATGAGTTCATGCGCACAGGGATTGGTTGTTTTAGTAGTCCAAAACCTCAGGTCATGAAGTCAATTTAAAGTGCTCCTGTCCGGTAGCTCCTCTAAGCTCTTAAAGACCTTTTTAGAGGAAGTCGCCTTTGTTGTAGGCCTTACATTTTCCTACAAATATTTTTTTTAAGAAATATGAATAATACACAACAATATCCAAGAGTACCAAAACAAAATCCCATGAGTGAAGACTGGCAGGGAAAGAAAAAAATGAAAGGAACAGACCTTCAAAGATTTTTAATTTCCGAATTATCAGACAGAGATTATCCAACAACCATGTTCATTATGCTTAAAGATATATATATATATAAAACCTTAAAAATATCTTCAAGGAATAGAAAACTATTAACAGTGACCTACCATATTTGAAACAAATCTAAACAGAATATTTAGGGGAAAAAAATGCAGGTAATAAATGCAGGTTAAAATTAATAGGGGAGATTTAACATCTACTTAGATGTAGCAGAAGAGAGAATTTATGAATTATAATACAGTCAGAAGGGATTTTTCAGAATACAGCAACAGAATAAAAAAATAGCAAACACAGGGTAAATTAAGGAACATGGTGAGATACGCTGAGAAGGCATAACAGACACTTACCTGGAATTCCAGAAATAGAAATGTCAGATGTATTAGAAATAATATTCCAAGAGACAATGGCTGAGAATATTTTAAATTAAGGGGGACAGCAGATGGCTTGGTGGTTGAGGCACTGGACTCCCACATGGCCAACCACGGTTCAAGTACCGGACTTGGAGGCTTGCTTTCTCACTTTTTCTCTCTCTGTGTCTCTCTCTCTAACTCTTTCTGGTGGGTGCATGAGCCTTATAGCAAATTAAGAAAAATAATAGTACTAAATAAAATTAAATAATTAATTTTTTTTTAAAAAACTGGATTAAGAAGCCCAAGTAAGCCCAAATAGTATACAAATTAAAAGAAATCCATACTTAGATATGTCATAGTGATACTGAAGAAAACCTAAGACAAGAGAAAAATCTTAATAGCAGAGGGACAAAAAATAAATAGAACTATTTACTTTCAGAAGAGGGACAGATTGACAGGAGACTTCTTAACAAAAATGATACAAGCTAAAAGATAGTAAGGTAATATACATTCTGTGAGCGAAACGATAATAATAATAACAGTAATAATAGCTGTCAATCTATGAGTCTATACACAACAAAATATCCTAACAGAATTAGGACAAACTATTATATTAGACACAAACTGTAAGACCTTACCACCGGTAGACCCTGACTGAAAAAAGAATCTAAAGGGGGCCGGCTGGTAGTGCAAGGCTGGTACAGCAGTAAATTGATGCTTCATGATGCCAGACCTATGTGGGAGGCTCATGGGTTTACATTACGAGGCCTCCTGGTGTGTGCTGGGTACATGAGCGTGTGCCCATGAGCTGGGTTGGCTGAGGATGGGAGTGGATCTCTGAGTGAAGACCCTGTTAGGAGTCTCTCTCTCTCTTTCCCCTCTCTCTCATTGAAGAAATAAATAGATAAACTTTAAAAAAAAAAATGAAGCAGTCATTCTTCACCTGAAGCCCCCACCCAGTCTAGAGCCTAAGAGGCAGGGCTGATTCAGCCCGGGCACCTCTAATCTTCATCCTGCAGTTTCAAAGTTAGAAACCACCACTCACACAGGGGCTAGAGAGGTGAGGTCTATAGGAACTGAACATTTGAACACTGTGAGGCTCTGGAGGAGTCCTCTTTCCCCCTGAACCCACCAATTAAAAGAAACTCCTCTTTGTAAATCTGAACCCAAGACTCCCAATATAGATATCACATTGAAAACTACAGTAGAAGAGAGAAATTGGCACAGAACTAATTCACAAGAAAAGGAAGCACATAGCACACAGCTACAGAAACCTATTCCAAGGAATTAGCAAGAGGTGAATGTATCATGAAATGACTAAACATTACAGAAGAGCCTCATCTATGGGAAAACCAGGAAATACTTTCCCAACAAGGAGACACAATAACTTGTCTCCAACTGTGAGGTAGGTGGCGGTGGGGAGAAAACCACTGAAATGTCAGAAAAAGAATTCAGATTATGTATCATAACGACTGATAAATTTAATGAGATCCAAGAGAAAGCAGACAACCCACTCCAGATGAGAAAATCATTCCATGACTTGAAGAAGGAACTCTACAAAGAGCTAGAAACCATAAAAAATAATCAAAAGGAACATCTAGAGATGAGGACTAGTGCAGGAAATCAAAACCTTCCTAAGAGAATCAACAGCAGATTAGACCATGCAGAAGATAGGATCACTGATCTAAAAGACAAAGCCTCTGACTTAAACAAAGAAACCAAAAAGAAT
This sequence comes from Tupaia belangeri chinensis, assembly GCF_000334495.1. NCBI lineage: Eukaryota > Metazoa > Chordata > Mammalia > Scandentia > Tupaiidae > Tupaia > Tupaia belangeri. Next base: position 644,701 of record NW_006159645.1, read on the forward strand.
GAAAATTTAACCAAAAAAGAAAAAAAAAAAAGGACAACATACAGAAAATATTAGATACCATTAAACACCCAAATATCTGAATAATTGGTATTTCAAAAAAATGAAGAATCTGATAAGGGCATAGAAAATCTATTCCATTAAATACTTGCAGAAAATGTTCCAAACCTAGAGTAGCATTCAGACATCCAAACACAGGAAATACAAAGAGTGCCAAGTAGAATCAACATAAGAAGATCCTCTCCACCCCAGTACATTATAGCCAGATTGGTCAAAATCAAAGACAAAGACAAGATTCTAAAAATGGAAAGAGAGAAATGTAAAGTTACTTACAAAGTTTATCCTATTAGGCTAATGTCAGACCTCTTGACTGAAACAATGCAAGCAAGGAAGGAATGAGCAGACATATTCAAAACGCTAAAAGAAAGAAATTTTCAACCAAGAATACTATACCTGGCAAGATTATCCTACAAATGGGAAAAAAAATTAAATCATTCTCAGATAAACAAGACCTGAAATAATTTAACAACACTAGACCAGCTCTTTAAGAAGTATTATATCAGGAAAACTAAAAGGAGACAAAGAGAAATTAATAAAGGCACAAAATAACCAAGAAAATGGCTTACAAAATGACAGGGATTAAATCCACAGATATCTATAATAACAATGAAGGTTAATGGACTAAATTCTCCAATTAAAAAACACAGACTGGATGAATCCATACAAATGGAAATTTTAAAAAGGCTGGAGTCATGATATTGATATGAAACAAAATAAGCTTTAAGACAAAAACTGTAAGAAGAGAAAAAAGACACTATATAGTACTGAAAGGGCTAATTCACCAAGAAGATATAACACCTAAAAACTCTCTATGCACCTAACACGAGACCACTCAAATACATGAAACAAAGACTGCCAGATCTAAAGGGAGACATAGGCTGTGACACACTAATTGTTGGGGATCACAGCATCCCACTATCTCCTTTGCACAGATCATCTAGACAAAAAATAAAAAAGCAAAGAGATACAAGATCTAAATGATACCATAAATCAAATGGAACTTGACAGACATCTATAGAACTTTCAACCCAACAATGACAAAATATACATGTTTCTCATTCATGAAATATTTTCAAATATTGACCACATGACTGGGCACAAAACAAGTATTTACAAGTTCAAAAGCATAGAAACATATATCTATGTTCAAAAATATAGAAGCATATATCTGGCATCTTCTCCAACCACAGTGGAATTCAACTTGAAATGAACTGCAGGAAAAACCCTCAAAAAATACACAAATACATGAAAACTAAACAACTTACTCCTGAGTGACTTCACAACCACTGAAGAAATTAAGCCTGAAATTAAAAGATTCATTGAAGCCAATGATAATGAGCACACAAGTTTTCATTACCTATGAGACACAGTGAAAACAATCAGATAAGAGAAGTTCATAGCAATTAGTGCACGTGAGAAAAAAACCGAAAAGGTAGAAAATAGACAACCTAACAACACACTTCAGGGAACTGGAAAGCAATCACAAAAGAAAAAAAATGCTAGAAGAAAAGAAATAATAAAGATTCAAGGGACCAGCAGGTGGCATGGTGGTTAAGGTGCTGGACTCCCACTTGGCTGACTGTGGTTCAAGTCCTGGACCTGGTGGCTTGCTTTCTTACTCCCTTTCCATTCTTAATCTCACTGGTCAAATTAAAAATAATAATAACAATAATGATAATGATAATGATAAAAATAAAAAAATATTTAAATAAAAAGGATATAAGCAGAAATAAGTGAAATAGAGAATAAAAGAACAAAACAGAAAATAAATTAAATGAAAAGCTGGTTCTTTAAGAAAAACAAAATTGACACACCATTAGCTAAACAGGGAAAGGAACCAAATCAATCAAATCAATGATGAAACAGGCAATATTATAATAGACATGACAGAAATACAAAAGATCATTAGAAGTTACTATGAGCAACTATACTCCAACAAACAAGAAAACTAGAATGAGATAGACGAGTTCCTGGCCACATATAATCTACTAAGATTGAATCAGGAGACATAGAAAGCCTGAGTAGACCAATAACAAGCAATGAGATTGAATCAGTAATAAATAACCTCCCAACAAAGAAAAGCCCAGGTCCTGATGGCTTCAATTCTGAGTTTACAAAACTTTTAAAGAAGAGTTAACCCACATTCTACCCAAACTATTTCAAAATATCCAAAAGGGAGGAACCCTCTCAAATTCATTCTATGATGCCTCCATCACCCTCATCTCCAAATTAGACAAGCATATAACAAAAAAGGAAAATTCCAGGTCAATATCCATGATGAGTACAGATGCAAAAATTCTCTACGAGATACTAGCAAATCATAATCCAACAGACACATTGAAAAGATTATACACCTCGACCAGGTAGGCTTTAGTCCAACCATGCAAGGGTGGTTTAATATGTGCAAAACCATAAATGTAATGCATCATATTAACAGAAAGATAAAATCTATATGATCATGTCAATTGATGCAGAAAAAACGTTCGATAAAATGCAACATCCCTTCATGATTAAGACTCAGCAAAATTGGCACAGAGGGACTTTTCTCAACAAAATAAGAACCATATATGAAAAATCCATAGCTAAATCACACTGAATGGGGAAAAGCTTTTTTCCACTAAAAACTGAAACAAGATAAGGCTGCCCTCTTTCTCCACTCTTCTTAAATATAGTACTGGAAGTCCTTGCCAATGCAATCAGACAAGAGACTAAAATAAAAAGCACTCAAATAGGGCAAGAAGTGAAATTAGCTCTATTTGCAGATGACATGATTATATACATAGAAAATCCAAAATAATCCACACCAAAAAAAATTCTTCGAAGTGATAAATGAATATAGTAAAGTGGCAGGATAAAAAAAAAACAACAACATACAAAAATCTATAACTGTTTTATACACCAACAATGAACAGACTGAGGTGGAATTGAAGAAAGCAATCACATTTACAATACCCACAAAAACAATAAGATGCCTAGGAATAAACCTAACTAAAGATGTCAAAGACTTCTACAAGAAAAAGTATAAAAATCTCAAAAAGAAATCGAAAGTGATACATGAAAGTGGAAAGGCATCCTATGTTCCTGGATTGGAAGAATTAACATAATCAAATGTCACTCCTACCCAAATTAATTTATAAATTTAATGCAATCCCAATCAAATTACCAGAGATCTTTTTCACATATTTAGAAAAAACAATCACAGAATTCTTCTGGAACCATAACAATCACCAGATTGCCAAAGCAATACTGTAAAAGAAGAGTAGAATAGGAGGCATCTCACTTCCTAACCTCAAAATAAATGACAAAGCTGTGGTAATCAAAACAGCATGGTATTGGCACAAAGACAGGCTTTAGACCCATGGAACAGAGTTGAGAACTCAGAAATAAACCCTAAAATATATAGCCAACTGATTTTTGACAAAGGGCACAAGACAACCCAGTGAGAAAAGAAAATTTCTTCAGCAAGTGGTGCTGGAAAACCTGGATACCCGCCTGCAGAGAAATGAAACTGGACCCCTATCTCTCACCATTAACAAAAGTCACTCAAAATGGATCAAGAATCTGTACATAAAGCCTCAAACTAAAATTACTGGTGGTAAACACAAGGGGAACTCTTGAAGACATTGTAATAGGCAAAAACGTTTTAAATAAGACACCCCCGCCCCCGAGACACAGGCAACAATTCCCAAAACAGACAAGTGGAACTACAACAGGCTAAACATCTTCTGCAGGGTAAAAGAAACAATAATTAGGGGGAGGAAACAGGCCCTCACCTGACACTGAATCTGCTGGTGCCTTGATCTTGGCCTTCCCAGCCTCTGGGACTTGGAGAAATAAGTTTTTGTTATTTATAAACTACATAGTCTATGGTGTTTAATTATAGCGGCCCAAACTAACTAGGAAGACATCTTCGTTTCTGGTTTGCACTCCTGCGTGGAGGTGGTGCCAGTCGCTTAGACAGTGCATTCTGGAATAAGGTATTGCAAATGGGAAACCATATTGAGAGAGTGTGCCTTACATTTACTAAGCTTGATTTCCCTTTAACACAGCCGTGCAGAAATGTTAAGGATCGGGGTAATACTCAGGTCTAGATTCCAAAGAGAGGCCTGAGCTAAAAATATAAATATAAAATAAAAACATCAGTTCAGAAGTCAGCTGCATGGAAGTGGTACCCGAAGTCATTGGCATGGCAAAGATGCTCAGAAGAGGACTTGGGACTAGTGGAGGAGATGAGCTAGGCCTTGATCACATCCCATTGGGAATTTTCTCTCTCTCGCTCTCTCTCTCTCTCTCTCTCTCTCTCTCTCTCTCTCTCTTTCGCAATCATACATGCTATTATAAATAAACAAAATAATTTAAATAAAAAATAAATTTAAGATCAGGAAGTGTTTAAAGGCTCAAGTTCTAAAATCAGGTTGCCAGATTTTGAATCCTGGTTCTACAACCGTAAGCTGTTTTGCCTTCTCTGAGTAACATTTACACCTGCTGTAAAATGACTAGTATCTGCCATATGGGTTAAATTAGATACTACAGCAGTATCTCTCTCCTACTAATAGCTTAAAAGTGTTATCTCCATTGGTAAGATCAACAGAGAAGAAGAGGGCAGATTGGCAAAGAAGATAAAGAAGGAACAGCCAGAGAGAAAAAAGAAGAAAAATTAGGATAGTGACTTAACAGTGTTAATGTTACAGATGGATAAAAAAGATGAGGACAGACAAATGCCGCCTTCATCTGGGCACTCAGAGAAGCGTGTCAGTGGAAGAGGTGAATAGAAACTAGATTGGAGTGAGTTAGAATGAGAACCTGGAGGCATCAAGTGTAGACATTCCTCTGAGAGCTGGATTAACAAGGGGTGTAGAAAGGTAGGTTTCCAACGAGAAGGAGCATGGCCACACCACAATACTCTTTCCTCCATATCTCCATCCCATCGGGATTCGGGGCATGCCTGTATATGTGCCAGGTTTATTTTCTAAGCCACCGGGGCCAGAATGTGAACCAAGCGGTCAGCCACGTGGGATCTGACTCCCTTAACCATCACCATCCTTATCCCACCCTTTGTTTTAGGACCAAGGATTGTTGTTACTGGAAGAAACAGGCACCAGCAGACCTCTGCCCCTGCTCTCCTGTGGCCCTCCTGACTTGGGAGGTAGTGACTTCCTCATCACCAGCGTGGCTCATGCAGAAACTGGGTGGTCATTTGTTGAAGAATGGTGAACAGAGAGGCTGCTGACTTCCCAACCTGTGATTGGTGAGCAGGGCAAATGGGGCAAAATCAGTTGTCAGAAAGTCAGCTTGCGCTGTGTGAATCGCAGAGAGGCTACACTGTGCAAAGTGAGAACTCAGAGGAAATGTGTAAAACTGAAACGATTAGTAAATTTTGTGACTATAATTTTTTAACTTCTAGATTACATTTATGTTAGCCTAAAAGCATATAGAATAGGATCCTTTAAAAAGTGGATTCTAAACCAGCAGATCCTGTGGTGGTTAAGGTGCTGAATCCCACATGGCCAACTCCTCGGTTTGAGTTCTGACCCAAAGGCTTGAAAAACACACCAGGCATATGTGTATGTGTGCCCCAAATCCCAAGAAGAGCATAGAAGACAAGGGATTACAGTGTGGCCATCCCCTACGGTAGGTGATTTCTCACTTTCCCTCTCTCGTTCTGTCTCTGGCGAGTGCAGGTGCAAAATTCTTAAAAAGAAAGAAAAAAGTCAGGAACCAGCAGTTAGCGTAATGGCTATGTCGCTGGACTCCCACGTAGTCGACCGTGGTTCGCGTCCCGGACCCAGTGGCTTAAACTCACGCCGGGCACGTGTGCGTGCATGCCCAAGATCCTGAGAGGAGAATGGAGGAGAAGGGATTGCAGCGTGACCATTCCCTCTGGGGGGTGATTTCTCGCTTTCTGTCTCTCTGTCTCTCTCTATCTGTCTGGCGAGCGCACACATCCTATAGCGAAAAACCTCTCAAAAAAAAAAAAAAAGAAAGAAAAAAAAAGAATTTCAATTTCATATTTTCATACAGTCTCAACTCCCCAAAAGCTTATATACTACATCCAACAAAATTAGTGTAAACACAAAAAAAGGAGAAGAAGAAATAAATATGTTGATGACTCTAAAGAAAAAGTCCAGGGGAGATACACATTTAATTTTCAAAGGATAGATGTGAACAAAAGAGAAAGGAATGAGAGAGGGAAAGAAGAAGAGAAGGGAAGAGAAAAAGAAAGAGAAGGGAAAGGGTAAGAGTAAACATGAAAATTGGGGGAAAAGAAAACAAAAAGATTAACACCAAATCATTAACCATGATTATCTCTGGGTGAAAAGAATCAAGCTTATTTTTATTGTCATTAGTCTAACTAACTATATTTCTTAAATGTTTTCATCACATATTTTTCTTTGTCCAGTTCCTACTTGAAAGAAAGATCATTGATTTTCTGGCCTCGTATGCAATGTGATAATCGAGTTTGCTAGGATAGCAGATACCAGGGGCAACCTGTAAATTCTGACTTTAATTCCTAGTATGCAAGGCTGGCTCTCTGTGAATTAATTCTCTACTGTCTTTGAGTGTAATCAGTTTTGGACTCAAGGGTTTACTTGAGACAGAAAAAAAGGGGCCAGCAGGTGACATGGTGCTTAAGGCACTGGACTCCCATGAGATCGACCACAGTTTGAGTCCCCGACCCAGTGGCTTGAAAATCATGCTGGGCATGTTGCATGTGTACCCAAAATTCTGAAAGGATAATGGAGGAGAAGGGATTGCAGGCACGGCCATCCACCCAGTGGGCAATTTCTCACTTTCTATCTCTTTCTGTCTCTTTCTGGTTAACAGA
>NW_006159645.1:651594-655052 GCF_000334495.1 Tupaia belangeri chinensis
AAAAAAGAAGAAGAAGAAGAAAGTTTCCTTTTAAAATCATCAACACATCTTGAAAAATAAAGATAAGATAAAATGTTAAGAAATGAAAACATTGTCCAGTCTACGAGTTTTTAAGTACTGTAACACAGAAGTTATCCTGTGGCTTCTCCCTGTGACATCTTTCCCATCCAGTTCTTTTCAAACCCCTCCTCCCACTGCCACCACTGCTACCCATAGGCCATCAGAATATCCCACCTGAATTATTCCGACAGTTCCAAACTGGTTTCCTGGTGGCTGTATCTTGCCCCCTTTAACTCCCACTCTTTATACACAGCTACAGTGCTACTTAAATATATTAGCACTAAGAATTATTTATTTCAGGGAACCAGCAGTTAGCGTAATGGCTATGTCACTGGACTCCCATGTAGTCAACCGCAGTTCACGTCCCGGGCCCGGTGGCGTAAAACCCACTCAGGGCGTGTGTGTGTGTGTGTGTGTGTGTGTGTGTGTGTGTGCCCAAGATCCTGAGAGGAGAATGGAGGAGAGGGGATTGCAGCATGGCTATCCCCTCTGGGGGGTGATTTCTCACTTTGTGTCTCTGTCTCTTTCTGTCTGGCAAGCGCACACGCCCTATAGTGAAAAACCTCTCAAAAAAAAAGAATTATTTCATTTAGTTTATTATTACTATTTTTTCATTTGCAATAGGGCATGTGCATTTGCCAGAGAGAGACAGACCAAGAGAGGGGGAGAAAGTGAGAGAGCCAGCCTCCAGGGTCAAGACATCACAGCACGGTTGGTCGGTCATGTGGGAGTCTAGCACCCCAACCACCAAGCCGCCTGGTGTCTTGCTTGTGAAGCCCTCTTCGACCTCACCTGCCCAGCTCTATCTCCAGCTGAGCTTCAGCCGCTCTCTGCCCTCAGATCACAGCAGCGTTCTCTCCTCTCCTCCAATAACCCTGAACTCTCATACCTGAAGGCTTTTGCATGTCGATCTCTCTGTCTGGAATGCTCACTCATTCTCCACCCAGCTAATTTCCCATCCTCACTGAATTCAAGGGTTACTTGTAAGGTGCTGTCTTCAATCCATGAAACACAGCAGACACATTCCAAGTTCTTGAGTAAGAAAGGGGTTGTGAGAGAATTATTATTTTTTTTTAATTTTAGCACTTCAGTAGAGACTAATAAGAAAATACAGACCCCTTTGTTAAAATCACAACAGATAAAGAAGCCATCTGATAGGACTAATTTTATTTTCCTAAAGGTCTTCATTCTTTCACCCATCCCGTCAACCCAGTTCTAGAACTTTCTACTGGTGATGACACTTCAGACAAGGGCAACCCTCTAGGATTCAGTTTCTTCATCGGTAAAGTGCTGGCACTGTGATGACTTGTCCCATTCTCCCTTCAAAGTTGGTGGCCTCTGTTTGTTCATTCCTCGTGATATGATTGACTGTCCAAACTCTAAAATAAAACCCAAGGAATACACGAAAATGCATCACTTTCAAATACATGCTGCCATTGTGCATATCGCAAACTTGCAAAGAATTCCCAACTAAGTTGATCGGAAAAAGTACTCATGTTTTTCCTTCTTTCATTCATCCAAAGATTATAAAAAGTCTTCCTACCACTTCTGTATTGCAAGGTATCTGAGTTGAGCGTTGTCTTTCATTGTGTTTATATCGCAGAAAGCCCTGAAAACAAAGTTGCTCCATACCTCTCTCTGGAGTTATGCTTGTCCATGAGCTCAAGGAACATCAAAACAGTGTTCCAAAAAAAGAAGAGCATCCCAGTAGATGAAGCAAGCCACACCTCTGCCTTCATGAGTGGAACCGTCCTGTGTACAACACTGTTACACGAATAAGCACCAATACATAACCAGGAACAAAAGCAACCTGCCCCTGATTCAATCCACCCTTCACTTCCTGCAGCAGCTCTCAGTTGGATTTATGCTCCCTTGGTGAGCTGGCTGTTCATGGACTTCCAGACCCGAAAGAAGGAAATTTACATCCTCAGTCACATTAAGAGCCTTAGATTGGCATGCTGCTGTATACCTGATGGCTAAGACTGTGACCGCAGGTGTCAGACCTCCTGGGTTCCTGCCTGGCTCTGCCATGAACCACCCTGTCCACCCTAAAACAACCGTTGACCCTTCCCGTATCAGGTGTCCTCGGGAGAATAATAGTAGCTACCTCCTCGAATTGCTGAGAGGAGCAGAAGAGTTTAATCCACAGACAGCGCCCGGAACAGGGCCTGGCTGACATGTAGCAGGCTTGTTAATCATGTTAGTTTTTCACAAAGGGCGCCTGAAATTCTGCAACATTCGCCCCTGTGTGACTTAGCTACTGTCAGTTACCAAACTTAGGATCCCGGGATCCAGAAAGGAGGGGGGAAAAAATCCAGGAAAGGGCGGAGGGAGAGCTGCAGCGGCATTTACGCAGCGGAGCCCACCTAGGGCTTCTGGTCTCCACCGCTTCTCGAGGAGGAGTCGGCCGGCGACAGCGCAGGGCAGTCCTTCTCCAATCAGACACCTCAGGCTGGCGCCACGTCTGCGACCTTATCCAATCTCGTCCCCTGGAGGGCGGGCACGCGAAGTTCCTACCTGCACCTGTGGCAGGGGCCTCCTGGATTACTTTTTCTTCTCTCCCGCTGCCCCCGGATTCTAAGTTCTTGAATCACTTGGCAAATAACCAGCAGGTGGGCAGATGTCTTTTCCTGTTCCTACCGATGCGTAGGAAGGTTCAGTGAGCCAGTCCGAGCAGCCGGGACCCATCTCTCCGCAGCTCCTGGGCGGTTGCTAGCGGGGAAGAGAGGCACCGCAGAGAATGAAAGGTTGCTAACCCGAAACGCCCACCTGGCGTTCACCGAGGGCAGCGAATCTGGCTGTCCCACCGATTGCAGCCAATCGCGCTGCAAACCCCGAGCTGCCCGCGCCGCGCACAGAACTTGTAGGCGCCTGGGGAGACCCGCCGCGGCACTCGGCTTCACTGGGCTGCGCAGATTACCGCTGGTTCGCTTCCCAGAAGTCGGATCTCGCCAAGACTGCACCGAGAGACTGCGCCCCGGCCGCAGGTTCCCCTGAGCGCGCTCCCTTCTCGCTCTCCGCCGCTAGCGCGCTCTGAGCCGCAAAGTTCGGGAATCCGGAGCAGGTGAGCGACCAGGGGTGGTTCTGCGTCCGCGGAGACAGAGTCTGAGGCCCGAGTGTCACCCTGAGGTGCCGCTCCGCGCCTTCCAGGCCCCGGCCTCCCAGCGTCCGAGGAAAAGCTGCTAGCTGCGGCTGCTGGAGCACTGCGCCCTGCGTGCGTTTGTGAAATGTGCGAGCTTCTTGCGCGCTGCGTGCAAAGCCCTTCCCTGCCAAAGAGTTGATCATTGTGGAAAAGAAAGTGTAGGGTAGACCACAGACGGCTGCGTCGGGACAGCCAACCACCGCGAGTTAAAGCCTTGGGCGATGCTTTTCCGATCTGCACGCCAAGTCATCAGAAA
>NW_006159645.1:655643-684580 GCF_000334495.1 Tupaia belangeri chinensis
CCCAGCAGCCAAGTGTGTCTGACGGGGTGGGTGCCTTCTGCACCGATAGAACTTTTGGCCCTGGTTCATTTTCTGTTTTCATGTAGCAGCCCGAGTGTGCCCTTAGGCCGTCCTGGGAGGAACCGCCGCTGCGATTTCAGGGCGCAGCCTAGGCCGCCGCGCCGCCTCGGGTAGGCGCTCAGACTTCCTCTCCCTGGCGGTTCCGGGAGGAGAACCTCCAACAGCGAACACTGCTAAACTGTCCCTTTCCCGCGCGCTCGCGAATCCGGAAAGCTCCGGCGCGCTTGGGCTGGGAAACCGCGGAGCCGAAACCTGGAAACGCGCCTGCGAGCCAGTGAATCCTCCGCGTTTGCGGTGCGGGGCAGAACCCGCAGAGAAAGTGGGTGCGAAGTCTCCGTCCGACTTCGGCAGCTCAGTGTTAACAAGCAGCCTCTCCGCTCCGCACAGGGGGTAGGAACAGCTCCGGGAAGGGGTAAACGGTTTGGGAGTTCTTGGTTGCGCGCTCTCTCCTTCGGAGGAGGGAATTGGCACAAGGAAAAGAATCAAAAGCCTTTCATTTGTAACTAAAAGATCCCGGACTGAGTTGCCAAGTGGTACAGGCTCGGCGCGTATTTTAATGCAAAACTAAGGGGACACATTTGCCACTTGACTTCATCTCTACAGTGGGCAGGGATGTGGCTTGGTAGCATGCTCGCCCTCTGGGGACTAAGAGGAAGCGTAGGATGACCGTTTTCCAGAGAAGTTACGTCCAGACATGCTTCTGTAGAAGTCACAAGGCAGAAGTGGCTAAACGCAGAATTAAAAGGAAACAACCCAAAGCGGCATGAACTTGTCCCTCGCTCGCTAGACTATCAATTCTGCTACCGTGTGGCTGAGTGATGGCGGTCTAACACTCACTGATCCCCGAGAGCCTCTGTCCCAGGTGCTCCTCCGAAGGGAGGCTGTGTTGGGGCGGATGAGTCACCTTTGGGCGACCACCTCCTCAGGCTGTGTAGACAGGGCAGAACACTTCCCCTCTCAAGTCCGGTGGATCCAGATGCCCGGGGAGCCCTGGCGCACTGACCACTGCACTTCCCGTGGAGACAAGGCAAAGGTTGAGGCCTGGAGTTCCAAGGCTCAGCCTGGACACCAGTGGCGGCGCCGTGGAGGTCACGCGCCTGTCCACTGGGGCTGCGCTGCTCTGGGCTCCAGGCTCCGCTGCAGACGCTCTGACCCCGGCGATCCAGAGCCCGCAGAGCGCAGGGGAGGAAACGCGATGGGGGCACGTGACTTGGGCCAGCTCAGTAACCACGGCTTGTTTTCTTCCCGGCACAGGGCGGCCCGCGTGGGAGAAGCCTGGGGAGGGCGGAGAGAACCGCAGAGACCGAGAGGAGAGAGAGACCGGCGCCTGGAGGCCCTTCCCCACCCGGGCGCCCCGGGCCCTGGCGGACAGCGGCGGCACCGGCGGTGGGGGACCCTGGTGGAAATCGCTAACCAACAGCAGGAAGAAAAGCAAGGAGGTCACTGCGGGGGCGCAGCTGCCAGGCCAGCCCGCCCCGGGAGAGCCTGTGGCGGCCTCAGCGCCCAGCCCCGACACGAGCAGCTCCCAAGAGAACCAGCACCCCAATCCCCTGGGGGGCGCGGGCGAGCCGCACAAACCAGACAAGGCGTGCGCGGAGAAATCCGCCAACAGCCGGCGCAATTTGAAGATCTCACGCTCAGGCCGCTTTAAAGAGAAGAGGAAAGCACGCGCCACGATGCTCCCGGAGGGGGTCCAGGCCCCGGAGGAGGCGGGCTTCCCTGGTGACCCCCGCGAGGACATGCAATAGCTCGAAGGCTCCGGGACTGGCTCTCCCGCCCTGACTCCCATCCTCCAGTCCTAAACCCGGGAACTCTAGTGCGCCCCCATCCTTGGTGTCTTCCACCAAATTCAGAGCACTCAAGGAGGCCACCACGATGATCTTTTTCTGGAAACTGAAGTGTCTTTGAGTTTCGATATTTCATGACTCAAGGACGCAAAAACTATTTATTTGTGATGCAGGAAGATATCTGTCACTGAAAAGTATTCTTTTTTCAAAAGGCTATGCTGGGGACTCGGCCCTGGTCCACATCACTTGTGAACTCAGAAGCCCCTCCAGGGACAAGGGCTGCTCTCATGGAGGACCCTGTGGAAAGCAAATCGCAACGCTGTTTTAAACGCCTGGGAACTGCACCTTAGGGCCGCTTCTGTAGACGTATACCTTTAGAGGTGGGGAGAGAAGAAGCATTCTTGAAATAGAAACATTTTACAGCAGGGCAGGATTTCCAGTAAGGTGGAATTACAAAGCTGTACTGCCTATGTTACTGAGGACTATTAAAAATCGTTGCACTGGAAGACTTAAGGTGACTTTGTGGTTTTTCCATTCGAAGGGATCATACTTCACGGCAGGCATGCAAAGCCCAGGGTGACAGTTAATCATTTGCCGCAGGGCATAGCAGCTCCTATGGAAAGCTGCAGGGAAGGAAACGTTACTAGAAACCAGTATCGCCTGCACTGGCACCAGTTAACCAGTTACCCTGTTTACTAACCAAATACGAGGAAGGGGAGAGAACGATCCACTCGTTAGTCATGAATTTTCCTTTTATTTAGGTGCATTTTCATAGAGAGTGAGTCGAGATGCTAGTAATCCACCCTTTTTTGTACCCATTGTTAAACTTACCAACAATGGCCTGGAAGTACTCCAACAAATGTACCGAACTCTTAATAGTTTGTGTATAGTCAGCTTTTCCCCACCCCTTTGCCTCAAAAGCTTATTTCTTTAGTCTGAAGTATTCATTTATCTGGTTTCAAAGCCTTTACAACTACCAGCCTGAAGATTCTGAACAAAAATCTACCTGTTTGCTTTTACTATGAACTTCAAGAAAAAGAGAAAACGGATACCACTCACTTTCAGCAAATTACAGGAGAGTTATTGTAGTCATTAGGAGGCACTGGGATCTTTTCCCACTGCAATTCAGTTCATTTCTAAACATCCAGAAATGCATAGCAGGGAAATTATGTTGATCAAGGTAATGACAAGCTAGAATTTAATTGAAGTTTCCCACTTTACATAGAAAGGCTTTTTTGTTGTTGTTTTTCTCTAATTAGTAACTAATAAAATAGCAAAGCGTATTGATTATGTAAAGAAATTTAACACATTTGATGAAGATGGCTAAGATAAATTTAAACCAGCAAATCAAGCATCACCCATTTGACACATAAGTATTCACATACCCAAGATCTTTCTCTCAAGGAAATTGTATAAGTGGAATTCGTAAAACCCTAACAGTGAAAGAGACCATATGTGAGATTTTGTTTGTTTTAAACATGAAAAGGTCTTTGCAAAATATATTTACAATTCTTAAGTGTTTGACCAAGGTCTCATTGAGGTAGGCTGTCCTGGATGAGGAAAACTTTACATTAATTTTGAATGGCCTGCTAGCTTTAGATTCAGACAAAGAGGAGAGAGTTGAGCAGTTCAGGGTAAGGGAGGGGATTGTGGGTTGTCAGAGCAATGGGAGCAAACACAACAGATTGGGGGGATCAGCAGATGGCATAATGGTTATGTCGCTGGACCCGCACGTAGTTGACTATGGTTCAAATCCCAGACCTGTTGGCTTAAACTCATGCCAGGCATTTGTACATGCATGCCCAAAATCCTGAGAGGAGAATGGAGAAGAAGGATTGTGGTGTGGCCATCTTCCCCAGGGAGTAATTTCTTGCTTTCTGTCTCTCTCTCTTTTCTGCCCCTCTCTCTGTATCAAACACACACACACACACACACACACACACACACACACACATACACACAGCAGACGTGGGTAGATAAAGCTTTGGAAAACCTTCATAAGTTTTTTTTTTAAGAAGATGTTTCTCTTTTTTTAAGTTTATTTATTTTTCAGTTTCCAGTGGGTATACGCACTCACCAGAGAACAAGAGAAAGCACCCCCCTCATGGGGTGTGATCATGCCACAGTCTTTTTCCCTCCATTTGTCATCTGATCAGGATTTGGGCCATGCATGCACACACAAGGACACATGGCAGAATGTTTTTCAAGCCCCCAGAGCTAGGATTTGAATCGCATTTGACCTTGTGAGATGGACTTCCGATGTACTGCACTTAACTGTTGTACTACTGGGCCAGCCCATAAAGTAATTTCTTTCTTTCTTTCTTTCTTTTTTTTTTATTTTTTTTGAGAGGTTTTTGCTATAGGGCACATATGCTCACCAGAAAGACAGAGAGAGAGACAGAAAGACAGAAAGACAGAAAACGAGAAATCACCCCCTGGGAGGATGGCCGCAATCCCTTCTCCTCCTTTCTCCTCTCGGGATCTTGGGCACGCACGCACACGCGCCTGGCATGAGTTTTAAGCCACCAAGTCAGGGACGCGAACCGCGATCGACTACATGGGAGTCCAGCGACATAGCCATTATGCTAACTGCTGGTCCCCCAATTTCATTTCACCCTGTAGAAAGTAATCAGAATTAAAGCAGTTTATTATCCAAAAAGTACTCTCTCCCCCAAGGAAGATCAATCGATCTGACTGTACCCATTTATAAATTAAGTTAGCCATTGCATAATTTTAAAATCCTATACTAATTCTTTCATCCACAGTTCTACAGAATTTTCCCCTTAAAATATTCCTTTACATTTGCAAAACAGTGGCATTTTCCCAGGTTCCATGTCTAGTTTTGGATCCCTTCCAAGCACCAGTGGCTGCCTATCATCTGTAGCACACGTATAGGAGCGGAACTTAGTGAGCAGAACTTAGCAACGGGACTTCTTTACCTCACTGTTCTGACGAAGGTAAAACCAGGCTCATGGCAGGGACGCCAGTGAATGCAAGCCACAATCTGCCATTGAGGTTTGTAATTCCATCGTTTCAAGGCAGTCCTAAATTATGCAGGGGGAGGAATATACTGATTTAGTCCCAACTCAGTGAAAGCAGAAACCAAGCAAAGTCGGCGGGATAAAGAGATCATGAGGAAGATGAGATCATTTGACAAAACATCTTGCTGGGATTTATGAGCTTCACAGATGGCTAATTATGTTCCCATGACATATACAGATTTTTTTAAGCCTTGAGACAATTTATAGTAAATAAAAGGGAAATGTTGAATTGCATGTGCAGTTAATTAGATTAGAGACTTTTATTTTCTTTAAACGTCCTTACAAATGAGATTTCACTCAGAAGTCCGGAAACTAATTTAGAGAAAATTTAATGCTATGCTTCCAAATGCTATGGAGAAAAGAGACAAAAATCTACTGATGTGTTTGCTAAGTATTTTTGTAACCATCATAATTATGCCATTTTTGCCTCAGTGACTCTTTTGCAAAGTCGCTGGCTGAACAGTGACTCATATTACAGGTCACCTGGGTGTCCTTTTGTGTTTGTATTTCTATTCTTTACCCCTGTCTTACTTGCATTTCAAGAGCACAGACTCAATTTTACATATGCAGTTAGGATTTGTGTGTGTGTGTGTGTGTGTGTGTGTGTGTGGTAGGTTTTGGTCATAGGGCATATGCACTCACACTCATGTTCACCAGAGAGGAGAGAGACAAAGAGATTCAGAGAGAGAAGGTGAGAAATCATCCCCCCAGAGGGGATGGCCATGCTGCATTCACTTCTCCTTCATTCTCCTCTTGGGAGTTTGGTCATACCTGGAGTGATTTTCAAGCACCGGGTCCAGGACTTGAACCACAGCCAGTCTTTCAGATGTCCAACACCTTACCCACTACACCACCTATTGGCCCCACAGTTAGGAAGTCTTATGCCTCAGCATAACACCAGGGAATTTTTTTTTTCTACTTTGAAATATTATGTGAACTCAGCCACTCTGGTCCTGCCCAGTCCTTAGAAAGGAAATAAAAACTTAATGAGAAGTAGTGTTGACCAACGCTTTATCAATAGTAATCTTTTTCTGGTATGCATGGAAAGAAAGTTTGTACTTTGAAATAAATAAATTATCAAAATGAGCAGAGGGCCAGCCTGGTGGCCAGCAGTTAAGGGAATAAAGCTCCACATAGTCGACCATGATATAAATCCCAGGCCTGAGGCTTGAAAAACACATCAGGTATGGGGATGTGTGTATGCCCCAAATCCCAATAGAATGGAGAAACCAAGGAGGTGGGATTGCGGTGTGACTGTACTGCAATGGGAGGTCTTTATTCCCTCTCTGTCTCTCTGTCTCTCTGATGGATGCATGTGCCCTCTTAAAAAATAAATAAATATGAGCAGAAAGAATTTCACTTAAGACATAAAACAGAAGGGAATAAGTAAATGGACAGTAATATTCAGTGCCACAAGGAACCTTTCATGAAAAAAAAAAAAGAGATAGAGAATATTATTTTTCCTCCTAGATAAGTGCCTGCAAGACCATTGGGTTATTGCAAAAGTCACGGTGCATTTTTGCATAGAAAAACAGAAAAATACATCATGACTTTACTGACGACCTAATAGAAACAACCACACAAAATGCTAGCTTGATAGATACAGTAAGGAAAACTGACTTTGAAGTGTATTTTATTAGGACTGTAGAAAAAATGAGGGGATACTTTTCTGGGATAATCTCAAGTTTATGGCAAGTTGAAAGTAGAGCCAGAGATATTTTATACACTTAGATATCAACAAACAAGTATCAACTAGAAACAAGTGCGGGCTCAAGGCAAACTTGTCATTGGTGAGCTGGCTGTCCCACTGCTCTTCTCTGTACTCCTGGCCCCATTCTCACCTTGCCTCCAGGCCATCACGTACATGTTGTCACAAGACTCTCGGACTGGGAAGTGGGGTTCCCAGGGCCTTCCCTAGCCTGCTGAAGGTGCAGCGATTGCGCCTTTGTCAGAAACAGCCCTGCAGAGCATGAGATCCACAGTGTGTTCCTGGAGAGAAGATGACCACTAAGGAGACAGGACACGGGAAGCTGCACGGGCCTCCCCTTAGCAGAGGGCCATGGAGCTTCCAGATGGAATGTTCTGCAGATATGGCATAACCTCATGCAACAATGACATGCATGAAAGGACTGTCTTTATTTCTAAGAAGTGGAACAAGGCTGTTGGCCCAGGAGATAAAAATTTCTGAGTCTAAAACTACAAAATTTCATGTTGAAAAACACTGAAGATCCCTATCCTGAAAAGAGTCATCGATGGGACCACGGGCTGAGTAGGGACTACAAAACCATTATTGCATCTCTCTGTTTCTTTATTGAAGAGCTTTTCCTTGAGTTACAAGTATCCCAGATCATGTCAACTTCTTTCTAAAAATGTAACTGATCATTCTTGCCCAGCCAGGATGGCTGAAGTAAGGGCCTGCAGTTTTACGAGACACCCAGTTACAGCCTTCTCTCTGACTTGCTCGTAGATAAGTCTTAGATGATCTGAGTGTTGGCTTACTGCTCTGTAAAATGAGAGAAGGCAGCCTCTATTCCTGTTGGAAACTCCCTTTTAGTATTCTGCTATTTTGAGCAACTGGTTGTAAAAATTTAACTCACATAATGTTCATTGTTTACTTTAAAACAAAGGACACTAGTTCCTAGGACTGACTGTTGGGATGGGGGTGGCGACACAAGAGGAGGCTGAGCATTACGAACTACAATGTGGAGGCTACCTCTGTACCGTCATGGCGTAGCAGTCATGTCAAACCTCTGTACTGTCATGACTTAACAATTGGGGTCACCTGCCACATGGGAATTCTAACACCTCATTTTCCAAGTACAGAATCAGATTGCAGAAAAGATGTCTCATTATGGTGTATTAGCATTCCAAACGTTGGCTTTCACCTCTATTATTCCATCTGTTTCTCATGGCTTTCTCTTAAGGATTTCCAAACCTGTCAACCTACCTGATTGTCTCCTGTTATTTAAAACTGATTTTTCCATCCCCTTTGATGTTGCCTAGGTCAGAAATTAATCCCCTACAGGTATATGGATTGTTGACAATCTTTTTTTTTTTAAGTATTTTTTTAAAAATATTTATGTATTCCTTCCATGAGAGAAAGAGAGACACAGAGAGAGAGACAGGGACCCTTGATAGACTCTTCATGCCACAATCCAGCACCTGCCTCATCCTGCCAGGATCATGGGCACACGTGCACACACCCAGCACATGCAAGAAAATCAAAAGACACAAACCTGGGACCTTCTTACATGGCCTCAGTACCACGCCACATTGTGTGATCACTATACCAAAGTGGCTTGGAGACAATCATTTCTTTCTTTTCTTTTTTTTTTTTTTTTTTTTTTTTTTTTTTTGGGTTTTTCCTCTGTGTGCTCACCAGAGAGACAGAGACAGTGAGAGGGAAAGTAAGAAATCACTCCAGGAGGATGGCCATGCCACAATCCCTTCTCCTCCATCCTCCTTCAGGATCTTGGGCATGCACACACATGTGTCCGGCATGATTTTTGAGCCACCAGGTCTGGGGCTCAAACCCAGGCTCGACCATGTGAGAGTCCAGGGATGTAATCACTATGTCATCTGCTGGCCCCAAGACAATGATTTCTTTCTTTCTGTTTTTTTGTTTGTTTGGTTGGTTGGTTGGTTGGTTTCTTTTGAGAAGTTTTTGCTAAAAGACGCGTGCGCTCGCCAGACAGACAGAAAGAGACAGAGAGAGACAGAGAGACAGAAAGCGAGAAATCACCCCCCAGGGGGGTTGGCCATGCTGCAATCCCTTCTCCTCCATTCTCCTCTTGGGATCCTGGGCACGCACGCACACGCGCCAGGCGTGAGTTCTAAGCCACCGGGTCCGGGACGCAAATTGTGGTCGACTATGTGGGAGTCCAGGAACATAGCCATTACGCTAACTGCTGGTTCCCAGGCAATGATTTCTTAACTCTCTTCCATACTCTGTTTAAAACCCCACAGGATAAAGCCAAACCCCTTCACAAGGGCTACCATCATGTTTAGCATCCATCTGACTGATGATTTCTGGAGTGTGTTTGTGCCTTGCCACGTCTGCAGACATCTGTTTATCCTGTTGCCTCTGTTTGGCATGTTCTTTCCCCACTAACTGCCTGTCAAACCCTCAATTAACCTTCAAGATTCAACAGTCTCTTCCCATTTAACTGTGGTGGGCCTCCTTCCCCCATACAGGTCTGATTGCCCAGCTAGGATGCACTTATGAGTGGACCCTTCCAGCCTGAGTTACCCACGGTACATGAATGTGCCCTCACATCTCTCTACCCTTACAGTTGTGGAACTCAGGAACATCTAAGGGGCAATGCTCATTCTTTGTTTATTTTCACAAACCTCTGGTTAATCTATAAGAAAACAGACCCTTCAGATAGTACAAGCAGCTAGAATGTAGCTTTTAGTAGGGCCACAAAACTTTTCATCTAGAGAAGTGGGATATGTCTGTCAGGAAGAGAAATTGCAAAGAAAGAGTTGTAAATCAGTCAGCATCCAATCAAGAGAAGGGAACCACATTCTAATCTGAAGAGGGAGGGAGTGATATAAAGATTTATTACCTGTAACAGGAATTGGAGTAACAACAGACTGGTTACTGAGAAGTAAAAGGGATCCCAAAGAACATAGGAATAGATGTAAATGAGCACCCGTGATCTCTGGGGCTAAGACAGAATGCTCAAGAAGAAGCCCTCTTCCCTCCACCCCCAAGCCTTGCGAAAGAGCATGGCCATGACCCACTGACTGGTAGAGAAGTCAGTGCAGTGCCTCATCAGCAGAAGTTGCTGCAAACCCCCCTTCAGAAGCAATCATGGTGTACCAACAGGCACCAACACACTAATCACTAAAGGCTTTGAAGCTTGTGGATGAACATACTACAGGAAACATTCCTGAATTAATGTAATATGGACAAGAGTGTGCGTTTCAGTAGTCTAGGCTGTATCGGTTTGATAACACCTCCTTCCTTTGTTTGAAACCTTGAGATAATGTTGAAAATCATTACAAGTCCTCCAAGGACAGCCTCGATCCATTTCCCCAGCTCTCTCCCTGCCTTCTCTGGAAACACACTATCCCAACCAAAGAGGACCTTCAGTTCATGACTGCCATTCTGCCTTCTGCCTCTAGTCTTGGAACATAGTCCCCTCTCTCCTAGAAACCCCCCTGGGGGAGGAGACCAGCAGATGGCATAATAGTTATGTTGCTGGACTCCCACGTAGTCGGCTGTGGTTCGAGTCCCCAACCCAGTGGCTTAAACTTATGCCAAGCACATGTGCATGCCCAAAATCCCAAGACGAAAATAGAGGACAGGGGACTGTGGCATTGCCATCCCCTGTGAG
This sequence comes from Tupaia belangeri chinensis, assembly GCF_000334495.1. Lineage (NCBI taxonomy): Eukaryota > Metazoa > Chordata > Mammalia > Scandentia > Tupaiidae > Tupaia > Tupaia belangeri. The sequence continues at coordinate 665,874 of NW_006159645.1, forward strand.
GGTTATTTTCTCACTTTCTGTCTGTCTGTCTGTCTGTCTGTCTCTCTCTCTCTCTCTCTCTCTCTCTCTCTCTCTCTCTCTGTCTCTCCAGTGAGTGTTTATACCCTATAGCAAAACCCTCTCTCTTAACAAAGAAAACAAACCCTCCTGGGGAAGTTCGTGAGGCTCTTTATTCCCTGTCTTTGCAGACTTTCAGAAGTATCTGGAAGATACTTCTGATGCTTGAGCAACCACACACAAGTGGGTTTCTCTAGCCTTTCTGGTCTGTTTCCACAGTCAGTGAACAGAAGTGATAACATCTTTTTTTTTTCTTTCTTTCTTTCTTTATTTTTTTTGGTGTGTGTGTACATGAATTGAATGCACATAAAAGCATAACTCTTGGAGATAAAATACACAGCCTAGAAGAAGCCCTCAGTAATATCAGCTGCTTTCATTCTTATTCTTGAGTAATGAGTCTAGATTGGCCTGAAGAAATTATTTCGGTGGTTTCCTTTAAAAACTGTCTGGATTTTGGAGGCTCTGCTTCTTAGGAATCTCAAGAAGTCTGCATTTTAGAAAAACCTAGTTAGTTCTTTGATCCAAAAACTCAAGAGCATGGATCACAAAAGAGAGTCTAGAACACAGAGGAAAAGTCCACTGGTCCAGGCCCTGCGATGACAAAGGAGTGTGTGTCATTGTCATAGTTGTGTTCAAGAATATAGTCTGAGCTGGGTTATTTAGTGAATTCATGTACAGTGTTGCCAGATCCCTCAAAGAGGTGGTGAAACAGAAAAACAAGGAGGCAATTATCTTGACGGGGAAATAGAACAGTTTCAGGAAGCCTCGGCTCCACTTAGGGTACTTATGGAAACACGGCTTGGTCAATGATAACATCTCAAAGCCCTCAGATTGAACATTCTCCCTGCATTTCTTACCCCAGAGATGGAGAAAGATGAGAATACAATTTCATCCTCACAATTCACGTGCCTTATGCAAGCTGTTCACTTCTGTACATCGGTGGGAATTTTAGGTGGGGACAGTGATGGGGCAAATTCAATGCAGGAGCCAGGTAGGTTTCTGGCAGGTCCCCAGAGTGTTTTTTAAAGTCTATTCCAGGCTGCATTTACAGAACTGTGTGTTTTATCGAAGGCAGCTACTCCCTACTCACGTATTCTCCCTGGAATGTAGTCTAAGTTTCTTTTATACTGAGCCTGAATCTTATGAATCATATGGAAGGGCTGAGGCAAAGCCTAGAACCTAGGCATTCATAGAGCAGGAAATGTGATCTAATGAGGGTTCCAACAGGTGTAAGAGTTCCAAAAGGAAATGCTCAGGCACCCCAAACTCCACCCACTTTGGACATAATCAGAAAAAGGGGGTCCGTGGCTGCTGCTGACCCTTGTATGTCCAAGACTACAGGTACTAGAGCATGTTGGGCAGGAAGACGCCATTTTTTTTTCCTCTGGTCGATGCGGACACAGAGCTAGGGTTTCTCAAGAATGAAGGGTTGAATTTTGCCCATTACATTCTTTAACTGTGGAGATACTTGTTTGTTATATTTTTGTAATGTAATATTTAATTTGGGGGCTTTATAATATCAGTGCAATTTAAAACTTCCTTATTGAATGCACAAGCCTCAAACAAGGGCCTTGGGGGGAAAAAAAAATCAAAGGCAAAGATGTTAGTGTTTCACATACTTCATCAGCTTAAGCCCTGGCTTTGTCATTCATATATTTATTTATTCATCAAATATTTATTGAATTTACCCATTCTTCTAAACATTCAATGTACCCATTCGGTACTAGGCAATGAATTCAACTTCAAATGCAGAAAGAAAGCAGGATCTCACATTTTCCCTGCCGTAAAGTGTAATAAGAACAATAACGTTATAGTTCGGAGACGGGTGTTGAGTCATTCAAGAGCCATTCAGGATATTCCGATTACTTAATTACATCTCAGGTGGTATCAGTTACCTGCAGGTGTCAAAGGTGCTCCAAATCCTGAGCAACTCCCCCTCCCTGCTTCCAGACATACGTGAGCCAGCCCCAGACAAGACCACCAGCAGAGTGTGATGTTCTGCCCCCTCACCCCTCAAGTCTGCAGCATTCCAGGGTGGTCCCAGGCTTTGAAGCAGTACTAGATGGGAGGGAGATCTCTCTGGAGATCCCAGACTCATGCCAAAACAGGGAGTTCCCTCTTCAGCCAGGCCTACCTCTTATCTTTTTTTTTTTTTTTTTTTTTTTGAGAGGTTTTCGCTATAGGGCGCGTGCGCTCGCCAGACAGAGAGACAGAGAGATAGAAAGCAAAAAATCACCCCCCATGGGGGATGGTCACACTGCAATCCTTTCTCCTCCATTCTCCTCTTGGGAGCTTGGGCACGCATGCACACACGCCCAGCATGAGTTTTAAGCCACTGGGTCCGGGACACGAACTGCGGTCAACCACGTGGGAATCCAGCGACATAGCCATTACGCTCACTGCTGGTTCCCCCATCTCTTATCTTTTCATCCTCTCCACCTCTTCAACTAGTCAGGGCATACAGATTCCCTTCCTGAGGACCAATACGCCTCCGGCCCAAAGCCAGAGTGCCTAACTCCCCTGGTGGAAGAACATGGGAACGTGCTGCTCTCAGGAGGGGTAGAGTCAGCTTCTGTTCCTATAGAGGTGCCTCTCTCTGCCAGAACCATCAGTTGAGGTTCACCTTTTAAGTTCTGGTGAGGATAGGAGCTACTCGGGGAAATGATCCATGCCCTTCCTTGGGCAGTCAGTCTGCTGCAGAGGAAGCCTCAGGTATCCTGGCAGTTTTAGGACCCACCGGGGAGATCTTTCAATGGGGAAAATATGTGTAGCCACAGTTCCCACTTGAAGCAGCAGCCTTTGGTCTCCGAGGCAGGGGATGAGTGTGAATGATGAGTTCACCAAATCCAACCTATTGGAATCCTTCCTTTCTTCTGCTCATCCAACCACCAGACATCCAGTTCCTGAATTTACTGAGTGAGATACTCATTCAAATATTTATTTTCAGGTGCCAGCTGATGGCATAATGGTTATGTTGCTGGGGTCCCATGTGGTTGACAGTGGTTTGAGTCTTGGATCCAGTGGCTTAACACTCACACTGGGCACATGTGTGTGCGTGCCCAAAATCCCAAGAGGAGGATGGAGGAGAAGGGATTGTGACATGAACATTCCCCCTGGAGGGTAATTTCTCACTTTCTGCTTCTCTCTCTCTGTCTCTCAGGCAAGCCCATGTGCCCTATGGCAAGAAATAGAAAATTATTTGTTGATGATAACAAGTATGGTAATATTCTTTTTTTTTTTTTTGAGAGAGGTTTTTTGCTGTAGGACACGTGCGCTCGCCAGAGTTTTAAGCCACCAGGTCCGGGGACACGAACCGCGGTCGACTACGTGGGAGTCCAGTGACATAGCCATTACGCTAACTGCTGGTTCCCTATGGTAATATTCTTAGTTGAGCCAATATATGATGTATTCTGGATGAAAAATCTCATTTTGTATACTGTACTGATGTATAATGAATGACTGTGAATACATAAATTGAAATTTAAAAATTTTTTAAAAATTTTTAAAATCTCTCCAAAAAATTTATTTTTGGATTTTTCTAGCTATGAACATGCAGTGTTGCCACATGAACCACGGCTGCCCCTCTGGTTAATTGCAGGACTTTGTTCACTAGGCAACAGCTTTTACAAACTCCCTGAGAAAGTGTGTTGTGCAGAAGTATCCACACACCCACTCCACTTTGCCTAGTTGCCAAGAGAATGTCACAATTGCCGCAAGACAGGACAGCATGTTGGTCCTAGCCAACGTTCTACAGGGCCTGACAATTTGGAAAGAGCTTTCACATTCACGATTTTATGTGATCTATACAAAAGCCGTGTGTGGCAGGTGTGGCAGGTTCTTATGCTCATAGCCACACCCCTTTGACATGTGACTCTGCAGCTCCCTCCATCAAGATGTGGAGTCTATTTGCTAACCCTTTGTGTATAGATAACTGTCATGACTTGCTTTGACCAATAGGAGGTGGTAGAAATAGTACGGAGTTCTAAGTGTATTAGTCTACTTGGACTGTTGTAACCAATTACCACAGACTGAGTGGCTTAATCAATAGGAATTTTTCTTCTCACAGTTCTGGAGGCTGGAAATCCAACGTCAAGATGCTTTCAGGGCTGATTTCTTGTGAGACCTCTCTTACTGACTTGTAGATGTTCACCTTCTGTGTCCTTGCACGATCTTTCTTTTGTGCATACAGGGAGACAGAGATCTCTGATGTCTCTTCCTCTTCTTATAAGAACACCAGTACTATTGGATCAAGTCCCTATCCTTATATCCTCATTTAACCTTTATTATCTCTGTATAGGTACTGTCTCCCAATATAGTTACATGGGGAAGTAGGGCTTCAACATACAGATGTGGGGAGACCCACAGTTAGCATAATGGCTATGTCACTGGACTCCCATGTAGTCGACCGCAGTTCGAGTCCTGGATCTGGTGGCTTAAACTCACGTCGGGCGCATGTACGTGCGTGCCCAAGATCCCGAGAGGAGAAGGGAGGAGAAAAGACTGCGGCATGGTCATACCCCCTGCGGGGTGATTTCTCACTTTCTGTCTCTCTGTCTCTGTCTTTCTGGCGAGCGCATGCGCCCTATAGCAAAAACCTCTTAAAAAAAAAAAATACAGATGTGGGGATGACACAATTCAGTCCGTAACACCAAACCTAGGCCTCAAGGGATCTCACCAGCTTCCACCTTTCTCAGGGTCCTTCCTCCAAATTGAGACAAGTCTGAGCTGGCCTGCTGGAAGAAAGAGACCAATGGCACAGAGATGAGCTGTCCTTTAGAGGGCTTCTGAAACCAGCTGGCCACCAGCAAGCCTGACCACTTATTGAAGACGCATGAGAGAATTCAGATGAGACCAGAACCATCCAGTTCAGCCCAGTCCAAATTAGTGATCTGCAGAATTGTGCACACAATTTATCTTAAGCCACTCAGTTTGGGAGTGGTCTGTAAGCAAAACCTCACTGATTGGTAGATAGCTCTTTTCTCTTCATTTTTATTGATGAATAATGGAATTTCAAAGAAATGAAATGATCACCCAGTGTTTTATGGCTAGGAAGTCCTCAAAAGCTGAGTCTTCGGAATTCAAATCCTTTGCTCTCTTCAGTCCTCTCATTGAACCCTAAGAGTCTGGAAACAAACCCATTGAATCGGAACGCCGTAAGCTGGGGCTTTTCCTGGCAAATCAGTTTCTAATGGGCTGAACTTTAGAGTAAGTGAGTATGTATTTGAGTGTGTGGATGAATATGTGAAGGTGTGCGTTCATGTGTGCACATGTGTGTGTGCATGAGTGTGGTTGTAAGTGTGCATGTGACCATGTGTGCATGTGCCTATATTTCCTCTGAAGAGTACAGACCCAGGGCTTATTGGCTTCTTTGATGTCAAGTGCTGAAAGGTCTGAAAAATTAAAATCTTAGAGGGTGACTTGCTGAGTCAAAAAATATACACTTCACGCATTTGTGATAGGTAAATTTCAGAGATACAGCCGATTGCCTCAGTAAAGGTGTAGCCATTTGCACTTCGCAAGCAATGTACGGAAGCGCCGTTTTCCCACCGCCTCTCCGACAGTCTTACCAGGCTTTTGGATGCTAGCTATCAGGTAAGAAAACGTATAGATCTAAAAGCTGTTGGACGTTGCATTTCTTTTATTATAAGCGAGCTTAGGAATCTCTTGGAACATTTCATTTCTACATCTTTTTATGTGAATTCCCTGTTCATATCCTTTTTCAATTTTTATAACGTTATTGATTTCATTGTTCTTTTTCAAAATATTTTTTTTCGTAAGCGAGAGAGAAACCAAGAGACAGCACATCCAACAAGGTCCCAAGGCTGAGATCTATCCCTCGACAGCAGCTAGCCCCAGACCATGGGCACTCAAGGGTCTGGTACTCAGATCTCCAAACCCAAACCCAGAGCCCTCCCGTGTGGTCAGCCTCCTCTCAGAGCATCACTTCTACTACTTCTCTCTCTCTCTCTCTCTCTCTCTCTCTCTCTCTCTCTGGCAAGCACACGTGCCCTCTGGAAAATTAAAAAGGAAGAAGAAGAAGAAGAAGAAGAAGAAGAAGAAGAAGAAGAAGAAGAAGAAGAAGAAGAAGAAGAAGAAGAAGGAGAAGAAGAAGAAAAGAAGAACGATACCAAGAGAAACAGTGAGGAGAGACACACAGAGAAGAGAAGGCCACACGAAGAGGGAGGCCGAGACTAGAGTTAGGCAGCCATCGCCCAAGGAAGGCCTGGAGCCGTCAGAAGCTGGAGAGTCAAGGACAGATTCACCCCTAAAGTCTTCAGAGGGTGCATGGCCCTGCTATACCTTGACTTTAGATTTTTGGTTTTAAGAACCATGAAAATAAATGTATGTTTTGTTGTTGGGTTCTTTATTTTATTTTTTTTTTAGAGGTTTTTTTCTACAGGGTGCGTGTGCTCGCCAGAAAGACAGAAAGCAAGAAATCACCCCCCAGGGGGATGGCTGCGCTGCCATCCCTTCTCCTCTCAGGATCTTGGGCATGCACGCACACGGGCCGGGCGTGAGTTTAAGCCACCGGGTCCGGGACTTGAACCGCCGTCGACTACATGGGAGTCCAGCGACACAGCCATTACGCCAACTACTGGCCCCATGTGTGTTTGTCTTAAGCCACCAAGTTTGTGATGATTTGTTCTGGCAGCCTTAGGAAACGACTTCATCATCCTTGACTCCCTTGGTCCCCTCTCTATCAGACTCAGTAATACATGTTATTCTGCTGCCTGGTTCCAGGAAGAAGAGAGGGACAGAAAGGATATGAAAGCACGAGGCAGAGGTGGAGGTATAGGGGGGAGAATATAATGAGAAGAGAAGAGAGGGGGAAAAATGAATAAAAACTGAGAAGTGAAGTGAGGATGGATTGGCATCTGCTCAACCACTTTGGCCTGTTCTTGGTCCTTTTTCTCCTCAAGGCCTCCCTCCCCACACAACCTCTCCAAGCCCCCTTGAGCCTTCTGCCACACTTGGTTCATTTCTGTGCCATTTTGATTTTCTGTCCCATTCCATGTTTCTGGCTTCCAATCTGCAGGCCCCAGTGAGAGAGTTAGAAGCCTGAGCAGAGACACATGCTCACTAGTAGATTCCCCCTCCACATTCCTTCTGCCATCCAGAAGAGGAACCCGGGAACCCAGGGAAGAATGCTTCCATGCAAGGTCTCCTGGGCCCAGGCAGCACCCCCAACTCAAGCTCCTCAGTCACCCACTTGGAATGCTTCTGCGGTCACTTCACCCCACTCCATCTGCCACCCACAACATAAGTGAGAGAAACAAAAGAAGTGACCCAGAATTGCCAAGTGTGCCCTCCAAAACAATTCCAAAGGCGGGGGAGGAGGCTGGGATTATTTTAGCTGTTTATTTTCTGGATGGACCGGACAGCTTTAGGCATCCCTGTGCTGCCTCCAGTGGTTTCTGAAGTAATCCCCGACGCAGGGTCACCACGGCTGCTGGAGCAATGGGTAGTCACTGGCTTATCTCTGTGAACCACACTGAGGGGGCATAAAGGCCAGGCTTGGCTCGTTGACCTTTTTACTGCTTGCAAATTGCACAAAATCTGTGTTTTAATCTAAACATTCTGATTTTACAGAGTAAAGATTTTTAAGCAGTTTTAGAATTGATGTCATTTTAATGTAAGATGTCCCATGATTACTTTTAAATTTACGCATAGCGAAATTCTTTTTAATGTACAATTCTGTGAGTTTTGACAAATTCACAAAGCAGTATAATCGGGATACAAAACAGTTTCTCTCTCAAAATACTCCCTCACTCTACCCCTTTACGGTCAAATTCTTCCCCATTTTTGAATCCTTTGCCAGTACTCGAACTGTCAGGTTTTTTATTATTTTTTTCATATTAACCATTTAAAAAGATATGTGAAAGCATATCATTGGGGTTTTAATTTACATTTCCCTAATGACTCATAATGTTAGGCATCTTTTCCTATACTTACTTATTATCTGTACATCTTCTTTGGTGAAGTAACCAAATCTTTTGCTCATGTATTTTAGAGTTTGCTTTCTGGTTGAATTTTTAAGGTTCTTTATATATTCTGAATATAATTTTTTTATCATCTATATAATTTACAAATATTTCCTTCCATTTCATTTTTTTAGAGAGATTTTTGCTATAGGGCATGTGTGCTCACCAGAGAGACAGAATGCGAGAAATCGCTCCCCAGGATAGATGGCCATGCCACAATTCCTTCTCCATTCTCCACTTGGGATTTTGGGCATGCATCTGGTGTGGGTTTTAAGCCACCAGATCCAGAACTTGAACCATGGTCGACTACGTGGGAGTTCAGTGATGTAACCATTATTCCATCTGCTGTTCCCTTTTAACAGTGTCTTTAACAGAACAAAACTTTTTAATTTTGTGAATTACAATTAGTCACTTTTTCTTTTATGTATGGAACTTTTGACATTTTATCTAAGAACTCTTTAGCAAGTCCAAGGTCATAAAAATTTTCTCTTTTATTTTCTTCCAGAAGTTTTATCATTTTAATTTACCTTTAAATTTATGCACTATTTTAAGTTAACTTATGTGTATTATATAAGGTATATGTTGATATCCTTTTTAAAAATACGTATATTTAATTGTTCTTGCAGTATTTGCTGAAACCCTACAAATTCCTCCCCTGAATTGTCTTTGCGTCTTTGTCAAAAAGTTAATTGGACATATTTGTAGATCGACTTCTGGACTCTGTTCTGTTCATTTTTCTGTCTTTCTGTGAATACCACACTGTCTTGATCACTGTAACTTTATAGTAAGTTTTAAAATCAGAGAGTCTGAATCTTCTGGCTTTGTTTCTTTTATTTTTTTTTTAGAATCATTTTGTATATTCTAGTTCTTTTGACTTTCCATATGGAATATAGAATCATATTGTTAATAATTAAAAGAATTCTGCTGGGATTTTTTTTTTTTTACGATTATAAATAAAACTGCGGATCAATTTCAGGAGAATTTACACCTTGATAATATTTAGTCTTGTAGTATATGAACATTATCTATCGACTTCTTTGAGTTCATCAGTGTTTCAGCATGCAAATTCTGTGAATATTTTGTTACATGTATACCTAAGTATTTTGTCTTGGGAAGCTATTTGTAAATGGTAATTTTTTAAAATGTCAATGTCTACTTAGTATATCTTAATAGAAATATGAATGAATTTTTGTTTTGATCTTGCAGCCTATGACTTTGTTAAACTCCCTTACTAGTTCTGTTAGTTTTGTGTGTGGAAAAGCATGTTGCCCATGAATATGCAGTTTTACTTCTTTTCCAATGTCTAGAACTTTTACTTATTCTCCTTGCCTTATTGCACTGACTAGGACTTCTAGCGTGCTCCTAAATATGAGTGGTGAGAATCTGGCTCAATCTTCAACTCTGTCCCAATCATTAGGCAAAAGTATTCAGTCTTCACCATTACGTATGACTTACTATAAAGTTTAAGTAGATGCCTTTTATCATAGTAAGAAAATTCCCTGTATTCTGTTTATCGAGAGTCTTTAATATAAACATATCATTGAATTTGTCAAATTATTTTTCTACATCTATTGATATGATCATGTGGCTTTTTCAATGTAATCCTTATTATCTAAATTTTGAGTGTTAAACACGTCTTGCATTCTTGAAATAAGCTCCATGCGCTCACTTTTTTCATAATCTCCTTCCACTTCTACTTCTGAAGTCCCTTTGAGAAATACTGACCAACTCTTCCCTTTTAAGAGCGATCTGAAAGGTTCATGATTTGCCCAAGATCAAGCTATCAGTGAAATAGTTGAATGTGAACCCAATATCCTGATGTTGTCCTACTGGATCAAATAAATGAGGTATTGGGAAAACATGGATATTCATGATCCACGTCTTTGGAGAAGAGTCTGTGCAGAGATTTAAAAGCACTACAGTGTAGTGAGTAAGAGCAGGGACTTTGGAGCCAGGCCACCTCGTCTCGATTTCTGGCTATGTTGCCTTGAACAGGCTGTTGACCTCCTTCAGCTTCAGTTCACTGATGTGTAAATTCTGGATTTACTTGAATAATCTAATGGCCACCTTGAACTGAGCACATCAAAACTACATGTTCTAGTTTCCCTCACCCTTACCCTCTCCTCCCCACTCCCTTTTTCATTAAACGCTAAACTATCTCCCCAGAATCCCAAGTCAGATACTTGGCTTCTCCTCACTCCCACATGTGATTAAAGTCAAGGACTAACCAGTCTACATTTGAAATCACATTTTATCCATTTCCACTGTCGTTCCTCTAATGTCGGGCCATCACTCTTTTTTTTCTTTTTTTTCTTTTTTTTTGCCAAATGACTGCAAATTTATTCATTATTATTATGACTGAATAAATGTATGGTTTACATGAAATGCTAAGCATGATGTCCGGTTGATAGTAATAGATAGTAGTTTGATTCTTTCATATTCTTCCTCATTTTCTACATCGAAATTTAATATTTCTGAACAAGTATGTAATAAAATAACAAGTGATAGCAAAATAAGTAAAATATTTAGTATTCACACGTACATTTGGCCTTCCTAGTGATATTCCTCTCCCAGGTTCTCGGACATATTTGAAGAGGAGCAAAATGATTACTGGAAGTTACTCTTGTACTCTGTTGACTCAATATAGTAAAGGTCAAAAATTACATTATGTACTTGAAAAAAAATTCTCTGTCTAATCAAGTTATATAAACTTTGAATACGCCTTACCTATCCCAAGAACAGATACATTCTTAGTTGAAAAACATCTTGTAAAAGGACTCCTTATCTTTCGCATTTCTCTAACTTACAGTTGAACACAGTAAATGGCAAAGGTCTCCGTCTCTTTGTAAGAATGGCTCCCTCTTCTCTGATGTCAGAAAAGGCAAGTTGGTTATGATGGGGTTTCAAGGCAGAGCAAGAGCATAGTAAGTCATTTCTGATTTAAAATCTTGACTTTCTGTGGAAAAAGAAGTTAAATTGTTAAGCAAAATCTTATCTTCTTTGACTAATTCTAGAAATATGCTTAAGACAGATAATTTTCTGAGGGATAAAAGTTTGAAGGAATACTAATTTTCCCTCTCTATATATAGATTTAAGAAGGAATTGTAGGTTTTCTATTTACAGTGAAATCCATAGTACTTCATTTCCAATTAGGTAGAACTAACTGATAAAAAAAAAAAAGTCATGGGATCAGTTCTGTGGCCTAGTGGTTAAAGGGAGCCAGATCCCATATAGTTGACCAATATTCAAATCCTAGTCCTGGCAGCTTGAAAAACATGCCAGGTACATGTGCATGTGTGCCCCAAATCCCAAAAGGATAGAGAAAAGGAGGAGAAGGGATTGTGGTGTGATCATGCCCCATTGGAGGGTGATTTCTCTCCCTTCCTGTCTGTCTCTGATAAGAGCACACACCCTCTGGCAATTACAAAAAAAAAAAAAAAGAAGTAATAAAAAACACTATTTCTATAGAAAACGTATATATTTTATTTCACAAGAAAAAGAGCATGCATTGAGTTTTAATAAAAATTTTCATTTCTTAGGGCCAGTAGATGACATGGTGGTTGGGGTGCTGGACTCCCACATGGCTGACTACAGTTTGAGTCCCAGACCTAGCAGCTTGCTTTCTCACTTTCCCTCTCTCTTTGTCTCTCTCATGACTATAGCAAGTTAAAATATGATAATAATAAATTAAATAAAATAATTCTTTAAAAATTTTTATTTTACTCATTTGACTCCATAAAAGAAGATATCAAATATGTGGTCTTGTTTTCTCATATCTAACATTTTAAGGGATTAAATATCTTCCTACTGGGGCCAGCAGGTGGTGTGGTAGATAAGGGCGCTGGATTCTCACATGGCCAACCATGGTTCAAGTCCTGGACCTGGGTGGCTTGCTTTCTCACTTTCCCCTTCTCTCTCTCTCTCTCTCTCTCTCTCTCCAAATAAAGAAAAAAATAACAATAACAAATGGAAATAAATAAATAAATAAATCTTTTTTTTTTAATCTTTCTACTGTGAAATCATAACCTCTATAATTCAAGAATCCCAGGCAACATTACTTATCAAAGCCATATGTTTGTGGGAATGTCCCAATTGAGAACTATAATACCATAAAAATATAAATGTACAGAAAGATGACATAGGGACAGAAATTGTTTTTTATTACCAAAAAACTCTATGGTTTACAAAAAGATGCACCAAATATATTCTTGAATTTGGAACTACCGTAGTGTTTGTAGGTACAGAGAATATGCATGGTAGAAGGCTCCAGAAAAGATAATGAAGCCTTAAATTATAGGTAAGCTTATGAGTAAATGAAAATGATTTGACATTGCAATATAAGCTAATGGGAAAATATGCTTTGCTTTGCCAAACTTGATTCATATAGGAGCTGTTACAAAATCTAATAGAAGAAAAATACATAATTCTTTAGAAAGCAAATTATATATTTGCAAGATTTGCCACCTCTGGAAATCAAATTTAATAGGGACAAAATACACAGATAGGCAATAACTTTAGCTAGGATGGAACATAGAAATATTACAATATACATTAACCTACTGGTTTATTTCTACCTTATCTTATTGTGTAAAGTTTTTGTCAAATTATACAAACAATAAATAGGGGCCAGCAGATGGTGTGGAGGTTAAGGCAGCTGGATTCTACATGGCTGACTGCATGGTTTGAGTCCCAGACCCAGAGGCTCAAAAAACACACCAGGCATGTGTGCCTACATGCCCAAAATCCTGAGAGGAAAAATGAAGAAGGGATTGTGGAATGGCCATCCCTCCAGGGAGGGTGATTTCTCACTCTCCTCCCACCCCAATGAGCGCACATACCCTATAGCAAACTAAAAATAAATAAATAAATATTTAGGTATTTGGGGGCAAAGGTACAACAGACTTAGAGTAAGTTATGTAGTAAGTACTTTGTGATGTCATTTGATAATTGATTACTGAAAGAGAAATAGACTATAATTTCCAAGGCAGACATGCAGGTATGAGTCAGGGGTAACTGCTTGGGGGTTTGGGGTGTTTTGTGTTTGTTTTGTAGATTTATTTATTTATTTATTTTAAATATGACCAGCGAGAGAGAGAAAGAACACAAGCCACCAGATCCAGAACTCAACTGCAGTCAGTCATGTGGGAGTCCACCACCCCAACCACCATGCCACCTATTGGCCCCTGAGGGTGGTTTTAATGCTCTCTAAAAACAATTCTAGAATGCATTTTTTAAAAGACACTAATTAATTAAGTTCGACATAAATCCTCAATATAGTTGGTAAAATACAAAGTAATTCTACACTTTTGTGTAATTAAGAAAAATGTTTCTCTTTGAGTGAATTCGTTCTTATTTTGTAAAATAATAAGCATATCTTAAATAATATACTTTGATATGATAGACCCACTTTAAGCACCAATCATTGTCAAACTCAGGCTATCCATATATCTTGGTTTAACTTAAGGATAGGGACCAAGTCTTGTTTACTCCATGCCAACTACATAGCAGGGCTCCATAATATTCACTGAATGCATGGATTAACAGGTTACCAACTCTTGTCATTTCTGAGGATGACTATCATATTCTTCAGCCAAACAGGACAAGATGGGTCAGATCCAGTATGTTGTGTTATATCCTTTAGCCATATGTGTGTGTGTATATATATATATATACATATATATATATTTGGAGAGGTTTTTGCTATAGGGTGCATGTGCTTGCCAGAAAGACAGAGAGAGACAGAGAGACAGAAAGCGAGAAATCACTCCGGAAGCGGGATGACCACGCTGCAATCCCTTCTCCTCCATTCTCCTCTCAGGATCTTGGGCACGCACGCACAAGCTCCTGGCATGAGTTTAAGCCACCAGGTCTGGGGTTCGAACCGTGGTCAACTACATGGGAGTCAAGCGACATAGCCATTATGCCAACCGCTGACCCTAGAAAATCTTTATCCAGCCTTAACCTTTATAGTTAAGAAACTCAGACCTATTTGAATCATTTGCCTAGCCATAGTTCATGAATATCATAGACAAAAATAATATCATGCTTCTTAGTCTGGAGCTTTTCCCACTACAACTGCTTTTTATAAGAATTTAATTATGAAGATGATCAAATAAGAAGTGAAAACTTGGTCCTGTCACTATTGCTTCTTTTAGGTTGATTTTATTCCCAGATTTGGGATATGTTGAAACTACGGGTCTGGATAAACATGGAGAACAGGAAGATGCTGGGAAGCTGATGCAAGAGAAATGAAACTGTTCATCCTCAGGTGGGAGTAGGGAGGGGAGTGGATTTGGGAGGATTCAGGGTCAGCTTCTCCAGCCTCAGTCTTAGGGAGGCTCTTGGTCAGTCTGAGGGTGGTAAAGGTATATGGCTAAAAGTCCATTTATTACCTAGACAAAAAAAAAAAAAAAACTCTTGGAGAGAATATTATGTTCAAGAGTCCACTCATTAACTAGATAACAAACTCTTGGACAGATTTCTGGAGCGAAAATGTTGCTTGGAATGTGGTCATATTCCAAGTAAATGTTTTGCAGTAACATTCACAAATTATTAGATCCTACAAACGTCCACTCTTCCAGCTCTTCCAAGTAGTAGTTAAGTAACATTATCATTTGATGTGACTTAATTCATGCTGATTAAAAATATCGCTACATAACCAAAATACCAGCATAGGATAGGTTTGAGGAAAATGTTCATTATTGAGTGGTAATCATTTTCTCTTTTTTTTTCTTTTTGTTTTGTTAGAGAGATTTTTGCTGTACGGCACATATGCTCGCCAGAGAGAGAGAGAGGCAGAAAGCAAGAAACCACCCCACGCCACCCTCCCAGGAAGATGGCAACATCACAATCCCTTCTCCTTCATTCTCTTCTCAGGATTTTGGGCACGCACACAAATGCACCTGGTGTGAGTTTTAAGCCAGTGGGTATGGAACACGAACCGCCATCAGTTATATGGGAGTCCAACAACGTAACCATTACACTGTCTGTTGGTCCTGGTAATCATCACCATTTATTACTGAATTAGGACTCAGTGAATTAGCACGTACACTGCACAAAGACACAAACACATCAATATATATTTATGCTGTTCTAGTAACATACAGTCGATTCTTGCTATTCACAGTAGTTGTGTTCTATGAAGTTGCCACTTTATTGAATTAATAATTCACTATTCCACATAATTAACCAATACTGAACCCAGGGGAGATACAGGGCTAAGTTCCTGTGTACCTCTTGTCACAGCGCTTTTATCACATAATCAATATGTAACTCTGGTTTTTGTGTCTTCCTGTTAAGACATCTTACATAATTTGTGTTGTGGATTCATTAACATTGAACTTATGGCCATTGTCACTGACTAGATGACATGCCCGAATGAAGCTTACCTAACATACACATTTTCTCTTTAAGACACGTCACAAGCCTTTTGCTTTTAGAAGACTAGATAGCATTTTAGTATCATGCTTGGGGGCCTTTTAAAAAGCAAAAATCACAGGACTAACAGGTCATAGTGATTAAGGCACTGGACTCCCACATGGCTGACTACAGTTCACGTCCCAGACCAGAGGCTTGAAACTCATGCTGGGCATGTGTGCATGTGTGCCCAAAATTCTGAGAGGAAAACGGAAGAGAAGGTTTTGCTGCATGGCCATCCCGCCAGGAGGTGATTTCCCATTTTCTTTCTCTCTGTCTCTCTCTGTCTATCCAGTGAGCACATGTGCCCTATAGCAAAAATATTTCTCCAGGAGAAAAAAAAAAAAGCAAAATTACCAACACAAATGTGAGTAACATGGCACTAGAGAGTCTAGGAAAAGAATATTTAGAATAGAGCGCTGGAACAAGAACGCAGAGCATTGTACACAAGGTGACTCAAATGTTTCCTCTCTACATACAGAAGTGATGTCAGTGACTACCAAATGCCATGAGTGTGCGTTTTATGTTACCAAAAAATTTGAACAATTAAATTTGCAAAGATGAAATCAAGCAATAATGAAGACTGCATGACGTGTACTACATGCATACAAATATATGTATATGGGGTCACATGGGCATTTCTCTGATGACCAGGTAAGTTTAGGTCCATGTTTTGGGCAGCAGTGACTATTGGCAACCACAGTGTCACTTCTCAAATGTAACAAGGGCATGCCATTCCTACGTAACAGGCTGAGTATTTAGCCCTGCAATACTGCATGATTAGACAGCAATAAGGTGTCCATTCTTCTGACTCTTGTAGGTTCTTAGACCTGCACCTTTTCTTAAGCCCCTTGAAGACTATCCTATACTCTTCGTTATGCTTGAAATGAAAAAAAAAAAAAAAGGTAAGGTTCTTATTTTTAAAAGAAATCTGAAACTCATAAACCTCCTGTATCTTTCTGGAGTTGGAAAGAACAGGAGCCTGCAGCCTTGTCCTTGTCAGGAGCTGACACGGCTTTTCGTTTTACTTGGCAGGAATCCATGGGGGCAGGGGTAAGTATGCAGCCTTTAGACCTACTTATTGCCTACTTCTGTTTATTCCCTATGTCATCTTCATCTGTGAAATGAGAATAAGAAACTCTACCTCACAACGTTGCTGTGAAAAGCACAAATAATATACATTCAGCACTTTATATTTTACTCTTGTCACTAAGAGCAGTGATAATCATACTCATACCAAACAAGGATGATCTATCAAATTCAGCCCCAAAGAGATTCAAGGGCAATTTAACAAAATAAACACCTCCCACGGTCAGACTAGGTTTTGGTTTGTTGACTTGAAAATGCAGTATGGTTAGTGTGTGTCTCTGTGGGACTTTGGACGTGCCTGTGGTGAGACATACCTGCTTCCACACACGTGTATGCTAATCACCCCGCCTGCCAAAGCCGCCACTTGTCCCAAGAGCCTTAATGATTGCCCCACCCTCTGCTGAGCGCTGGCGTTCAAGGTCCGTGTATTTCGCTCTACACAAGAGCTGACCTTTGCTCACGGTCAAGGGTGGGAGTGCCTGGTCCTAGCGAGATGCCTTCTGCAACCCTTCTCTCAGTTCTTTATTCTTAGTGTTGCTCTCTCTCTCTTGTATCCATCCAGGGATTCCTTATCACCTCCCAGTTACTGACTCATCTGCTGTTGCCAAAACATAGGAATAGAAGAATTTAAAATTATGTTGGGAAAAGGTTAAGAAAAAAAAAGACACAAATCAGCACAGGAATATATGCAATACATAGGCTAACATATTATTTATGCTAACATGCATAGACCCTATAGAGAAATAGGTATTTGTTACACACATTTATCAGAAAACAAGATTAAAATGAAGTCACATTTTCCTACCCAAGTATGGAAAGGCTCCATCAACAAACACAGCAGCTGCCCGGCATGATAATGAGTTTCTTTTCACTAGCAATGATCAGGAAAGGCCAGGTGACAACTTGTCAGGTACCCAGTTCTAAGCGCTGGCTTATTCCCTCAGTCACAGAGCATCTGTGGGGTACCCATCACTGCTTGAAACACAGTGGGGTTTGCTTTGGAAGAGCTCATTGTCAAGAGGCATTATTTAGATGATTTCTTAGAAGATTTCTAGTATCTTCCAACTCAGATTCTATAATTCTGCATCTTTACGGTCAGAGCTGACATTTAGCAGGTGTATATAGGTGCAACCTTGCTGGCTGTTAAAGTATAGGAATATTTCCATACCGATTGGCAAGCAGCCAGTGTGAAGCCTACCACTATGCTTACCAAGTGCCCCCAGGATTTGGCACCTAAAGAGATCAGATCTGACCAGGAGGCGACCCCGAAGATCTCCCTCCACCTTATCAGTTAATTGGCACCCACGTTTTACCAATTGCTAAATAGTTTTAATGTCAGTGGTCCCCACATCAATGTCTCTCAGAATTGCTAGGCTTTGTGAAAGATTCCCTGCTCAGTTAGTCCATCAACTCCCACACATTTTGTAAATGGATTCAATGAAAACAAGAGGATGTTTTATATAAAACAGTGGGAGGGGGAGCAATCATGCATACATCCATCTACTTGAATGTAGAGGGTTAGAGAACTCTTAAATGAAACACAACACACGTGCTCAAAAATCCAGCTGCTGGAATACAATAAACCCACAAATATCGCTGATCAGAACATTCACCGTTACCCATTGTTGATTTATCTAAACTACCTTCAACAAACTTGACCTTGAGGTGACACTAACAGTAATATGTCATTCAAAGTCAAAAACACCTATGGAAAACTACAGTAACTTCAAGATAACATGAAGCTCTGGAAGAATTCTCCTCCAAATTACTGGAATCCCAAGTATTTGCATGTCGGCATTCACAGCAGAAGCTTTCACCACTGCGGAGTGTGATTTTTACAGAGGACTCAGTGAGAGTACTCAGAGCACTCTAGAGTGGGAGGGAGAAAACCCCCCTGCCGTTTTAAGAATTGCTAGCTGTTTATACTTCATACTTTAAGGAGAGAGCTCCAAAATCCTTCTTAGGAAGAGACGTTGTTCTTGATAGGAAAACCAGATGCCCTGACTAATAATAATTAATTAATTAATTAATTAATTAAAAGATTTTTTTAAAAAACATAAAAAATTTAAAAATAAAATAAATTTAAAAAATCTAGCCAGAACAGCCCTTCTTCAAGAGACAGACAGCTCCATGGCTCCTGCGATCTAGCCATTTCGGGGGGAA
>NW_006159645.1:684748-702609 GCF_000334495.1 Tupaia belangeri chinensis
TCTTGTCTGTTTTTTTGCTGTTGGTATTGTTTCCCTCTCTCTGCTTCTTTTTCTGCACACTCCTCGACCCTCTGATTGAACTTCCAAGTTTGGGAAGAAACCGACCATCCACCAGATGACTAGAAATCGCTGCAGGACCACAAGAAATATGGGGAAGCAGGAAAATACCTCTCCCACAAGGGAAAAGGATAGCTCCTCTTTATCCACACACAGTTCAATGGAAATCATGGAAATGTCTGATAAAGAATTCAGAACATTCATAATGGCAAAGCTAACAGAGATGGAAGAGAAGAGAGACAAGGAACTGCTGAAGAGGAAGGAGAAAGGAGTTGAAGAGTTCCAGGAGGTGAGGAAATTCATGCTAGATCTAAAAGAGGAATTTCACACTTTACAAAAGAATCAGATGGAACTGTTAGAGATGAAGGCTATAATACAAGAAGTCAAAATCTCCCTTGAAAGTATTAAAAGCAGACTAGATCATACAGAAAATAGAATCTCTAATGTAGAAGAGAAAATGGTTGGCCTAGAAAAATCCACCGCGAAGACTGAGAAAATGGCCCAAAAATTTGAGAATAATATGCGAGAAGTACTAGATACCATCAAACGTCCAAACATCCGGATAATAGGCATCCCAGAAGGTGAAGAGACTCATAAGGGCATTGATAATCTATTCCATGAAATCTTACAAGAAAATTTTCCAAACCTGGAGAGGCACTCAAAGATTCAGACCCAAGAAATACAGAGGACCCCAAATAGAATCAACCCAAGAAGATCTTCTCCAAGACACGTTATAGCCAGATTGACCAAAACCACAGACAAAGACAAGATACTAAGACTGGCAAGAGAAAAAAGGCAAGTTACCTACAAAGGGTATCCCATCAGACTAACGGCAGACCTCTCATCGGAAACAATGAGAGCGAGGAGAGAATGGGAAAATGTATTCAAAGTATTAAGGGAAAAGCAATTTCAACCGAGAATTCTGTACCCAGCAAGGTTATCGTTCATTTGGGAAGAAAAGACACGAACTTTCCCAGATAAACAAAACCTGAAAGAATTTACCAGCACCAGACCGGATCTCCAAGAAGTTCTTAAGGGAGTGCTATGTCAGTAAAATTAAATGCAGACACACAGAAATAAGAGTTCAGAAACTAAGAAAATGGGCAACTTAATTGTAGGGCCAAAAGCTGGAGTTGAGTATTACATCCCAGATTTCAATCTGGAACATCGAACCTCAACAGATACAGAAGAAAGATTAAGTACATGAGACTGAACTGATGAAACAGTATTCTACGACTTGACTAAAATATTGCTGCTTTTCTTCTAAGCTTTGTTGTCCGGTTTTAAGGATTTTTGTCCTGTCTTCAGCTATCAATAGATTCATGTTCCGACTATTTGAACAGAATACTAACCTGTTTCTAGGCTTTAAGTTTCAAAGAAATATCCTTACCAGTTCAAAACTGCTTTTCTTGAAACCATCGGCTGATCTTGCTATTGAAAGTAGTTAGATTACTTATGATATTGTGTGATCAACGAAATGTTGGGGGAAAAGGAATTGAAGACAACTGTAGACAGCAGAGATAGTGTAATAAGAGAGTGGAATAGGGCAGAGGGCTAGACATGGGGTAAAAAACATATATATGAAAGTAGAAATGGAATATTATGGATGATAACATGCATTATTAAGCCACTATGCAGTATATTCTAGATGGGAAACCACATTTAGAATGTTGTGATGATGCTTAGGGAATGAATGTAAATTAATTTTAAAAAATTTCAGTAAATTAATAAAAAAAAAATTTTCAGAAGAAAAAAAAAAAGGCATTAGAAATACCTATTTGATGACTGCAGTTAAGCTATATAGCCCTAGTTAGGTGCTACTTTACAGTATGTTCATTCTATTCACTGAGGTTTATGCCTAAAGTCAGTCTTGTGTTCATGGATATGTACATATCAGCTGTGCTTGCTATTGAAAATATTTAGATTTATTAAGATATTTAGTGAAACAATAAAATGGGGGAGGCATAGAAAGCAACAATAGATACCAGACACAGTGTGGGAGGAGGGTGGGAGATGGCAGAGGGTGGGATAGGGAATCAAGGATGGGAAAAAAGGCAAAATATACAGAAAACAAGAAATGGAAAATGATTTGTTGACAATAACACATATGTTGATGTGCTTGATTGAGCCAATAACAGTGTATTCTCAATGGAAAAATCTCATTTTGTATACTATAATGATGTAGAGTGAATGAATGTAAATAAAGAAAGAAAAAAATGAAAAAAAAAATTTATGATATCAAAATTTTAGATAAAGACAAGGTCCATAACGGTGCCCTGCCAAGCCATCATTGAAGCCTGAGGCAACAATACAGTGCAGAAATACTGATCTCATCTTTATTTAAAATTTTATTTTGTTCATCTTGGTGTTCTTTGTATGAATTTTGTTTTAAAAAATTTACAGTAAAATATTATGCATCTTGATAAAAAAAAATCTAAGCATGGTTTAAGACAGAGCAGGATTAAAATTTCTTTAGTCACATGGTTCCCCTTTTTGGAAAGAAATGCCTAAGAGATACATGTCTGTCGTGCTGAGGGCTTCTGGGGTTCCCCTCTGCTGAAGAACCCGGATTGGGAAACTGAGTGGAATAGAGGGTCAATGGGGACTGAGAACGGCAGAAGAGGTGATTTGTAGCCGGCAGAACACAGCCCTTACAGACAGGCTGGCCGCCACCAAGGAGACAGGAAGTATCTATGCTAGTCACACACCACCAGCTTTCTTCTCTGTATTCCAAAGCCTCTTGCAAGCGTCCAGTATCATTCATTCAAGCCCATTATCCCAACAGCCTTCTTTAGTGATCCCTGGGGACTTGGGAGCCGCGTCTTCTTCTTGCTGAGTTATGGCAGGATTGCCAGAGGTAACCAACCAGCCATTGGAGCAGCTGAGCAAAATAAGAGGAGATGGATGGGAAACAACCAGAAACTCCCGTGAAGACATCCGAGGTGGGGGTTGAGGCACTTTACTTGGATTTGAAAGGTTGGAAAACATGGGGAAATTTGGGTTACCCTAAAAACGTCTGTATTTATAAACACCAAATTGTAATAACCTTCATTTTTTTAGGAGGTTACCTATTGTGAGTAAAGTCTTACAGAATCAGTTAGGCTACAGTGCACTGATAATGGAATCATACCCGTGTGGGAAAGGTTTGGGGTTCATATCCCAGGACCTCCCTCAGCACACCAGACATGCATAGCTGAGACCAAGGGTCAATCGCAGCATGAAGATCTTGTTGGTGGACTTTCTCTCTCTCTCTCTGTCAGAGAAGAAAGAAATTTTTAAAATTTAACTCATACATAAAACTAAAAAGTCCCTGGAAGTACACATGGGTCTTCTGCCAAAGGACTCAATTTGCTTTAACTGATCTGTGCATCAGAGGACTCTTTTGGGCCACCAGGGTGGTATGGGCTGCATTTGGACTTTCTGTGGATGACTAGTTGCCTGCTTTCTACTCACCCATCATTTTACAGAAAGTCCCGCCCATACCTACAGAGCCCTGAGATACTACATCTGAGGTCCTCACCACCGAACCTTTGAAGAGCAGGTCAGAACAGGGCCCCCCCTTATCCACGGTTTCACTTTCCACAGTTGTAGTTACCTGGGTCTGGGCTATAATTTCAAAGTATTCTGTCATGTCTTAATGTTTCTTGAAAAAATTCTCTCATAAAGAAGCAAATAAAGGTCTTTTAAAGAATCTTTAAAATTATTTTCTCCAAAAATCATATTTTCAGAATTTTGACCTTTTGGAATTTTAGACTTTAGTGATTTTGATCTTCTGAGACTTCAACATTTAGGGTTATGGAGTTCAGAAGCACGTTTTTTGAGATTATGGCCCAAATTTATTATTAAAAAATTCTGGGACCAGCAGTTAGCGTAGTGGTTATGTCGCTGGACTCCCATGTAGTCAACCGTGGTTCGAGTCCTCCTCACCACCGAACCTTTGAAGAGCAGGTCAGAACAGGGCCCCCCCTTATCCACGGTTTCACTTTCCACAGTTGTAGTTACCTGGGTCTGGGCTATAATTTCAAAGTATTCTGTCATGTCTTAATGTTTCTTGAAAAAATTCTCTCATAAAGAAGCAAATAAAGGTCTTTTAAAGAATCTTTAAAATTATTTTCTCCAAAAATCATATTTTCAGAATTTTGACCTTTTGGAATTTTAGACTTTAGTGATTTTGATCTTCTGAGACTTCAACATTTAGGGTTATGGAGTTCAGAAGCACGTTTTTTGAGATTATGGCCCAAATTTATTATTAAAAAATTCTGGGACCAGCAGTTAGCGTAGTGGTTATGTCGCTGGACTCCCATGTAGTCAACCATGGTTCGAGTCCTGGACCTGGTGGCTTAAAACTCACGCCGGGCACATGTGTGTGTGTGTGCCCAAGATCCCAAGAGGAGAAAGGAGGAGAAGGGATTGCGGCGTGGCCATCCCTCCTGGGGGGGTGATTTCTCACTTTCTGTCTCTCTTTCTCTCTTTGTCTGGTGAGTGCACGTGCCCTATAGCAAAAACCTTTCAAAAAAAAAATTCTTTGAAAATATAGTTTGTAATGACTACATAGTAGTTCATTGTGTGAAATTTATCAAATGTGTATTATTTCTAGGTTTTTAGTGTCATAAATATACCCACCAAAAAATGGGCAAATGAGATGAACCAGGAGCTCCTAGAATTGAAATGACATAAAAAGATAACCAGATTTATTAATATTAAAGAACTACAAGTTAAACACTAAAAAACAGCATTTCCACATATAAACTAGAGAACTTTAAAGCACCAGGTGATCCTTCATGTTGATGAAAATATGAAAAAATGGTCTCAAAGCTATAGTAGAGGGAAACATAAATTAACACTGCACCTTTAAAGGCAATATGGCAAGTACAGTGTTGTTTGTAATACACAAATTTGGAAACAACCCAGCTGTCCATTAACAGGGGATTTGACAAATGATGGTAAATTAATACAAAGAAATACTATGAAATCTTTAGAAAGAATAAGAGAGACTGTGTGTGTGTGTGTGTGTGTGTGTGTGGTATGTCTTATATCTATAAATATACTAAATTATATCTATAGCCATAGATACAGATATTCTGACATGTTCAGATTATGTTGATAGATTATAAAGTTAAAAAGTAAAAGGATAATACAAATATTTTGTACTTTCCACACATACTCCATTCACTGTGGGAGACATAAATTCCTGGAAACAGCAGCTCTAGCTGAGTCAGCTGGTTATACAAATTCTTACGGCCCTGCCTTTAGGCAGCTGCATTTCTTACATCCTACACTGGCAATTGCTTCTCCCTGCTCCTTAGATTCCATGAAATAATAGCATGATCCCAGCCACAGTTTATGCAATTGTAAATCCGTTCTTTCAGGCCTTATAATTCCCTTCATAATGCCAGAGTTTCTATCACTAATTATTAACCTTACCCTCTGTTTCCTCTACCCTCTCCATTAAGGGATCTCGAATGTTCCTAAGACTTTTGTTTCTACATCCAGCAAGATGCTCTTGTTCAGTTTCCTTGATACAGGGGCAGCTCACTTTAAACACTTTGTTAGTCAATAGAGGGTTAAACTTTCTGCCAGAATTAAAATTAAATAGCAAAAAAGAGAAGCCACAGGAGCATACACTACATGTTACAAAGGGACTTCACCAAGTTCATGGAAAAAAGGAATTAAAGTAGGAGTTTAGGGGCAGCCCGTGGCATGGTGGTTAAGGCAGCTGGAGCCTACCTGATGGACTGACCGATAAAATACTTGGTGGCCTGAAAAACACTCCAGGTATGTGTGCGTGTGTGCCCCAAATCCCAAGAAGCAAATGGAGCTTTCATTGGCTGAAAACATTTGCACCAGGAGCACAAACCCTATGGCTGAAAATATGCAGTGGAACCAACCCTGCTGGCTCCCTTGGCTGAACTGCAGAGAGGTACAGTACGGGGAAACACATCACAGTAGACTGCAATGGAGTTATACGAGGGATCTTCACGTTTCTCGTGGAAAAGACACATAATGAAAAATATGCATATATTTTGAAAGTTGTTGGACCAAACTAAACTCCTAACTTAAAAACATTTTAAGTGTTTTGTTTTAAATTTTCCATAGGATGCATGTACTCACTAGAGAGAGACAGAGACAGGGGTGGTAGGGGAAAATGAGAATTACCCTTGGGGGAGCCACACTGGAATCCTCTCTCCATTTGCGTCTTGGGATTTGGGGCACACACACGCACACATACCTGGAGTGTTTTTCAGGCCACCAAGTGTTTTCTCAGTTCAGTCCATCAGGTAGGATCCAGCTGCCTTAACCACCATGCCACGGGCTGCCCCTAAACTCCTACTTTAATTCCTTTTTTCCATGAACTTGGTGAAGTCCCTTTGTAACATGTAGTGTATGCTCCTGTGGCTTCTCTTTTTTGCTATTTAATTTTAATTCTGGCAGAAAGTTTAACCCTCTATTATATATTTAAACCTCTAAATATATATTTAGGTACTAGACTAATAATGTTATTTCACGTCATTAAAGTAGATGAATAAGATATGTTTCTGAAACTGTTTTTACTTCCAAAAACTAGATGAGTTACAATGCAAAGAAAAGTATTTGGAGAAAAAGGTATCAAATAATAATAGCTATATTTGGAGTATGAGAATATAAGACACTTTTGCTTTTTACATTCTTTATTAATATACTATTAGAATGTTTTATAGTGAGCATGATTGCTTTGAAACCACCAATAAAAAGCAATAATTTTTTTTAATATTTCCAATGTCTTATAAATCTGTCTTATTATTTCCCAATGACAGATCTTAGGAGTACAAGTTTATGTCCAAAATGCAATTTTTAAGGCTCCTAACATATCAAGTGTGTTGTTTTCCAGGATGTAGACCAGTTTATACTTTTATAAGCAGGTACTCATTCACTTATTCATGTACCCAGTAAATATTTATTTGTTTATTTATGTACTTTCCTATTTATTTTAAATTTGATAGAGGGTGTGTGGGCTTACCAGAGAAGGACAGAGAGAGTAAGAGAGACAAGGAAAGAGAGAAAGCAATGGTCACACCACAATCTTTTCTCCTCAATTTCTCCTTTAAGGATTTGGGGTATGAGTGCACATGTACCTGGCATGTTTGTCAAGCTAGTACTTGAACTGTGCAGTTGACCATGTCGGATCCAGCCGCATTAACCACCATGCCACGGGAAGTGTCCCTATAAGCCTGCTACTCTGCCTACAGCTGAGATTACCATGGTGAGCAATTCAGACTTGGTCTCTGCCCCTATAGATTATATAGTGTTAATTGAATCGCTGTGAACTTAAAATTGTAGCAAAAGCTATGAGGAAAAGTAAGGGGTGCTATGAGGGACCACTGGTGGAGAAGATGGGAAAAGGGGGTGGAAAGCATTCCAGGAAGAGAGGCCAGGCTCTGAAGAGGCCCTGAGTGAAGGGGGTGGAAAGCATTCCAGGAAGAGAGGCCCTGAGTGGAGAGGAGGAGGATATACTGGAGCCTGGTGGGCACCCCAGAGGGTAGAACACAGGTGCTGTGGATAGGTGTCAGAGAGAGGCAACCAGGTAAGAGCAAGTGTATTTAAGGCTTACACACGTGCTGGTTTGAATGACTGCCCAGCACATCTTCATTCCCCTGCCGTCCCACTGGGGGACGCAGTATAATTTCCTGCCCCCTTGATGTGGATTTTGGACATGTGGCCACTTGCTTTGGCCAGTGGCTGTTAACAGAGGTGACACGCAGCAAAGGCTTGAACGTGTGCCTCCTGGGTGGAGTTCAGATTTAGGAAAGCTCTGTGAAGATGTGCGGAATGTAGCTACTCCTGATCTACGGTCTGATCTAGAGCCACCAGCTGCCCCACAGCTCTGTCAGTCTGTCAAGTGTATGCCATTGTGTGGAGGAATAGTTTGTTATACCCCATAGCTGACTGACACAGTCTTAATATCATGTTTAATAGAAATGTTTTATCAGAGAAATAATTCATTTGTATATAGTTTTTCTGACTAGCTTTTTTCCTTAAGTATATCCATTTATTTCTTCCCTGAGAAAGAGACAGCACCCTCAACAGACTCTGAACACCACTGTCCACTCCCTGCCTCAGCCGGGCCTCCATCATGGGCACACAAATGCCTGGTATAGTCAGGGAAGTCTCTGGACAGGAACCTGGAACTGGAACTTCCCGTGTGAGCCAGCCTTGTAGAACGGCATGTTTAGCGCTGCTCCATCATTCAGCCCCAGGTTTTTTGGGGTTTTTTTTTTTTTTTTTGGGGGGGGGTTTGCTATAGGGCGCGTGCACTCGCCAGAAAGACAGAGACAAGCAGAGAGACATAAAGTGAGAAATTACCCCTTGGGGAGATGACCCCGCTGTAATCCCTTCTCCTCCATTCTCCTCTTGGGATCTTGGGCATGCACACAAACACACCTGGTATGAGTTTAAGCCACCAGGTGTGAGACTTGAACCACAGTCGACTACATGGGAGTCCAGTGACATAGCCATTACACCAACTGCTAGTCCCAGCCCCAGATGTTTTTTTAAATACTTATTTAACTTTCTGTATCTTTATCATTGTTTTTAAATTTGCTATAGGACACGTGCACTCACCAGAGAGAGAGAGTGAAAGTGAGAAAGCAAGCTACCTGGTCTGGGACTCTAGCCGTGGCCAGCTATGTGGGAGTCCAGTGCCTTAACTACCACACCAGCTGCTGGGCCCCCAGATAAGTTTTTAAGATGATTTCTGGCTGCTGAGTGGAGTGTAATTGAGGGATGCAAGAGTGGTTATGATGAATAGGTAAAGGCTAGTCTATAGTCCAGGTGAGAAGTGATGGGGACTATTCATGTGCTAGTGTGCTGTTTGCTAAGTTCCAGGCACTGTCCTAAGATTGTCCTTGCACCACTTCTTCCAATCCTCACAATTCTACTTCGTGTTGATGAGTAAATTGGGGCACAAGGACTAAACGACTTTCCCAATGTCACCAAATGGTAAAAGGTGGAGCCCAAACTCAAAGCCACATGTTAGTCCAGAATGCCTGCTATTAGCCACTAATTTCTATTGCCCCCTGACTTGGCCAAAAATAACAGCAATTAAAATGGAGGAAAGTAAGCCAGCCCAGTGCCGTGGTGGTTAGGGAAACCAGATGCCTCACGGCCAACTCCACCATTACAGTCTCAGCTTGAAAAATGCACTGAGCACATGTGAATGGCCCCAAGTCCTGACTAGATGGAAAAATGGAGGAGAGGGGATTGCAGCACGAGTATGCGCCAGTCACGGGGGGGCGGGGGGGAGTTTCTGCTCTTTCTCTCTCTCTTTCCTTCATGTGCCCTCTAGTAAAATAAATAAATAAATAAATAAGAAAGAAAACAAAAAAGCAATGCTTTTAGAGTGCAGACACTCGGTATATATTAAGTGGGGACATACAATGCCTCTCCTTCATAGCATGGCTTGCTTCACTCAGCAGTAAGTCTTCCATATTCATCCACTTCTTTTCAAAAGCTAGGGTTTTGTTGTTTTTTATGGATGAATAGTATTCCATTGAGTATATGTGCCACAGTTTTTCTAACCATTCATCAGTTCGTGGGCATTTAGGTTGTATATATATATATTTGAAACCATACTGTTCTTTGCTATGTAAAGTGAATGTTTGTGAGAAAATGTAAAATAAAAACAAGTTGTACTGGAAAAAAAATAAAAATAAATAAATAAATAAATAAATAAAAATTAAAAAAAAAAAAAAAAGCAATGCTATCCAAAAAATAGGTTCACAGACACATCAGGGTACTGCAGCCTGGCCTAGCTGACACATAACATTAACCAGTATAATCCTCATCATTCAAAACACTTGCCACTATGTTCTTATCTTTG
Organism: Tupaia belangeri chinensis; assembly: GCF_000334495.1. Classification (NCBI taxonomy): domain Eukaryota; kingdom Metazoa; phylum Chordata; class Mammalia; order Scandentia; family Tupaiidae; genus Tupaia; species Tupaia belangeri. The sequence continues at coordinate 694,662 of NW_006159645.1, forward strand.
GATTTCTTTTCAGAATAAGGCCTTTGCATCTGCATGTGTGCATCCGATTAGTGGTTTTCCAACTGTTTCTGCTCTCACCGATCTTTCTCCCTGAGAAACACCTACAACTTCTAAGTCAAATCCCTTCAGACTCGCCTTCACAGTTATCATTTTTACCTCAGGGTTCTCAAATCATTTTTCTTGTTTCTCATTGTTCTTAGAGGATCTCAGCTTTACTCCTCCCATTGGCGACTGAATTTTGCAACTTCTCAGTTCTGCTCAGTGCTGTCTTAAAGAGAATCTAATTTTTTCATGAAAAATGTTGTTTATGGTGCCAGCAGGTGGTGTGGTGGTTAAGGCACTGGACTCCCACATGGCTGAATGCAGTTCAAGTCCTGGACCTGGTGGCTTGCTTTCTCACTTTTCCTCTCTCTGTCTCTTTCTGGTGAGCACAGTTACCCTATAGCAAATTTTTAAATAACAATAATAATAAATAAATAATTCTTTAAAATATTTTTTTATTTAAACATAATAAATAAATAATTCTTTAAAAATTTTTTATTTAAATACAATCCTTTCTTATTCAAACCAACTGAAATATAGATATAGATGATAGATAGATAGATATAGGAGAGAGTGAGAAGAATATGCACATTGTTTCAGAATTATAGAAACAGTAGATAATAGTTTTTTAAAATATCATTGGTGAGACCCAGAAGATGGTATAAAGGTTATGTCGTTAGACTCCCATATAGCCAACCGTCATTTGCGTCCGGGGCCCGGAGGCTTAAAACTCACGCTGGGTGTGTGTATGTGTGTGCATGCCCATCCCGATAGGAGGATGGGAGAGAAGGGATTGCAGTATGGCCATCACCCCTTAGGTAGTGATTTCTCACTTTCTGTCTCTCTGTCTCTCCAGCAAGCACACATACTCTATAGCAAAAATCTTGCTTAAAAATAAAAAATGGTTGGGACCAGCAGTTAGTGTGATGGCTATGTCGCTGGACTCCCACATAGTCAACCACAGTTCGTGTCCCGGACTCGGTGGCTTAAACTCATGCCAGGCACGTGTGCGTGCGTGCCCAAGATCCTGAGAGGAGAATGGATGAGAAGGGATTGCGGCGTGGCCATCCCCCCTGGGGGGTGATTTCTCACTTTCTGTCTCTCAGTCTCTCTGTCTGGCGAGCGCACGCGCCCTATAGCAAAAACCTCTTCCAAAAAAAAAAATGGTTGTTGGTTTAACTTGTTTACTTTATAAAATAAAAATTTGGAACTGTAATTTGTTCCTGAGATCTGGGAGAGACATTTTACTGACCTATGAAATCTAAAACATGACCAAAATATTTTAAATGTATTCATTTCTGTTTTTAATTGCCAGAGGACATGTGTACTCACCGAGAGAGACAGACAGGGAGAGCGCAACCTCCAGAGAGATGCCAGGCTAAGATTCAAACTGCAATCGGCCGTGTGGGATCTAGCTCCCTTTAACCACTAGGCCATGGGGCCAGCCCTATTCATTTCTGTTTAATTGTCAAATAATAATTTTATATATTCAGAGGTACAACATAATGGATGGAAGCAACATAAGCATCCATGAACAGAGGAGTGGATAAGGAAGTATGGTGTGTATACACAATGGAATACCATGGAGCCTTCAGAAAGAAGGACCATCTGTCACCAGGACAACACGGGTGGAACTAGAGGGCATTCCACTAAGTGAAATAAGATACCACTGATATGTGGCATCTGAAAAAGTGGATCTCACTGAAACAGAGAGTAGAAAGGCAGTTACCAGAGGCTGGGGTGAGGGAGATGGCAGAGAATGGAAATGTTGACCCAAGGGTACGAGGCAGACTAGAGAAATATTCTAATGATCGATTGCACTGCATGGTGACCACAGTTAGTTACAATGTAGGATATATTTCAAAGCTGCAAAAAGAGTAGATTGTTAAGGTTTTTGCCACACAAAAAATATTATTGAAGTGATAATTATGTTACTTATCTTGACTGAATCTTTCTACAGTGTGTATGTAAATTGAAAAATCACAGTGTACCCACAGATCCATTTTTTCCATTTCCTATTTTTTATTTTTTTAAGATTTTTACACTTGCCAGAGAGAGACAGAGAGAGAAAAAGTAAAAAATCACCACCCAGAGGGGATGATCATGTCACAATCCCGTCTCTGTTCTTCTGTCAGGATTCTGGGCACACACCTGCACTGCACAATTTTTTTTTTTTTGAGAGTTTTTTGCCTAGGGCACATGTGCTCACTAGAAAGAAGAAAGAGACAGTGAGAGAGAAAGTGAGACATCCCCCCTCTGGCTGGACGGCCATGCCACAATCCCGTCTCTTCCACTCTCTTCCACTCTCCTCCTGAGATCTTGGGCATGTGCTCATACACACACAGACGAGTGTGGGACTCAAACCACTGTTGGCCCTGTAGGCGACATAAGCACTACACCATCTGCAGGCCCCACTGCAGTGTGATTTTTCAAACCACCAAGTCAGGGACTCAAACTACGGCCAGCCATGTGAGAGTCTCATGCCTTACCACACAACTGCTGGTCCCTACTCACCTTTTATTTAAAATGTGTTTCATTTTTTTATTTCTTCCAGGAGAGAGAGAGAGACTGAGAAAGGGAGAGAGAGAGAGAGAGACAATACACCCAGCTGGGTCTTTATGCCATGATTGGCCCCCAGCCTCAGCCAGCCAGGATCATGGGTACAAATGCCCACATGTGTGAGAGGCTTTGGGATGGGACATGAACTAGGCCCTTCCCATGTGACTTCAGCACTGTGTGGGATTGTGCTGCCATTGTGTCGCTATGGCTGGCTCTGTCTTTCATCTTGGCACATTCACTCCACATGTCTTTCCACACCTCTCACAGGGAGCCTGTCCAGTAGTTTTCTGGAATTTTCTCCAGTTCCTTATCATATGTTACTTTCAAAGCCAAGCTGTTTCACAGGCTTGTCAGAAACGTGCTTCCTCTCCTTGTGCTACAGTGTGTTTTTGTAGGCCCATTTTTCATGCTCATTATCTCCGAATGGTAAGGTCTATTCAGCCAAGTCTCTGCAACAGGTCAGAGGTGCAGATCAGCTCTGGCCTGCTCGCTGTCACTGTGGCTGCTGGCTGATGTTGGAGCTCCTGTTCAGATTCTCACACTCAGCTCTGTGGGGTCTCAGGCTACCTGGCCTTGTCCTGACCCTGGCTGTGCATCTCACAAAGTAATAACCGTTGCAAGGAGAGACAGTTGGCTGTTTTCTGCACTGGTAAAGCTGATAGAGATTCTGGTTTTCTGAATTGGAGGAATAAAGAGCAGAGATTTGACTTCACATGCCTGCCAGCTTCATGGCAGGCTGGATGGTTTGCTGGTGCAGATGATGCAACTCCAAGGGCCGTGTAGTTAGTGCCTGTTCTGGATATTCTGGCAATGCTGAGACTAGCAGACTTAGGGTTTGGTCATTTTCTATATTTTCATGGGTAAAGAAGCAAGGTGTATCAAGGATTTCGGGTATTAAAAATCAACAGCTAGGCCTAACCGCAGTGGCATAGCAGTAGCATGATGCTCTGCAGTGCTGGAAGCCATATGGAAGAAGAGAGTTCGGTTCCCAGGTCAGCTTGTACCTGTTGGGTGCCCACACATGCCTATGATCCTAGCAGGCTGAAAGGCTGATGAGGGAAAAAAATCATGGTATGAGGCACTACCGAGGATGTTTGTCTCTCTCTCTCCCAATAAATAAATAAATAAACAAATTTTAAAATGTTTTTGGGGGGCCAGGAGGTGGCATGGTGGTTAAGGTGTTGGATTCCTACATGGCCAATTGCCATTTGAGTGCTGGACTAGTGACTTAAAAATCACACTGGGCATATGTGCATGCATGTCCAAAATCCTAAGAGGAGATGGAGAAGGGATTGTGGTGTGGTCATCCCTCCAGGGAGGTGATTTCTCACTTTCTCTCCCTCTGTCTCTCTGTCTCTATGACAAGTGCATACACAGAATGACAAAAATAACTAAAAATAAATAAATAAATAAATTTTAAATGTTTTTAAACAAAATCAACAGCTATTTTCCTTCTCTAATCATGTCATATCTATCCTGAACCCTCTAGCACTTTCAGAGTAATTTGGCATCCATGGGGTTGGAAGCCACGGATTTTTTTTTAAGAGATTTTTTGCTTTAGGGTCACTGGAGAGACAGAGACACAGAGTGAGAAGTCACCACCCCAAAGCTGATGTCCATGTTGCAATCCCTTTTCCTCCATTCCCCTCTCAGGATTTTAGGTATGTGCGCACATGCACCTGGCATGAGTTTTTTTGTTGTTGTTTTTTGTTTTTTTAGCTGCCAGGTCCGGGATTCGAATCATCATCAACTACGTGGACGTCCAGTGATGTAATCATAACACCTTCTGCTGGTTCCAGCAGACACAGATTTTATGTTAGTAGTTTCTGCTTTTCTTTGATTATCCCAATGATACATATAAGGCTATCATTCTGCTGGGAAATTTGTTTGAATCATTGGCCGTCGGGCTGGCCTGGTGTATGGGAACAAGTGGCACAAGTGGGACAAACTGGTTAACTGCCCAGCGCTCCCAGCCTTCTGGGACTCCATTGTCCTCTGCTCGCTAATGCGCATCCAACACTTCAGCTGAAATCTTTATTTTATTTTATTTTATTTTAGGATTTTTGCTATAGGGCACATTGCTCACTAGAGAGTTAGAGAGACAGAAAACGAGAAATTACCCACCACCACCACCACCCCCGCGGGGGGATGGCCATGCTATAATCCCCTCTCCTCCATCTCCTCCATTTTCTTCTCAGGATTTTGGGTACTCACACACATGCACCTGGCGTGTTTCAAGCTGCCAGGTCCAGGACTCGAATCGTGGTCAACCACATGGGACTCTAGCCACTTAACTACTATACTGGCCCCAGGTAAATGATTTTTTTAAATTATACTTCCTGTTGTGGAAAAAGAACTGCCATAAGGTGAGAGAGAAAAGTTTAATGATAATTGAAATCACCTGTGATAAGACATATGTGAACAAAAATATGGGAAGGAAACACAATCCATGATGAAAAACCTGAACCCTGCATAAATATCGTATGTGCAAGTTTTAAAGTACATCTTAGGTTTGCCTTCGTAGATATCAATGGCCCACTGCTCTGCATGGCATAGATCAGTTAAGTTCTTGATTAGTTAGTTTGGGTAGAGGTTATGGAAGCTGTAAATATTTGGATTCAGTTCCATGAATGAAGAATTAAGGCTGCAGAAAATTAATTGGTGAACTTAGCGATTTTCACCACTGCTTCTCATAGTTACCCATTGATTGGACTCTTGCTAAGTGCCAGATTAAGTGTGAAGAAAATTGGATGCATTATATCATGTAATCTTCTACATAAATCCAGCAGATTTTTATTCTCTCCAGTTACAGGTTTGAAAAACAAAACACACAAACAAAAAAAAACAAAGTCTCAGATAAACGAAGCACCCTTCCAAGGTCTCCAACCTGTAAGCAGCAGAGTGGAAATTTGAGCTGTTCTAACCAGGCCATCTCATGGCCCCACTCTAGCATAGAGCAAGCCTCCTTAAACTGTATTTTTACTTATGTGTGGGGGAAAAAAATGTATACCAGAGGCTCCGTTTTATCTTTAGGTCCAATAGGAGTTGCCTAAAATGTGATGTTTCCTAAGAGTAAGATACAGTTTGTCCTGGTTAGGTAGAACTAACTAGATAGCAGTGGTCTGGACTAAGTCTTCACATGTTCAAAGTTAGGCACGCAGCAAAGCTCTTTATGAGACCTTATTCCACTGAAGAACTGCACCCCATCATCAGATCTCAGGATGGATGTTTAAAATTACAGAGCTAGAAGGAAATTTAGTGTGGCCTCTGATAGAGCCACTGCAATTTATGAATGAGACAAAAATATCAAGGAGCATGCCCAAGGCACGTTAGCGTTAGATTCTTAGTGAAGGAGTTGAGAAAGCTAACACTAGCATTCAGAACTCCTGGTTCTCAACCAGGGATTCTCCCACAATACCATATTAATAACAGTGAAACATAAATTTTTGTTTTGTTTCACCTTTGACCTTTTAAGAACATCTTTGTATTAAACTCACAACTAATTCCTTAATTCCTCTTTGCTTTGGTGGGCAAGAGTCTACCAGGGCTACTTTCCAAGTTCACACAAAGTGAGTGTAAACCAATATCAACTGAATGCACTGTTTAAAACAAGGTATTTGCAGAAGAAAAAAAAAAGTATTACAAAGCTCGTGAAAAGAAGCACACGCCTATAGCACACAGGGTGAGTCAGAGGGTGTGGTGAGAGTACAGAAAAAGAAAACTGATAATCACTCAACAAGCCAAACAAAGCAAGCTGCAGAATCTCCATTCTTCTTGCTCAGGGACAAAAGCTAATAAAGATCTGGTGCCCGAGGCTGGTATTTCATCTCTTGCAAAGAAGAGGTCTTGAGCAGAAGCAGGGCTGAGAACATTGCATTTGCACCTCCACTGACCTTCCCTTCCATCTGCTCACCCTCTTCTGGGTTAGACCCAGACTATTTCTGGCCTGCATCATTTCAGGAGCCTCAGAAATGGCCTCCCTGCCCAATCTTGACTGCAGCTGGGATTTATCAGATTAATGCTGATTTGTCAGGTGAAGCCAGGCAGCAGTATTTCTCTGTATCTTCCAGAGCAATGCTCAAGCTCTTTACCTACATCCAAGATCTGCAGCAATCCAGACCTCAGCCTGGCCAACTGGTTTACCATTTTCCGCTACATGAGTCCTCATTCTACTGGTGAGTCTCCATGTGTACCAACCATGCATTACACATTGAACCTCTACTCTACCATCCGTTCTTCTCCTCTTCTACACATTTCTGAACCTTCAGGCCCAGCTCAATCCCCCTTCCAAACCTTCAGGCCCAGCTCAATCCCCCCCCCCTCGCCTTTCTTGAAGCTTCCCTTAAGCAACCCAGTATGGAATGCCCATGATGCCACTCTGAGACTACTGCTGCTCATAAAGATGCCTGAGACTCATGGGGAAAACCTACACCAGGCCCTGTGCCAACTGTTTCCTTGGGGATGATCTCATTAGATCTATGTAACATTCCTGTGTGGTAGGCATGCTATTTTGGTGGCAAGTGATGGAAATCCCAACTCAAACTCGATTGACTCATTAAAAAAAAATACTGTTTCACTTAAGTGAAAAACTCCAGGAAAGAGATGGTCCCAATGATGTCACCAGGAATCATTTTTTCTCCATCTCCTGGCTCACTTCTACAGCATGAGTCCCTTCTAAGGCTCAGAACGAGGTAGCAGATGCTCAGGCTCTCATTTCATCTCTCATCTCTCAACCTCCGGGCCAGCAGAAGGCATTGACACTCTTTTCCAGGCTTCCCAGCAAGGTCTCATTTGTTCTTCATAATGACATGGGTCGTTCAGCCATTTCTGACTCAATGCTGTGCTCAGAAGAACAGAGTTGATGGTTGGGTTTACTCAGTTTCATGGGTCCTGCCCTCACCACTCCCTTCAAACACACAGGTCAAAGCAGAAGTCTAAGCGGGAAATGAGTTGCTATAGATCCAAAAAACATACGGGTCATGTAGGAGCCCATGGAACATTTTGGCAGTGAAAGAATTTCCCTGCACTAAAAATAAACTGGGTCATGCTTGTCTAGACAGCATGGAATATCTTTAATAATAAGTTCGAATGACAGATAACCAATTGGAGGTTGGCCGGCAACTGTTTTCCAGAGTTGTCTTCATCTGGACTACAAAATGAGCCATGAACTTCATTTGCAAATCAACTCACAAAGCGTGGTCCCAAACCGTCCTGATTATATTTTATTGTTGGAACGATTGCAAAATGGACTAAAGATGTGGTCATTGACCTCAATGAATTCTCTAACTAGCAATCTGAATAGATTTTTTTATTACTTCCATTCTATTGCAGTTTTGTGGTATCAATG